>NW_020230007.1:2500-552500 GCF_003227715.2 Harpegnathos saltator
ATTCGATTCGATTCGAATTCGAATAGTTCGCACATCTCTAGTACACACGTGCACGTTCCTCTAGTGTCCTTAATTCTAATAATTCTCAGGTTGAGAGAGATTGTACCCTTTATAATTTACGATACACGCCACTCCCTCCCTTACGGGCTCTTCGTGTCGTTCTGTAATTGTATCGGACTAACAAGTCGCTCGACCGTCGACTCGCGGTTAAATCCCCTCGAGAGAGGCCAACAAATCATGTACCGATCATTTTTGGTAGCACGCTAATTGGACGCCGCGTCCGTGGATCGTTCCCGTCAAGCGAGCGAGCGAGTTTATCGATAATTCCTCGCAAAATGCTAATTTACTGATAACCAAGCGCGGTCAATTTAGGGACACGTTCGGTTCCGCTATCGCTCGTCCGCGCATGTCGATATGCGTGTACGTAACTGCAAAGTGATTTCGCATTCCGCGCGTGTGTTTGGATATTCGAATGTCGCTGTAATTCGTATTTGGTCTTATCGGGAGCACATCCGGGTGACTAATATAATTATTACGAGATTGCGAGCGAGAGAAAAGATTCTCTCGCCGAGAGGGATGCACACGGAATGTGTCAGCCGATATTGGGATGACTCCGATCTCGGGGACGCGCGAGATTTCCCAAAAGACAATTCCAAAGTCCGAAGCGAGAGAAAACGGCGTGATCGAGGCGACGCTTGGCTTGACTTGACGGACATTATGAAGCGGATATCACAGGAAAAAAATTATATGACTCTTGCGCTTACGACGATGTGAGATAACGCTGAAAAGTTAGGAATTCCTTTCGCTAAACTTACGAAGCAAATGTTTTGAATTAATCGTAATAAATTCGCCGATGTAAATCTCTCGGTGTACTCGTGCGGCGACAAATTCACTAAAAAATTACACGGAGATTTCCCTGCGATATTTTGCACGACACATCGTTCAGGCCGAATTCTCGTCATTTCGTTCGTATTTCTCTCGTGCCTCCGTGCCTCTCGGAGGCTTGACAAACATGAATATCATATTATATAAACCACTTACAAGGGACGCAAAGCTTCGCACAAATCGACCGGCAAAGCTGCTGGCGAATTCACCTGCGGGTGCATCTGCTTACCTGGCTGCTCGCCCGCGTCTGCGAAATATTTACGAGAACCGAGCGCGGAGGGTGGGGGGATATATCCGAGGGAGACACTGTCCGGCGCGGTGAGAAGGCGCGATATAACACGCCGGCCCGGCACGATTGTCACGGACGGAGACAACGCGCTATCGCGAGAGATCCTCCGGAGAAAAGAGCCGTCCGATATCGGCTGTCGCGTTATTCGCGACCCGCCAACCTCAAAAGCGAACGCGAGGTTGGAACTTCTTCCCGCCCCGGTTTTTCCTCTTCTCCGTCGTCGTCCTCTCCTCCTTCCTCTTCTTCCTCCTCTCTCTCTCTCTCTCTCTCTCTCTCTCTCTCTCGTCTCCCCTTCACCGTCGCTTTTGTATTGCTCCTCGCCCGCCCGTCTTGTGTCTCCCGTCCGCCGGTATATTCGCCGCGGCGTTTTGTACGTTTTCCTTAAAGTCGACAAGCCCCGACGCGGTCGGGCCGAGAATTTCCTCGGGAAATACGGGCGCGCGCGTCCGTCAATCGCGCGCTAGCCACTTGACACGGAGGAGCGCGAGGGAGGAAGAGAGGCAGAGGGAGGGAAAGAGGAAGGAGATCGCGTCGTCACGACGACGCGATCCTCCCTCGTTTCCTCCCGGCCGAGCTGAACAGAAGACGACTCGTTCGGCTGCCACAAAGGGCGCGACATAATGAAGGCGCGCCGACGAAAGTAGTAGACGTCCCGGGGAAATTGGGAGGCACTCGGCGGGGCAGCCGCGAATAATCCGGGAGGAAATGTAAGTCCTCGCGGGAGTATCGAGTGCGTCCTCGAGACGCGGCCTGCGAAACTTCGGCGATAGTTCCTCGTTGTTATCCGCGTCCCCGTCCTCATTTTCCTCCCTCTGGTCAAGGACTCCCTCCGTCTCCCTTCTTTTTCCTCTTTTTTTCTCTGTTTCATTTCCCCCCCCTCTCTCTCTCTCTCTCTCTCCTGCCGAGCGCAAGAGGACTCGTTACCACTCGGCGCGAGGAAAATTCCACCATCTCGAGGCTCGCGCGAGCGGACGTCGCCCGTTCGCACGTCTCAAGCACACCGGTGAGAATCCGCACGGCGAAACGTGCGACTCGACGACGCGAGTACATCCTCCGACGGAGATGAGGATTCACCGCGCCTCGGGGTTGGACTTTCCCGGCCGCGGAATACCGCGAGAGCAGTCACGCGCGCGTGTACCTCCGGTCCATCTTAATTGGCGCAGCCGCGGCTTTTAACCCTTTTCCCGAGATTCGTATGAAGTAGAAAGAGAGCTGCCGGGTAGCGTTTCGCGAAACAATCATCGCGCTGCAATCTCGCATCGATCTCTCGCTTTCCCGACGCCGGCAAAGCGGGTCGCGATTTCGGGACGATTTCACGCTCGCGAGATCGAGACACGCGGCACGCCGCCGAGGCGGCGAGAGCGCGCGGAATTTTCGCGTTCCGCTGGCGCGGTGAAACCGAGTGCGCTCACGGCCGACGTTTACGAAGCGCCATGCTGAACCTCGACGGAGGAGACGTATCGTATCGTTCACCCATCGACAGTCCGCCCTCGGCCGTTATCGGACCAGCGTCACGGAAATAGCCACGCGATAGATGGACGACGCGGCTTAATTGGAACGCCGATACGGCGCAACGTCCGAGGACGACGACGACGACGACGACGGCGGCGGCGGCGGCGGCGGTGATCCGATATAGAGCATCCACTTCCTTCCCGTCTCTATTACGCTCCGACTTCGTCGTATGACCCTGCTCCAGGGATCTTGACAGATCGTACGTGCTGGAGGAAGAATGCGCCCGGCTCGTAACGTCCGGCTCGGAAATACCAACGAGCGGAGGATCGACCAAATAATTTCGCGCCGCTGAAAGGATCCTCGAACGGCTAATATTTGTTTTCGATCAGAAACTTCTCCCCCTCTCCTCCTCTGTCATACTCTGTACTTGTTCTTTTCTATCGTTTTATTTTATTTTATTTCTCGTTTTATTTGTCTATACCTACTACCTCCGCCGTGCAAAATGGCCTGGGGACCAAGCCGGACGAGACACTTCATCAATCTCTCTGCAATGTATTTAGTTTATTCCATTGGTTTATTTTATAGTTTATTCTATCTTGTTATACGTTCTACGTATGTGACGTACATGACCAAAGATAGAAAAAAAATAAAATCGACCGGAATAAAACGAACAAAATATTAATAACGGAAGGGAGAAAAGAATAAATGGAACAAGTTAAACATGTTGTACACACAGAGAGAGAGAGAGAGAGAGAGAGAGAGAGATCGAAATGTTCCGGCTGGCTTGGTCTCCCGGCTATTTTATACGGCGGAGATAAAAGTAGATATATAAAATAACATTTTATGCATACAATAACTTCGACTTCTTGTCTTCAAACGCCCTTATACCTGAAGTACCGCAATAAAAGCATCTCTTTCTCTCCCCCTCCTTTCTCTCTCTCTCTCTCTCTCTCTCTCTCTCTCCCGTCTCAATTTAGTTTCACACGTGATGACCCCAGCGAAATCATTCGGTCCCGTCGGCTCGTGTGGTGCCTTTGTCGATTAAATGGACCGTTGCGAGGGCTCATACTTCCGGTCAAGGGAAACAAATATCGAGGGCGGCGGCGTCGCTTGCAGCGCAACGTTAATAACCGTGGCTGTGATGTATGGTCGAAAAGTTTATATTCCAACCAGACGCGCGGCGGGGAGGGACGCATTATGATAGATTACGCAACGCTCGGCTCGGAGGATACTCGGCGAAGTTAACAAGTTGATTAGTCGGCGCGGCGATGATTTGAATAACGTTACTGCTACGTCGCCGCGGCCGGCGATACTCGCCGCAGCAACGGCGAGCACGGCCGGCGGATAAATTAATATCCGCTTCGCAACGGTCGCACGAAACGGCGCAATTTGCGGAGACGTTCGTTTCCAGATTGCGTTTTTTACGCGACCGCTCGCGACGCGCGCGAGCGCTCGATACGTTGCGCGGGAAGCCCGGCGGAGATCGGAACCGGCGTTCTCTCGGCTCTCCGAGAACTAACGTATAATACTTAAATAATCTTGGTCCAGAGCATATTACACACTTTTCGGTACAAATATAAACGGATGTTCGCGTTATAAAGTCGTGTCTCGAAGAGCGCGGTGAAAGCCGATGGGCAAAATCCCGCGCACGACGTGTCTGCTTTATTAATTCGCCCCTCTGGGCGAACATTTTCTTAATTTCCTAAATAGTTAAGGGTTCCCTGGGATTCTTGCGAACCGCAGCTAAGAACCCTTCTCTCTCTCTCTCTCTCTCTCTCTCTCTCTCTCTCTCTCTCTCTCTCGCTCTCTCTCTCTCTCCCCCCCCTATCTACCTCTGGAAAATGGCCAAGAGTATACTCACGTAATCTCGGGCAATTTATTTCGAGGAGGTATAAAGAATTTTTAGAAGCACTTTTGAAAGTACTCGGCAAATCAGGATTATCGCGTTAGGATCGTTTCAAGGGGATATTTGCATAAAATTTCGCGAAGGAATCGTCGCTCGTACTCGTCTTCGCGTTCGTCGCGACTGTTACGAGAGTGTTTTCAACACTCGCATGCGAGTGCCGCTTGTACCGCGACGTGAACCGACGCAGATTGGTCGTCAGGGATAATTAGATGAACGTACGGCTGATTACTTCTATAAAATAACGATCGCTGTCGCTGATTCCGCCTGTAATAATTACGTTAATGTATATCGACGGTCACAATAGACGCGCGCGTGTTATTCGTTCATGCCGTGAACTATTATCTCCAGGAGACAAAGGGGCCATTAATAAAGTACTAATAAATAATAAACGGCACAGGGGGAGAATACGAGACAATGAGCTGTATTTGGATTAATCACAAAAGTAGTTTACGATGACAATGTGTCGAAATAATTAAATAACTGGCCGTATATAAACCAAACTGTAGCCACGAAATATCGACTGTTTTAACGGCAGTTTTGTCGAAGCGTGCGCAGAAATCTCGCGCGTAAATTTTCTCGATTTTCACCTCGACATTCAGCCAAAATTCAGTCGGTCGACGAGGTCGCCGCTGCTGGAGGAGTTTTAATGTAATAACACGCATACGACCAATTCGTAAAAGATGATACATCCTCCGCCGAGAGGCAGTCCATTCATACTTCTCGAATATTTCGCTTGATTTCCCTTCATTCAGACCCAGATTGGCTCGCTTAAGTCGCGTTGAAGCTGTTCACAGGGCTAAACGACGACGGTCGTATCTGTCTTACGAACGAGAGCCAGACCTGTACACGAGCGACCAAAGCCGTAACACGAGACGAAGCAGCAGTTTCTCATGACCCATTGGTGCACAATCCATTGGTACAATCCATTGTGCGCCGGCGAATGTTCGCCAATTTCCAGGGCGCGAAATGATCGCGACGGTCTTTCGAGACCGAGGAATATGCAAAGCGAAAACGCGACGCGCGTGCTCGACGCGACGGAACTTTTACTTTGCCCCGCCGTTTCCTTCCCCTTCCCCCCTCGCCGCTGTGGTTTTTCCGCTCAACCCCGCTCTTCGATTTGCAACTTCATTACCCGAGACAAAATCCCTGACCTCTCCTCGCGGAAAAACTCGTCGTTGTCGTCGTCGCTCGTCACCCGTCGTCTTACAATTTTTCGATTAAACTTGCTTTCCTCGCTCGGCTCTCTCTCTCTCTCTCTCTCTCTCTCTCTCTCACGTATGTGAGTGTCGGCGAACGTAAAGAAAAATAGTACGGCGGCCGTCGTCGATCATTTAAGCGGTTGTCCCGACGTCGCGAGATTAACGCGCTTTTAAGATAAGGGCGCGCTATTATCGCGTCACGTGAGCCGGTGCTTCGTTACGTGACGCCACGCTGAAAGAATGATAGTGTCGCCTTATGCTTCATCAAATGAAGATCGATGTTGCGGCCAGTTAATAGTGGCTTCATCTCGTTGATGCGAACGAGTTAAAAGAGGTTGTTTTGCGTTGCAGCGTAATTCGCTTTAACTCGATAACTTTGACGTCGATGTGGCGCAACTTGCAGATTAGCTCTCTCCCTCCCTCTCTCCCTGCCTCCCTCTCTCCCCCCTCTCTCTCTCTCTTTCTCTCTTTCTCTCTCTCTCTCTCTCTCTCCTCTTTTCTTTATTCCAGCGCATAGCTACGCGCGACTTTTCGCCGATCGCATTTTTCATAGAGACGCAACTGGCCGCATCCCGGAAAATAGCTCCAGCAACTCTCTTTAGTCGTGCTTCGAATAAGAAAGTGCGAACGCTGGCGCGGAATCGCTGGCGCGAAGTCGCGAGACGCGTGCGCGCGGTTTTAATTACCGTAGGTCCGCCGTTAGCCGAGGCGAGACACGGAATCGACGCGCGCGAGAAAGCCGCCGCGGCAAATTCGACTTACGTCGCTCGGGAGACCAAAAAGCTTACATCATTCCGCTGGCTTTTTCCCCCTCGCAAACAACGTGGAAACGTCGTCCGGCGACTGTACGCCAACGTTCGCGGGGCAAAAGCTGGCGAAGGTTGAAGACTCCCGGCAAAAAGCTTCATCGGGAAAGCCATCTCGTCAAAGACTTCTTTTCTGCCTCCCTTTGCACCGCACACCGACGGACAAACATGCGGCGCATACACACACACACGTACACACATACACAGGCGCGCGCGCACGTGTGACGCGAGCAGCCGTACGTTAGTACGACCAAAGCTCGATCGATCCTTTCTGGGGGTAGAAATCCCTCCCGAGAGATTGACGCGTAACGCTTATCCTGGTACATATGTATACGCGAGCTCATTTCCATTGAGCAAGGTCGAGAGTGATGTTGGAAAACGCGTTGTATAAGCATCGGGGATGAGGGGTGGTTCCGGGGGTTCAGCGCGATAACTCTCTCCCTTTCATTCGCACCCCCGACCCCTCCAGTAAATCTCTCTTCTTCGACCGATTAATAATAGCCGATTAATATCGCGTGTAAAATTTCGGTAGGTAAATTTATCCCTTCGCCGCGCGCATAACGAGTAATCGATGAGTACTTTTAAGTGGGGATTTCGCAGCAAAAATGCATTTAGAGAGAACACTTCTTGATACATCTCTCGACGTCGTGTGTGTGTGTGTGTGTGTGTGTGTGTGTGTGCGTGCGCGTGCGTGTGTGTGTGTGTGTGTGTGACAGCTGCAAAGAGCACTGTTGATTAACTATTCGTTAATGTTCTCGCGAAATAGCAGCGATTTTTTTCCTTCCTTTTTTCTCGCTTTTCCATCGTATTGACACACATCGTTGCGTATAAAATTGAATATTATTTGATATCTTCCGCCTCGTCAGGCGGGTGCATTTACGCGCGTGATAACCTAATTACATTGTATTTTAATGAAATATTTCACACTCGCGGAGTACCCGGCGAGTAACATTTCGGTGGGCGCGTTGTCCTATTTCTTTTTATATATATCAACAATTCATTATTTTCAAATAAAGTCGTGCTCTCTCGGCCCCTCTGCCAGCTCGTTTTTTTAATACACTCGTTATTATTGTTAGCATGCGCGCGGGACGTGTTTTTATTCCCGATTAAAAACAACCGATAACGACGATAAATCCAACAGAGCGCTCTTATCAAAACACTTTATTTACGACGCATCGGACCAGGATGCGCGACCCGCATCAGGCAGGCTATCGTGCGATCCTCCCGCTATCGCCGGATATTTTATTCCACCTCAAGAAACGCGAGATTCTCGCGCTTCCCCGTCCGCCCCGTTCCTCCCCCCTCTTTCCTGCTCTCCCGGAAAACGGAAGAAGCGCGGGCTTTTTCGGTGCTACGGCCGCTCGCATATTTACGCTCTAATCCACACGCGCCCTGATTAAATAACTCCGCCCGGAGCCCGGGTGATATTTAATTAGGACCAGCGGCTAGTTATTTTAATCATGATATTATTCCGACGAGGAGAGGAGCGGAGCGAAGAGGCGACAGAGGGCTCGGCTCAGCGGTCCCTCCACGCCGCGCGCTCTTATTCGGCCGGCGGATGCTTTCGCGCGAGTCCGGGCAAATGGAAAAACATGTTATTCCGGCGGCGGAAGACGCGCGCGCGCGCGAGAATAAGCGCGTTAACGTGTGAATGAACCCCCTCCCGACCTTGAGAGGTCCAAGCAGGAGCGGTCCAACGCGCGATCGTTCTCTTGTCTCGTCGTTCCGCCGAAAGTGGAACGTACCGCCCGCGCCGGAGCGTCTCCACTGACGTCTAATAATAAACCGAGTTTGCGAAATCCCCGCGTGATTTCGCGCTACACGCCCAGTTCTTCTTCGCTGTTGTCCTCCCGGCCGATCTGACGGCGGGTCAGCTCGGCTCAACCCCGTAACACGGGGTAACACTCTTCCATCTGCTCTCCTCGTTATATCGCATCAGTCTCCTGCGCCGCCCCTGCGTCCCCCCCCTGCTGTACGGCCCGCTAATACGTTACATGCCTATTATTTAGCTCGGTCTAACCAGACCGATGTATTTCGCTCGCGAAAACGTGACGTGCCCCGCGTTCGTCTCTTCCCCTCCCCCCCCTGCCTCCCCCTCCCGCCGATGCTTCCACGAGCGCGAGCGTTGCTCGCGCCCGTGGAAGTGAAAACGCGCGCACAAGCAATCATTATTTTTCACGATTGCTCGTCCGCGGAATGCAGACGCACGTTATTGAGGAAATTTCGATCAACGAGATATGCGGGAGTGTGTTATTATTGGCGCTGAAAGAGAGTAAAATCGCGCGTTGAGCGAGAGCCACAGTAACGCAATTTCGAAAGTTGATTTATACTCGAAGAACGCCTCGGTACAAAGGAATTCTACACGCGCGACATTTCGGCGCGGAATACGCGCTCTCGCAAATTTCCGCTTTCGTTCCGTTTATTAGCGATATTGCGCTCGGGCTCGGGTTCGCTTTTGCCACCGCCTCCGCCTCCGCCTCCGGTGACTCTATAGCGCAATTGTGAATTTAAAAATGATGCCGCGTATTATTCGCCGACGCGATAAATAAAGCGGCGTCAAGCGTGTAACGGACTTTGCGCCGACAAAGCGGTTTGCAATAACAATTTGGAATTTATCAGAAATGAGTAATTCGGAACGCGCGCCGTCGTCGTCGTTTGCCGGTCTCGTTTCGGTTAACTTCCCGGGGAGATATTATTGTAATCCCGCCGTCATTGACGCGGCCAACTTCGCATCGCGTTTTTCAGACTCGCGAATTCGCACAATGCCGTGACCTACTAATATTAAAATATACGTCTAACTTTGCGCGCGCGAGCGAGTGGCATTCGCCGTGCCGCTTCCGTTAAACTCGTCGACGCGCTGTGCGCGCGATATCCGTCTCTCTCGAAAACGCGATGCGCATTTAATTATTTAAATGCAACATGTAAAAATGCAAATAACCAACGGACGCGGTATCTCGAAAAAGGACGTTAGAGATGGCTTATTTGGAGGGAGCGAGTTATCTCAGCGTTGAGTTTTCTCTTCTCTTGGTTCTTCTATTTTCTCTTTGTTTTTTCTTTCTCAGTCCCTCTCTCTCTCTCTCTCTCTCTCTCTCTCTCTCTCTCTCTCTCTCTCTCTCTCTTTTCAGATTCGTATTTGTCAAGTTTAAATGAAACTTCTATTGAAATAAAGTCGATGTGAAATTAATTAAAAGCAATATTTCGGTGTATACAGTCGCGCGCGCGCGCGCTCACGCGAAGCTTAATTTACGAGAGCGTTCTTCTTTTGTTTTTGGATATAATGTTGCGTATCCCTGTAATCAAGCTCACCATTTCTATCTCGGAAAATATACACCGCAATTTTAAACTCTCGAAAAAGAGAAGAGAAAAAAAATCGGGGAGGGAAATCCCCGTGATATGCGAGGAAAAAGAATCGGTTGCGCTGAAAAATATTTTGGCTGAAATCGGATAAATCGTTTTATTCCGTACGACAGTAATAATATTAAGGGATTAATAATTATCAGCATTTTTTTTCGCGAAGTGCCGCCGCCGTCGCCGTTAGAGGATTAATCATAATTTCGACGGAGAGTTTGCTGTACCGGCAGAAATCGCGTCGACGTAGCCTCGATCGTAGGTGAATAATAGAGATCGAAGTAATTCCACGCTCCCGCATACTGGAGGGGCCCGATTATTCGAAGCGTTTGTCGGGCATAACTCGTAAGGGGCTCAAGCAGAAAGAGAGGAAGAGAGAGAAAGAGAAGAAGGCATCCGTCTTTTACCATCCATTTTAGGAATAAAGTAGCTTTGCGCGTTGATTGCGGAACCTTTTAGCTGCCGGAGGCAGCTTCTCATCGATTAGATTCGTCGTGATCTTAAGTAATTTATTTGTGTATCGTCCCGAGCTCCTTGGCGAAACTTTCACTGGCGATATATATCTCTAACGATAAATTATCTACTTACTCCGTGTCGCACACCGAGCCGAGATCGAAGCGCGAGGCAGTCGCGTCGAAATTCAGGACGAACCCATCGCGTTTCATGTTACGACAAAAAGTTCTTCCCTTCATTCCCGTGTAATTTCCGCGGTGTCGCGTGAAGAGCGTCGCTGTTAGACCGGCGCCGATCGGCACGACGCCGGAGAGAGAGAGAGAGAGAGAGACTTTCGTCGGATTCGGAATTTCGGCCATGAGACCGAGAGCCCGATGCAATTCCGCCGCGATCAATCTCAATATTATCGACGCGCACAGGAAAGCATTCGTCCGCACTCGAGACACCGGTTGCGCAACAGTTGGGACAAAGAGCGTCTCTTCGCATCCCGGCGGCATCGGAAATTTTTAACTCCCCCAAAGTTTATCCGCATTTCCGCGACTCTCGGCTTCGATTCGCCCGGCGTGGCTAAATAAATCGTGCGATGTTCTCGTCGCGGACAGAGAGGGACGGCGGGCGAGGGGGGGTGGGGAGCAGGTCGGACGTGAAAAAGCGGCGGAAGCGTTCCTCATTATTATTCGTTTTCTTTCCGCCGCGCGACACGTGTCCGCGATCGCATTATTGAATTCGCTGGCCGTCGTTAATCCGTCGCAACCGTCGTTTTCGAGCCGACGCGGCGCATGATTAAACACGCGGGACGAATAGATTTATTTAGAGTGCGCCTTTAGATCTCGTTTCAGGGGCTGGAAACCCTTGGGGTGTACAATAAAGGATATGCAAAACGAGGAGCAAAAAATAAGATTAGAGGCGAGTCGCGAGGAAAGAATGAAAGAGGATGAAGAACAACGGCTGATGAGGTAACAAGCGAGGAACAAAAGGAAGTAACACAGAGATGCGATAATCAGATGAGGAAACGTGGAAAGAGGGAAAGCGAGGAATTCAGACGCGAACGCGAGGAATCCGGTTCCGCTGGGCGACGTGTATGCGATAGCGACGACCCTCTGCCACTGCTTATTTCACGACGGAGATTTCAGATCGATGTACGGACGAGGGAGAGGGAAGGGATTGTCGTAGAATTTGTTGTAGAAAATTGACGCGAACACACCGGGGCACTTCCGCGCGATTGAATCGTAATTGCGCGGCTGAACGGCGAGCGAGCTAGCGGAAAAGTCCGCGGAGGGGAAGGACGGTGGCTAAGGAGCGAGAAAGGAGATTGGCAGGGAGTGAGAGGGAGAGAATTCGCTGCAAAGAGCGACGGCATTTTTCGAGTGACAACGACACAGTTGTCGCTTATTATTTATTAACGCGCCACTGAGAGAAAAGTATATGATATTTGGGACTGTAATGATGTAGTAACTAAATTATAGTCCGAAATTTCATATTTATAGTAAGTATTATCGATAATAATTACGATATAGGCATAGTATAACCAATCATATAGTATTTTTACTAAGAATTATAGTAAGTTAAACTAAAATTATTCTATGGATACAAATATAAAATGGGTAGGTAAAGTAACCCTTTTATATAGTCAATATTACCGGAATATTTGCTAAATGATGACAGATGTAACTATATGAATATTAAATCTCACTATATTTGTGAATGAGAGATTACCATGTGCGTGGCAAAAGTAACTAAACAATTATTTCAGACAATCATTGACTATACATTTGTGTTTACTCTACTATATTTTGCAGGTTCCGCGAACTATAAAAATATGGTTGACGCCAAAATGAGCTATAAAATATAGTGAAATTATAGTTAATTCAACTATATTTTTCTATCAGTGTGTAGTAACTAAATTATAGTCCGAAATTTCATATTTATAGTAAGTATTACCATAATATCGATAATAATTACGATATAGGCATAGTATAACCAATCATATAGTATTTTTACTAAGAATTACAGTTAAAGTTGAACTAAAATTATTCTATGGATACAAATATAAAATGGGTAGGTGAAGTAACTCTTTTATATAGTCAATATTACCAGAATATTTGCTAAATGATGACAGATGTAACTATATGAATATTAAATCTCACTATATTTGTGAATGAGAGATTACCATGTGCGTGGCAAAAGTAACTAAACAATTATTTCAGACAATCATTGACTATACATTTGTGTTTACTCTACTATATTTTGCAGGTTCCACGAACTATAAAAGTATGGTTGACGCCAAAATGAACGATAAAATATAGTGAGATTATAGTTAACTCAACTATATTTTTCTATCAGTGCGAACGCTCATTCCGACTTCGGTAATTCCCGTGTTCGCGCGCGCGCTCGCTCTAAATTCATTATTGTTTCCCGGCGTCGACGCGGCGCGAGCGACATTAATTTTTGCGCGTCGCTTCCCGCTTATAAATTAGCCGACGCTCGCTCTCGCACGCGTGCTCCAATTAATCGTCAAATATCGACAGCGACCGAAGACACGCGTTCCGCCGGCCGCGAGCCGCCGCATCGTTACGTGAACGAGCGCGTGTAAGTAATCGCGCGTGGAACAAGGGATTGAGGAACGGTTGCAATTAAGCGATGCCTCCTCCCTCCCCCCCACCCGTAACGTCCCGTGAAAAGCCGGTGCGCGCGCGCGCGCGCGTTGGAATTTTAACGTTACAGCCAACACGCATTCTTCCGATGCACCGGTCAATCTCTCTACTCACGGTCAATCAACGGCCTATTCGATTACGCGTTAATCCAATTGTCCCGTCGCGATGGAGACATTTTTTTGCATCGCGGGCCGCTGCCGTCGAAACGGCGACAACGACGATGACGGCAACGACGACGCCGTTATTTCGGAGATATCTCCTCGTTTCATCGCGCGGGGAATCTAATAAAAAAGCTCGCGCGTTCGGACACTTACTCCTTATTACCGTCGACAGCTCGCGAATTCCCCGCGACGAGACAGCTGCTCCGCTATCTCGCTATAGAGCGAGCGTCACGGAGCAGCGGGAAACGTGAGACTGAAAATTCAGCCGCGCCAGCGAGAGCGAGAGCGAGAACGCCGGCGGGCGGGAGAGATAGTCTCGCCGTCGCGAATGTCCCCGTTGAAATTTGTCATCGTCGTATTTCGACACCGCTGTCGATAGCGTCGGGCGACGATCTCTCTCGCGCGCGGCTCTCTCGCGCGGCTCTCTCGAGGGGGATGAAATCGCGCCACGGCGGGATAGGGGATGCACGATGCGCTCGCGCGAGGCTACTTATCCCGACGGTAAGCGAGCGGTAAAGCTCTCCTCGGCACTGCGGTAAGTGCAAGGGAAGAGCGAGACGGAGGCAGGGAGGGAGAGGAAGAGAAAGGGGAGAGTGAGAAATAGAGAGAAAGGAAGAGAGTGAGAGAGAGAGCATCGATGTAGGTACTTGGAGCAAAGAGTAAAGAGCTCCCGAAAGTAGGTAGGTAAGTAGCTAGATAGGTGAGTAGTAGTAGGTAGGTTGGTAGGTGGGTACAGAAAGACGGGAGGGGGGGGGAGAGGGAAAGGTATGTAGGTAGGTACGTACGTACGCGTCGTAGTCGTCGTCGCGAGCGCCGGCCGCCGCAAACTCGACGCCGGGTAAACCGAGACCCTCGTAAATCATCGTTTGTATTCCGCGTCGCTGCATCGTGAATCAAACTCACTCAGGGATTCCCCGGGGTCGAAGCGACGACGAGGCGCAGAGGAAGAGGAGGTGGAGGAGGGCGAGGACGCTCGCGCGTACTCTTTCACCGTCTCTCCGTCTCCTCACTTATACGGGAACCCCGCGGTGCTCGTTGCTCTTCTTTGAATAATCGGCTCGGTCGCTGCGTTTGTTTTTTTTTTTCTTTCTTTTTTCCGGACTCTTCGCGCGCTGAGCTTGAACTTTTAATTCGGCATTGTTACGTAGGGGCGGCGGGGGGGGAACAGGGAAAGGAGAGAGAGAGAGAGAGAGAGTGCATGTTTTCATCCCGGTCAGACATTGGATTTCGCGCGGATTTGACCGATAATACGCGGCGAGTTACGGTGCTATTGTTCATTGAGGAGCCAAGGGGGGAGGGGAAGAGGGCGAGAAGAGAGTGCGGTGGTGCTTCTTCGGGAGCGCTTCGCGTACCCTCGTCGCTAAAAGTATCGGCCCCCCCTTGACTCGATGGGCTCTCAGAAAGTGCATTTCCCGTAAAGGATGTTACTCATCCCTTTATAATACGCGTTCTCGCCGTTATCTCTTCGTGGAGGAGCTCGGCTTTACATCGTCCTCCCTCCGCGGGGGGTTGAAGCGGTGCGATAATTCGCGCGACGCGGTGGAACGGGCGGCGGGCGCGAGAGCACTCGTAACGCAACGTCGTCGTCGTTTAACGTGTTCCTTTTCCTTCTTTTACTTCCGCGACGGATAATAACTGCAGCTCTCGGGTGTTCCCGCCGCTGAAGTTTATTATTAGCGCTCCTGCGCCAGCCGCCTCGCCTCGCCTCGCAAAAACACGACAATCCGCGTAGTTAATTATCGCAACGCCGTGATTTTTATCACGCTCGGGACGGGCGGAGGAGGAACGGTTATTACATTTTTCCCCCGGTGGGAGAGCAGGGAGGAGGACTCGGTAACTCGAGCTGATTCGCGCTCAATTCGTGTCCGGTGCAGTTTGCGCCATGTTACTTTGGAAACTCCCCGAGCTTCTCCCGCGCGTTCCGCGCACCGGCGGGCCGTTCCGCTCGGCGAGCGTGAATTTATCCGACGCGTACGAACCGGCCTCGCAACGCTGCTGATTCCTCGCGACGCGGCTCGAGAAAAACGCGCAGAGCCGCGGAAAATGCAAGAGGCGGAGGAGAAGGGGAAGAAGCGCGCAACCGGTCGGCTGCGATTCGCGGAGGGGGGAACATTGTTTCGCATTGTTAGCTTGCGCTTCTCCGCGCGCGCGCGCGCATCATTTTGTAATTCGCGTCTTGTATCGCGTTGCGTAAAATAAATTCGAAGCACCGGGCTTGTGCAAGCGCGCGCTCTTGTCGGCGCGATAAGGACATCGGTGTGCCGGCGGATCCTTGGGAAAATATACGCCAAAGACTGCGTACATCTGAGGATTTATTTTACGCCGTGGGCGTTCGCGAGATAACGCGCGCCCTCTCGCGTGCGCCTTTTATTCGGCGGGTAATAAATTATACGCGCCTCCGCGTTGCCGCGGCCGCCGCGCCGCCCGATGCAACGTGCGAGATTTCGCGAGTTTACCGCGGGCGCATTTAATTAAACTATACGGGCACACGCGCAAACGCGAGAGGATCCAGCAGCGTGATCCGGCGCCTTTGAAAACACATTCGACAGACGTAACGAACGAACGAACGAACGAACGAACGAGCATACGGAAACGCAGCACGCGATTAGCAGCCGGCTCGCTCGGTGTTCCGCTGAGCGAAATTTCCCCGCCGGCTCTGTTTTTTCCCGCGGATCGCCAGCGTCGCAGATCGCGTCTACATCGCGAACGACGACAGCGTGTAGTCGCTTCTCGCCGTCCGCTGGATTCTTCGCGTGAACGTCAGCGACTGTCGCTGAGGATTGCCGAGAACGCGAAGAATCCGCGGCCCGGCTTTGACACGCGCGTTTTCGCGAAAGCGTGGCGTTTCAACGCAGCGCGGAGCGCAACGGCGACGGGGATGATGGGGAAGGGCGGCTGGGGCAGACGGAGGGTGCGCTGTCAACTCGGGGATTGACCTTTCTCTCGTCGCTCGCTCGTACGTACGCGCGCCGCGCCCGGCTCGCTCGTTGAAGTTGTCAAGCAGCGACTGGCAGTTAATTTACGACGACGGCCCCGGCAACTTGGCGGCTTCGGTCTTATCACGGCGAAGGCGACCGCGCGATCGAAGGAAACCTTCTGCGGGGACGTAGCTTTGACCCCCGCGGTCAACCGCCCATCCTTTTGTCAGCTCTCGACTTGCCTTTGCCCTCTCGCTTCGCTCTGTCTCGCCCGCAATCGCGTACCTCTTGACCCTTTTAACCCTTTGCACTCGAATGTCCTCTTTCAGGGAACATGAAGTTCAGGGAACTTCATTGACGATTATACTGGATAAACTTATGCGAGTGGAAATTTTTCAAAAATACATATTTTCTTGGTGACGCACCACACGATATGCAGTCATTTGAGAAGATAAATAAGCAAGCGTTGGACTGTAGCCTAAGAGAAAGAGACCTTCAAACTTGAAAGCTGATCGTATCGAAGTATCGAGCGGCGGGAGATCGTTACCTGCACTAAGTCAGAAAAATAGAAAATCGACGAAATAATATTCTTTCAATAAATTTCATCTTGTCATTTCGTAATTTACAATTCGAAATTTCTGACCCATTTATTTAGTTTGCAGAACAATGGCGAAACGAACCTGCAGTGCATATCGGGCGATAACTGTTTTACACGTTTTACCACACGTTAGAAAAATATCGTTAGATAACGTTAGATAAAATATAAAAGATATAAAATTTTTATTTTTTTTTATTTTTTTTTTTTTTACCATAAATATGTTCCTCAATATATATGGATTTATATAAGCCAAATATCATTACAATAAATTACTTGGTTTCAAAATTACACGCTATTTATATATGACGCAATTCTTGTTTGCACACTTTCCTAAAAAGCCTAAATTGCCGCCGAGCTGTTGGTAAGGTAACCCGCCAAGTGGCTCCGAGTGCAAAGGGTTAAAGAGGGTGTGTTCGGCGTGGATCATCGCTCACCTTCCCCGCGACTAGCTCCGGCAAGCGCGGAGCGTGTACAGCCTCCGATTGAGACGCGTGTCACTCGATGATAACTTCTCGAGACAATAGTTAAGTCTCAGAACTAAGTGGCAAAGGGAGAAAGAGAGACGGCGAGAGGGAGAAGGTGAAGAGGAGCTGCTTTGAGCTCTCTTCAGCATTTTTGTAACGCCGAACACACGGAGCTCTCGTCGGAACATCGACTCGAATCGAGCACCGGACTCTTTCCTTTTCGACGCCGCCGTACGAAAGAGCATATTTATCGGAAAAGATTCCCGTCCTTCCCCGCTCCGTTTCTCGTTCCGGCCACCATCGCTTCGCGAAAGTTTGTGCGAGCGCCCTCCACCCCCCCCGCGCAGCCGAGATCGGCAAGTTACGGTATCGACCGTGCGTTAATTTAATCGCCTTAACGAGGCGAAAAGTCGGCGAAAACTTGCCGCTGAGGGCAATCTTGCATTCTCGCGCGCACGAGAAGGGAGGGCGAGGGAAATATAGAGAGAGAGAGAGAGAGGGGGGGAGGGAGAAGGAGAGGGAGAGAGAAGCGGAGGCGTAAACATCGATTTTCAACCGGGAGAACAGTTCGCCGCGCGTAGTCGTCGGTTTAACATACAAATTGCTTAATAGTGAGTCAATTATGCGCGGGAAGGATGAGAGGTGCAGCGTGCAGAGAAGCAGCGGGACGGGGAGGGTGTAGGTGGGGCGCGTTTACGGTGTGTCCTTATTTTATAATTTCAGCGGCACCGTTATCACGCGAGTAAGACCGCTCGCGCCGGGTTATTACCGGCCGGGAATTAAAAGTCCGGCGGTGGCTGGCTGGCTGTAGCTGAATTTACATCTCCAAATGGAAATGATAGTCGCGTCGCGCGCGTGTTGCGCGCAGGGACGACCAAAAAATCTAGCCCGGCCCAACGGAAAGAGCGAGAGAAAGGGAGCGAGAGAAAGAGAGAGAAAGAGAAAGAGAAAAGCAGCCCTTAGCATTTTTCCCAAGCGTCACACGTCGCTACACTTCTCTCTTGTTTCTCGCGCCGTATACTTGGTCGTGTTGGGCCGGGAATAATTTTTGCACCCTTCCCCGGTGCATTCGCTGGCCGGCGGTCGAGACGTAACTCTCGTGTAACTGGAAGAGGCAGAGAAAGAAAGACCGAGAGAAGAGGAGAAAAGTGCAAAGCGCGCGGCCGGACCGGCGCGGCCGATCGGCAATTCAAACGTTGGCGAAGTAGCGCGAAACCGGCGGAAATTTTCGCCAGCGAGAGCGAAGGGCCGGGAGCGAGAGATTCGCCCTGCGATTCGCCCTCCTTGCCGCCGGCGCGGCGCGAGGAGTTCTCTCCACGCGCCTCGTGGAGATCGAGTGGAATTATTGCCATAACGTCGGGCGGACCGTCGGCCGTAATTTCCCTTCTCTTCTTTTTTATCTCTCTCTTTCTCTCTCTCTCTCTCTCTCTCTCTCTCTCTCTTCGCTTTGGTTCTTTCTCCCGTTTCCTCCGCCATCTCCGTCCCCCTCCCTCACCCTCCGTCGATTCAGTTTTATCACGACGGATGTACGTCGAGGGAACCAACTTCTCGCGGTCGGTCCGTGAACTTTTTCCGTCTGCTCACGGCGATCGGCTTTTCCCCGCTCGTGGATTAAGGTCTGGTTTCATCGCGCGTTCTCCTGCTGAACATTCGACGATAGCGGGAGGGGAGGCGGACGAACGTGAAGCCGCTGATGATTCGCGGACGCTCGGCTCGACGACTCGATTCGATGTCGACGCGCGGGTCCCATATCTATTTAGTCGTCAATTGCACGATTTAGCTCCGCGATTACGCGGAGAGCGCGTTCACGGCTGCTGATTCGCCATGTATCACGAATAACCTGACGAATTCAACGCTCGTAATGACCTGTCCACCTCCCACCGTCGCTTTACTTTCCGCTGGACACTGGCGAGCGCGCCGCGTTATGCATAATCGACCGTATGCGTCGCGCGCTCTCGGACAGGCCAATTAACCTCCCCCCCTCCCCTCCCCCCTTCAAGGCCGAGTTCGTTGAAGCGTGGAAGAAACCGAGAAAAGAATTCAATTTTCAAGTGACACGAATAACGACAAAGTCCCGTCTCGCGTTTTCTCGCGGAATCGCACGATCAACGATCGTTTCACCCTCATCGACGATCCCGATTGGACGTCCGAAACCGATGAAATAAGAATTCATACCGCTCGATGTCCCCGAAGCGCAGAATTCCGTCGCTGTAACCGCGACGTAGAGAATTCATTTCCGAGCGCGCAACCCACCGCGAGAACGCCATTTCCCCCTCCCCCCCCCTCCCTCCTCCTCGGCGGGAAGGGGGCAGGAGAGCACGGCATTGTTCTGTAATAACTTGTAATAATTCGTCGCCGTTACGCGCGCGCGGAGCCCTCGATACTCTCCATTACCCCGGTGCTTCCGCTAATGACCGTCATCGCGTACCTCCCCCGCTCCGCCCGCGACCTTTCAGCTAGGCCGCCGCCGCCGCAGAGATCTCTCGCTCGCTCGCTCGCTCGCGGAGCCGACGGGGGTGGCGCGACTGTTACGCACACCGCGGGTTCGCAGCGGCCGCCGCGGCGCGCAATTTCCGCGCGTGACTGCGCCAGGATATTCTCCGGTGTATAACGAGCGGTAATTCAGTCGGCGCTTCGTTTCGACGCGTGCCCGGTGCGTTCACCGAGCGCGGTGCGAACTCGTGCGCCTCGGGGCTGGTAACGAGCGTATTTTTTCCGCCCGCTAATACGCGCGGCCACGCGCACGTCCGGGCACGTCCGGGACGAGGCGTCTTCTCACGAGCCGGTATCCGCCTGTTTTCTCGCCATTGTTTTTCGAGAGGTTCTTTTTCCACGTCGCTTGTCGCTTTCGCGGCAGCCGGTCGCTTGAAAAGCGCGAGAATGCGCGCGTAGGCTGTCGGTCGGTCGGTCGGTCGGTTGGTCAGATCGCCGTTCGAGAATCGCTATTAAGGGGACTGGAGGGTCAGGTTGCTGAAAAATCGTGCTTGTTTTTGACAATATTTTCTGACGAACTGAATAAATGTGCAAGAGTGAAAATTTTAGGTGTAGTTATACAACGTGTGAAGAGTAGAAAAATTTTGTTTGTTAACAAATATTCATATAAATATACGATATATATATAGCTGAAATATACTCTCCTTTTTTTTTCAAGTTGTCGTTTTTGTAGTAATATCTCGGCTCCCGGTGGCCCGATCAGAGTGAATTTTAGCTAGAAATCTTGAGGAGGCTTATCATCATCTGGTGAAGCATTAGAAAAAGAAATCGAACAAAATTAACAAAATGGCAGCTATTATTAGGGGAAAAAGTCAAATTTTTCAGTTCTTTTACAATAAAAAAACTAATATCTCGAAATGAAATATTTTAACGGAGTCCATGGCTCACTTGAGAGCCACATGTTATCGCTTCAAAATTTCAAATCGATACGAAGCTCAGTTTCGGAGAAATCACTGCAAAAAGTTGAACAGTAAATTTTCGAGAAAAGCGCGTTTAATATTTAAGTGGACGTGTATTTATATGAGCATCTGTTTAGAGACCAAATTTTTCTGCTCTTCATGTGTTATATAAATATATGTAAAATTTTCATCCTTGCATATTTATTCAATTCGTCACAAAATCATTGTCAAAAACAAGCACGATTTTTCAGCAATCTGACCCTCCAGTCCCCTGAATTGGATTCGCCTTTGACCGACTTTCGCGAGTTCTTGTGGTCGCGCGCAACGAAGCGCACCGCCGATGAAACGCATTTAGTCCCGGTGTATCTCCTCTTCATGAAACGCGCGGCGGGGTCCCGGCTATGCGATTGCGAGAGAGTTTAATTAGCATTCGCGAAATAGCGAAAGCGCGCGCGTGGCTCAGGTGGCCGGAAATGTTGGTATCGAACGGTTACACGGCAGGATGTAATGCGACGACTTCGAGGGTGCTTTCGCCGTTGCTCCTTTCGCGTCGCGATTTTCCCTTCCCTTCTCCTTCTCGGCGTCCTTTAACAGCACAAGCCAGACGGAAGGTAAACGGTCGAAATCGCGTCGATAAGAACCGTCGCGAGAACAATCGCAAGAAAGGGAGAAAAATAACAAGTGGGAGAGAGGCGCGACGACGAGGAGGGGAGGAAAAAGGCAGGAACAAAGTTGCAAAGCCACCTTTCTCGTGTCCACTTTTCTCTCGCTTATCCATATTTCCGTTGATCCACCGAGAACGAA
Source organism: Harpegnathos saltator (assembly GCF_003227715.2). Classification (NCBI taxonomy): domain Eukaryota; kingdom Metazoa; phylum Arthropoda; class Insecta; order Hymenoptera; family Formicidae; genus Harpegnathos; species Harpegnathos saltator. Next base: position 23,830 of record NW_020230007.1, read on the forward strand.
CTTTTTATTTCTCGCCTCTCGTCCTCGAAGATCGTCTCCTTGAAATACTCGCCTCCGGCGAGCGACCCAACCCATCGCCCTCGTCGCTGGCCACACCCTCGCGTCCTTTTTCCCCCGTCACGACCGTAGTGTTCTACAAGGAAGTGCACTTCGTGCCTGGACTTCCGTCCGGGGCTCTCGAGGGACACGGACCTGCGTCGGCTATGAGGTCGACTACGACTACGACGACGACGACGACGACGACGACGACGACGCCGACGACGACGAACGTTGCAAGGGGCGAGAGAGCGAAGATGTAGTTGAGGATTTTTCCGTTGCTCGTAACGAAACGACGTTATTGCGGTGGATTTTATTGCCGGGCCGCGAGTATTAGCACTTCGTGACCGATCTCGCGCGGCAACATTCCCCGCCGTTCGACGTCGCCCGTAATTCACCTCAGCCCGTCTCGTGCATGCTGGTGCGATTAATATTCGTCGTACTTTTTTTCTCTCTTCTCTTTGCACCCTTCTAGCGTGCCGCTACGCGCGTTCTTTGCATGCCATTTTCTATTTGCCCGATTTACACCCTGACACACTTCAGGATTTTTCAATTTGTCAAACTTGCGATTCTTCTCAAGTATCGATGTCCGCGTGTTCGCGCATATCCGCGAGCTATCATGTAGTTGCCAAGAGCGCGCGACCTTCAGCTGGCGAGACGTGCTCGAGAGCCACCATTGACTCAACGTGTTCGTATCGCGATGTTAACGTTATTTTCGAACGATTTTACGTTATTTTATATCCCGCCGACCGTAACAAATTACGACGGCTCGCGGAGACCGTCCGAGTAAAAATAACGACTCGCGTCGAGGTCGGGATAGCCGATCGCGAGAAAGAAACGAAACGATAAAAACGAACAACACATCTATTTTACGGCGAACACGGCGATTATCGTGAATACGTCCGCCCGCGACACCTCGCCTCGCATGAATAATCGCCCGTCATTGCTCGGAGCTTGAAACGAGATGAGTTTTATCATCCGTAATTATCTCGCGACATTTTGGTCGAATCTTCGCGTCGCGTCTCGCGTGATTCGCGACCGACCTGGCAATCCCGATCGAACGATCGCTTCTCGATTCGAAGATCTCCTGAAGAATCGAGTTTACGACGTGTCACGGTTTCCCCCCACGGTGTCTCGCCGAGGATCGCTCACGGCGCGCCGTGCGGACACTCGAAATCGATTTCCAATTGGGGAAGCGCTGAGCAATTCGCGGGACAAGGGGCTTCGAGAGCGAGACCGCTCCGATTTTTCCGCTCCCGCCGCCTTTTTGCCAAGGAATTGGCGCGCGGCGCGCTATTTGCATATGTAAATTCGATCTGCCCGCGAGTTAACGCGGAAAAGTTCCGTTTGCATAAATAACGTAGACAATTCGCAGTACCGTGGAGTCTATTGCGACCGCCGCCCGACCGATTCCGCAAGATCTCCCCTGAAAATCTCACGGCAATTGGAAATCCGAGTAGTTGTCGATTGCTTCTCTTCTCCGTGTCCCGCGTTGGATCTTGTTAATTTTCCTCTCCGGCGAGGAAACGTATGGGACTGTCCTTTGCCGACTTTAGTGGACTTGGCTTTAAAGAGGCTGCAAAAAATACTACACATGAATTTTTTACACATGCTCTCTCTCTCTCTCTCTCTCTCTCTCTCTCACACACACACACTTTCTTCACTTCTCGTTCACATTTAAGGATCGAAACACGGTCACTCGAAGGAAATTCGGTGAAATTGGCCTCGAGCGAAAATCTTTGCTGTCTTTCTCGCGAAATATTTTCCCTCGTGAAGTATGCTTCACGGCTTCGGAAATGTTGACAATCAATTCCACCGAATTGCCATCGAATAGACGCGAGTTTCCCAAACGTGCGAAGGAGCACACACACGTAGAAAAATAAGTTCATTTCCCATTTGTCGCCGTTGCAGTATATAGCCGCGGAGTCCATGAAAATCGGCTCGACGGTTCCACGGTGTTTTCTCGGCGAGAACAAAGATCGCGTCGCGAACAATAATTCCATGTTCACAGCAATGGGGGGCTGTGGCCGACGCGCGAGGGTGCCCTAAAAATTCGCCCGAGCTAAATATTGAGCGCACACGCGCCGCTGTTAATCTGCCTCCGAGCAGAACATTATCCCTTAGCTCGATCTCGCTCTTCTCTCCGACCTGCGAAGTGGGGAGAGAAAAATCAAGAAATACGACTTCTCGTAATAGCGGGAGTAGCGGCGCGATGGCCGGCGGAATGAAGTAAGTAATGATCGCCGAACGCCGTAATACCGGCTGGGACGTTAATGGCCGGAATGACGGTAGTAACGGCGACAGTAAAGAAAGTAATGACGCACGCAATGATAATGAGGATACGGCAGATAATGAGATAATAAGGTTCGTTTTAGTGTTACGCCGCGCCGCCGCGGCAGTTACTAACTCAACCTCGTAAGCCGTTTTATTCGCGCCGCCCGCTATTGTGTACGCGCACGTAACGTAACGGGGGTTGGAATCTTTTTTCCTCATTTTCCCACCCTCCTCTCTGCCTCTCTCTCTCTCTCTCTCTCTCTCTTTCGCACACATTCTCGGTACGTGACGATGGCGGATGAAAAATCCTGAGAGAGTAGAGTTTCGCTGGGGCCGCTACGCGAAAATTCATGAAGACCGTGACGACGGAGGCTGCCTTGGGCAGATTGGCGGGGAGGGAAGGGGTGGGAGACTTCCGTTAACACCCTCCTGCACGCGCAGTCAAGAAGCCAGCCGGCGGGATTTAAGCGTGGATTTCGGGCGGAAAGCTGGAAGTGATATTTGCATATCTTGGCCGGGCGGATAAGAAACGATACGGAATGTCGCGCGCTGTGTGTGTGCGTGTGCAAATAGAACGATAAGCCGCCGCCGTGCTCTATTTGAATGTCCTCCGAGAGCCGTGGTCGGGCGACTAACCCCCGCCGCCCTTCGCGATCGCTTTAATCCTCGTGACTACATCGTTTGCTTTACGATGCACGATCGATCGGCCGCCGCGAAGCACGTCGTTCGACAATTTTCCGCCGGGTCTCTATTAGCGCTTTCGCAATTAACCGGCCGCACGGAAACACTCTGTCGTCGGACGAAGGAAGAAGACGGGAGGGGGAGAACGAGAGAACGAGGGGAAGAAGAAAGAGGGAGAAGAAGAGAGAACGGAGCAGAGTCGATTAATTTTTTAAATAGAAGAAGATGTGAAAGGAAAGAAAGCGTCAGCGGGAGAAAAAGAGAACAAAGCTCTCAACATCGCGACGTTTCCGGACGAACAAACGAGAGAGATCGCTTTTCGGTTTCGCGGCCGCCGACTTCGCACCCGCCAAGTCCTTCCTCAAACGTTCCTGCGCGTTCGTCGAACACTCGTCGAGCGGTTGCGCCGCCTTTTGTACACGGCGGCTAAATTTTTGCACGCTCGTTAGAGCGATCGCGGACGAACAGCAGCCCGGCTGTGAACCGCCGACCCCGCTTTTCGCACGTCGAGTCGCGCGATGGCTTTCGCACCTGTTCGCGCTAAAGAGCGAAATCTGTTTGAAGTCCGGATCGATTCGGACGCGCGTCGTCTGTGCCTATAAACGACGCGGACTTGTGTATGTATGTGTCGGCCGCTTCGACCGCCGCAATCCGTCAGATAAAAAGCGGTTACCGGTATTTTTGTCCCGACGTGTTAATGGACGTTCGCTCTCCCCCTCCCGCTGGATTCCAAAATGGTATCGGACACGGAGAGAGCGGCAGCTCGTCGTGAAACTACGAATTCGCTCGGCCTCGATCCTCCCTCCTCTCTGGCCGGCTTTTATCTGTCTATCTAGCTATCCACCTATCGATCTATCTGCCTCTCTCTCTCTCTCTCCCTCTCTCTCTCCCTCTCTCTCTCTCTCTCTCTCTCTCTCTCTCTCTCTCTCTCGCCCGCTCCCTTTGTGTCTCTCTGTCCCTTTCCGCTCGAAAGAACTATACGCCGCTGATATTTTGTTTGGTAAATGGCGCGTTTTCGTTCGTTAACGAGAGAGACAGAGACAGACAGAGAGAGAGAGAGAGAGAGAGAGAGGGAGAGAGGGAGAGAGAGAGGGAGAGAGAGACGCCGAAGCTCGCGCCGTTGTCAGAGAAAATCACGATATCTGTTGCGATATCTTCAGTCCGTTTAGTCGCCGCTCTTGATGGCCGCTCTTGATAATTCCGCGATACAACGCGGCGGTGTTACGCGTGCATGCACGCGTGGATTTTTCCATTTGTCAAAGTTCTTATATTGCGGGCTGAACCCTCGGCTTGATACACACACACACACACAACACATACACGCTGGCACACACGCACACACGCGCGCGCGCGCGACAGTGAAAATAATCTCGTTGTATCGCGATACATTATATCTCGTGGAAACGAAATCCACGTTTTCCCATGTATTGCAGCGCTTTGACAGCCACTGTCACGTTTTATCATTGGACGCTTCTGCCGGGCTCTCGCCGGACCGACGAGGAGAACTCGCGGCGGATTAGGTAGGTTTGCCTCGTCGGGCCCGGGGCCGGTTTTAAATCGGCACCGTAATCGCCGGCAGGGACGAAAGAGTCGCGGGAATTTGCACTGCGCCGTCACGGAATTTCCTCGTTTCATTACTCGTCTCATTATTGAAACGCAGGCGCGGCGCGGCACGGCTCCGACTCGGAAACTTCTCTCATTATCTTTGTACGCTAAATTCGTCCTTCGAGTTACGCTCACGCACCGCACAGAGTTTTATAGTCGACTCATTACCGAGTACCGGATTCTCGATACTGACAGTCGAAGAGCTGCCTCGTGCGATTGGATCGCACTGGAGAATCGGCGAATAAATTCTTCGTCGAATATGCGCGCGGTCGGTCGGCCAATCGAGGTTGCTCGAGATCTCGAGATATTTCATATCCGAATAGAGAGAAGAGTGTTGTGAGAGACCTCGGTTGTGGTTTAGCCAATAAACGCTAATTCGTCCGCCTCGAGTACGTCGCAGCTTAAAAGACGGGATCCTGATATTTTCAAATTAAAAAGAAAAAAAGAGAAAATTATAGACTCCCGAAAATTCTGAACTGCGCCACACGCGACTGAAAATTCCTTCATTTACCGACAGCGACTCGACATTGAGCAATTCTCTCCGGCCGTAAATCGATCTACCGGCTCTCTTGGCTAACTCTTGGACGTTCTATTGGTCGGACTTCACTTCTCCCGCCGCATGACAATGCGTCTTCGCCGAAAGAAATACAGAAATCCGCGGTGAATAGCCGGCGTTCCATTAGTCAGCGCGCTCTAGCCAAAGTTGGGGCAAATAGCGCACACACTGACACACACCTACACTCACCCACGCGCACAGTAAACTTTTTTCGGAAATTCCGAGGAAACGCGAGATTCCGACGTTCTCCGCGCGCGGGCGCGCGTCGTCGCGCTACTCAAACAGAAACTCGTTATCTGACGGTACGCCGGCGGGTAGCGAGATCGCTTTCTCTCCTAATTATTAACTCCGTCGACGTGTTTACGCGCGGAAGAGGTCGTCGTCGTCGTCGACGACGACGACGACGACGACGACGACGACGACGACGACGTAGTGGAAACGGCGAAAATTCGCCGACACAACACGGGATTCGACTCCTCCGGCGCACGAGACGACAAATTATCTTCCTGACCGCGCGATGTAGCACCCAGAGCCGGTGTGTGTTTGCCGAACCGGAAGCCCGTTGAATATTTTAACCGGCGACGGGCCACCACTATGCGTCAACCTCGTTTCGACGGCACTTTCGTCCGCTATTCATCGATTTATCGGCGCGCGCGCGCTAGCGATGGCACCGATCACACTCTCTCGCACGAAATAACGGATACTTTTTATCGATCGTCGAATACGCGGCAGGAGCGATCAATCGCCGCGGCGTCGGCGGCGCCGAGACACCCCGAAAGTGTCTGTGGAATTTCCCGAATTTACGAAGCGCGATCGACATCGGCCGATACCGGAAACGCGAACCTCCACCGCGACTCGGAATCTGGAGATCCCGCCCGCGCGAGGGGTGAATCCGGCGGCGCTTCATCCGCCAGCGAGGACGATGTGAACGCGCGTCAAGTTGAAATTCCGCAACGGGATGCTTCCTCCTCGGAGTTTTCGCGCGAGCGCGCGCTCAGCCAGTTTGTCCGGAAATTGCGGCCGAGTGCCGGCACTCTCGATAGCCATCGCTAGCGTCGCGTCGACGGCTCGTGGCCTTCGACCTCGCGTCGAGAGAGAAGCACTCGATCACTCGGCCTGTAAACACGTGAAAAAAAGATAGAGAGAGAGAGAGAGAGAGAGAGAGAGAGAAAGAGAGCGGAGGTTGCGCCAGCGAGCGGTGCGGATCGCATAATTCCGCCCTCGTCGTATCTCGGCCGCTCGTATCTCGCAACACCCGCATCCTTTTTCCTCTCTGTCCCCTCTCGCTCCCTTCCACTCTTGCTCGTCACCCATGGCGAGCGGCCGTCGCTTTTATCGCGGCCGTGCCAATATGCGGCGGCGGCGGCGGCGGCGGCGGCGGAACCGGCGAATTGATTCGCCGGAATAGAAAAGGAAGGATTTTGGCAGGGGATTTAATCGTCCCGCATCCCGATACCGTATGACTTATAACCCCGGCACTTTATCGCGCCGTTGCCGCGGCGATTGAATCGGCGCGGATTGACGCCGCGAATCGGACCGGCCGATATTTTTCCGTCGCTGTCGACGTCTACATTCTTGCGTCGGTCGCGGCCGCGTCCCCGTCGGCTGCAATCATTCGCGCGATCATCAGCGTGACGATCGATGCTCGACGCATGTTGTACACGCACGTGCGGCACACGTGTGTGTTCGAGCGCACGAGTTAATCGGCGACACGCGCGGCGTAGCGCGACGCGCAATCGCGGGAATTTATGTGGGATTTCGCGTCCGTTTAAAAAATCTTACGGCCACAATCACGGCTATTTCTCTCCGCACGGAGGCTGAAATTGCGCCAGATTATTTCAACATTCCAACCCCAGTCCTGTTAATAATCGCGCTACCTCCGGCCTTTGCCGTTTTTCCCCTTCCCCATCGCCCATCGCCCCGCAAGAGTCGCCCGGCTTTCTCCCCACATTTTCCGATCTTCGTCCCCGGCCGGCCGAGCTGTTTTCCCGCGCGTGTGTGTGTGTGTGTGTGTGTGTGTGTATTCGTGCGCGCGCGAGCGTGGGCTCTCGATTTTTCCACCGCGCGGCGAGTTACCGCGGGAATTCCGCGGTACCGGCAGGCCGGAAGAAGCCGCATAGAAATAGAATTCAGCGCGCTCGCGGCGGCTAATTATCACCGCGCTCGTCGCGGCGTCTGGGACGGCTTGAATGAGTTGGCTGGCTGGGCAGATGGACGAATGGATAGGCGGATGGATAAATGAACGAGCAGGTAACTGGATCGACGGGTGGATGGAGAGCTAGTTGGATCACGGCGATGGATCGAGATAGTGGCCACGCGAGCCACCGGAATCGATAGCCTCTCTCTCTCTCTCTGTCTCTCTCTCGTTCTGTCAGTATGGAATATCATTCCCGTCTCCAATAACGAGTATTCGACAAGGATTCGAGCGCGGGTCATTTGCCCTTTTTTCATTCTTTCTCTTTCTTTCTTGTCGGGAAATTCGCGCGTGCTGTGGTGCCTATCGCGATGCCCGCTCCTCCGAGACCCGTCGCGCGCGCCGCCCGCTTGGCGCCCTGGCTGGATGGATAGATGGTTAGACAGATGGATGGATGGCCGTGTTTCCATATTTGATCGCGATATTTACCCCTGCCGGGCTCGAGCGCGTCAACTTCCAAGTAGCATGGATCTCGTCCGCGCAATCCGCACCGTGGACAAACTTCGGTCCGCAGATCCTCGCGGCGGTGCTTCAGAGAGTGAGTTCGCGAGATGTTCGCGGCGAGTTGTCGGTAAGAGGGAGAACGGCCTTTTTCGAAAGACGTCAACACCGCGATGTCTAAACTCTTCGTCGGTTCTGTTTCCAGCCGCATCAAGAGAGAGAGAGAGAGAGAGAGAGAGAGAAGGCGAGAGAGAGAGAGAGAGAGAGAGAGAGAGAGAGAGAGAGAGAGAGAGAGAGAGAGAGAGAGAGAGAGAGAGAGCGAGAGAATAATCTCGCGGTTAGCCCAACCGCCGACGCGATTAATCCTACCGAAACTAATTCGCTCGCTCGCCCAAGTTCGCTTTATCCGGCCGTGAGGCACTTCCCGACAAGGGTTCGGGTGAAACATTAATAATTAGCGGAGTACAGACACCGTCGGATGCGCGCACGCGAGCGGCGTTTCCTCTTCATCACGAGGCAGGGAAAGAAGGAGGAAAGCGCGAGGAAGAGAGAGAGAGAGAGAGAGAAAGAGAAAGAAAGAGCAGATCTTGTGGTTTCGCATTTTGCGACCTCTGCTAGCCGCGGCTCGGATTGAGAAGCGATATTCAGAGAAGCGGTAAAAAACGCAGCGATTACGGCGAAGAACTGGGGGACGGGGGGGGGGAACGGGGAGAAACATGCGGAACACTCGGCCCTTTACCGAGTTTCGCGCGCTCGCTTCGAGAAATCTTTCTCCCTTCCTCTCTTCCGTCCGCCTCTCCCCTCTCTCGCGCGCGCAGGCCGCGTCCGCCCGCCTGTTACACACGAGGAAATGGATCGAATGAGATTACTTACGAACGCTACCGCGGCTTTTCCGTTTGCCGCAGCCGGTCTCTGCGCGAGGAGCTTTACAGTCGGGTTCAATCATCCCCTCGGCTTCTGAGGCGCCGCGCGCCGCTCCCCAACCGCCGAGCCGGGCGGGCGGGCACGGGGCACGAAGGGGTCGAACGAGTCTGAATAAGGTAGACGGCTATTTATACGGAACGCGCTCGCCCTAACACGATATCACGCGGCGATATCGCGCGCGGCGATGTTCTTTGAGAAACGCGCGCTGTTCACGTGCGCGCTCCGCCGCGGTGCACGATAACGAAATATACGATACGCGATATACGATATTTGACGGGAAATGCACACCGTACGGCATTGATCCGAAGATTTTGATAGCGTAGCGGCGTGCTACGTATTCCGCGCTCGCTAAGAGTGACGGAATGATTATTTTAAATCGCAAGCGTTTCCATTTTTTTTTTTTTTACAGAGAGCGCGGCGTGAAAGGTCCTTGCTGCGTTATTTGCGGGCGCCCGCTCGTATATAAAATCACGCACGCTGTATTGCGTCGTAAAATCGAAACGCTGTTGACAGCGTAATGGCGCGTCGTATAGTTAATCTGAAAATTGACGACTGTGCTCTCCCCTCCCCTTTCTCTCTTTGCCCCCCTCTCTCTCTCTCTCTCTCTCTGCGCTTCTCGGCTGGCACTTAGCGAGCGGACTTATCCAAAATACCACGACGATGATCGCAATTAGCGAAGTGGATGAACGGCCGGGGGATGAATTTTCGCGGCGCAAAACATCTGGGCCCGACGACGATGGGGGGAGACGAGAAAAACCGAATTAGCGTGCCTCCTTCACGGGGCGTTTGTCCCATCCGACAAGTCGATTGCCTTTGGGGGATCTGCAGATCCGGCCATGATTAATCATTTCTCTTTATCCGCCGGTGAGGGAGGTCGCCTGCCCCCCTCACCTCCTCCCAGCAGCCCCTACCGCGGCTGCTCATAAAAATGTATCATTTCGCGACAGTTGCTCTCGATGTTAAGACTTATTTACGCGGGACGATCTCGCCGCCGTGAATTTCAAATTTCCCCTCGCGGATCAGACGAAAGGGGTAAGGGGCAAGGGGAGAGCTCTAAAATCCTCTGATGAATTCCTCGGCACGTCTCCGGATTTCTCGCTTCGCGGAGGACCTTGAGATCGCACGGGACTTGCGCGGCTCTGGCCTATTCTGCGCATAACAACGCCTCGCAACGACGATGATCGAACTTTGCCGGCGGAGAAACGCGGCGTAAAATTCGAGACAGCAGTCGAGGAATGATCCGGCGATGTTTGGCGATTATTTCATTGATCCCCCTGTTCCGGTCGCCGGCGGCACGGGCGTGGCGAGACGATGTTTTCCTCGGTGTTCTTTCGCGGGTCTTTCTTCGATCGTCGATTGTCAACCCCTCTCCTCCCCTCCTCTTCTCCCCCCCTTTCCCGCCACGGAGGTATGGGATGCCGTGGATTCCTCGCGAGCGTAATTCGCCAAGTTTCCCCGCGTGAAATCTGCAGCTTATCCCGAATGCGTTTCGTTTAATTACCCCGCATTGTTCCCGATAATTGGCCGAGCCAGGGAACCGAGGGAGAAAAGGTGCCGAAGGGAACGACTACGACGACGATGCTAGTGGCGGCGGTGGCGGCGATTACGCCCGGCAATCTTACGGCACGTCGAAGCCGCGCGAATCCTCTCTGCGTCAGGGGGACTTTAACGCCACCCCACCCGGAGGCCGCCCACCCCAGCGCGATCCCGCACGAACGTCGCATACTTGCGAAAGAATTTTCTAACTACCCTCGCGGGGAAGGACGCGGCGCCATCTTTTCACGTCCGGTCTATCCCGCCGGCAATTTGCGATGGAATTCGTCCAGAGACCGGCCGGACCGTACTGACACTTATTCTTGGCGATCTCGAGTGAATTTAACGGGGGCATTCTTTTATAGAACGTATTATTAACCCCGTAATGTGCAGCAGAGCGCGAGCTCGAACAATGTCGCGCGAGCTTCAGGGAGAATTCCGCCGTGAAAGCTCTCTCGGTGCGCGGAAATAGCGGGCTTCCTCATAAGTAACGTCGCGTTTCTTGTCTTTAACAAACATGGATATCTTGTTTAGACGGCTCAAGTACACAGATCCCTCCCCCCCCCCTCCCTCCGTGTCTTCGAAACGGTATTTTCTCTCTGCAAGCTGCGTCGTGAGCGTAAAAGTAAATGTATGTATTAATACTTTACGATCGGCGGAGGAAAATTAAGGCGAGAACGAAAGCTGGTCTTGCGCGCGCGCGCGCGTGTGTGTGTGTGTGTGTGTGTGGAAAAAAAAATACTTATAACGCTTTAAAATTGACGCTTCGCACCGAAGATTGCTTCGCCGGAGTAGAGGAAAATAAAAGCGAGCGAGGGTCGATTTCGAGGCGAAAATGGATTCCTGACTGGTTAGAAGATTAATATTTCACCCGGGAAATTAGTTTCGAGAAACGACGTTACTTATTGGATGACCTGGTAGATTAGAGGAATGCCGCTAGGAATGCGGTCTCAATTCCGAGCATTCCCTCTCGATCTCGTCTTGTTTGTCGTTTCATCGAGTTACACGCGGGAGATCGAACCGTGTACTTTTTAGATACGTACACGAACGGCGCGCGACGCGGTGCGGAGAAGGGCGGGGGAGGGGAGAGGAGGGTTAAGCCACGTCTGCGCTGCTAATCGGCTTTACCGGGATCGCTGATACCGTGCGACGCTATACACAATACTTGCGCATTATATCTGCATAACGCCCTGTGTAACCGTGACGATTGATCTACGCCGGTCGGCGCATGCATATGGCATTATCGACTACGGCGGGTAAACAACGGCAGGAAAAAAAGGAAGCCGAGAGGAGAATCCGTGTATCGGGGTCGTGAAAGCCGATCGACTCACAGGGCGATTATGAGCCGTAAATTTGCGAATTTCCTGCGCCCGGGCAAAAGAATTCTTTTAAATCAATGTTACGGGCCGTGCCGAACTCGGCGCATTTCAGGCGCATCTTGGATCTTTCGAGGATATTTCTCGAAATTGTGTGTCGAGTTTTGAAAAACTCGGCAACTCGAGGGGTGTCTCTCCTTCGTTGATGCAGTAGTCAATTCTCGTAAGAAATCAATCACACGACTATCCGATATAGAGACGAAAAAGGTCTCGATCGATGACATACAATGCAGACGCAGTCTGCACACCCTTTTTGTTTACCACAAAGTCGCATCGTAAATCATCTCGGCGGGCCGCTGTCTTATCATCGCGCCGCGTCGCACCGAGAATTGATTCGCGGCACTTGTCGCACGATCGCGATTCCATTCGTCTCTCGTGGATCACCGCGTAACGGAAGGGCTGCGGGCTGCTGCCAAGGGGTGAGGGGTTAGGCGAGGGGAATCGGAGATCGCTAGGTTTAAAGGCTTTCACGGAGATAGAGTTCGACTGGTTAGGATAGGCGGCTGTGGCGGCTGAGAGGACGGCAGCGGGGAGGAGAGGGGAGGGAAGTGCAGGTACGACGAATTAGGGGCTCAACGAGCGAGCGGCGGGGCCGTGGGAGGAGGGACGCAGGACGATAATACCTGCGGAGGATGGCTTTCTCGTTTTTCGCGGTATCGGCCGTAAACGGGGAGATTGGCTCAGGGAGGGGCGGCCCTCGGAAAACGAGGGGGATGAATCGCGTGCGCGGCGCGCTGATATCGCCGGGGGCCCCCGTCGTCGCTGAGCACGCGGAACTTCCTCGCCGGCCGGATGACGAAAGAAACGGCAAACTTGGGACGCACAATCTCGGGGGGCAGGTCTTCTCCCATGGATTGCGCCGCGACGTTCGTCGATATTAATGATCCATCTTCTCGATCTTAACGTGCCTCACGTTAAGACGCCCGCCCGTGTACACCCCGTGTTTTGCGCGTCCCTCGCGCGCCGCTATAATGCCGCGCGGCGGCTCTCTCGCATTCCTCCGCCTCGCCTCCTTCTTGCGCGTGTCGGGATCGAGTCGAACTTCGTCGCAGCCGAAAATCTGCGGAATCATCGTGTCCGCTCGTCGGGGTGATTAATCTTTATTCCGCAAACTTGTGTCTCACGCGTGTTTCACGCCCGCCGTGACTTTGTTGAGGAACTATATAATACCGACAGGTAGATGGATAGACATAGATAGAGACGAGGAAATATTCCATCTCCGACACGCCTCTTGGACGGGGGGGGGGAGGGAAGCGGGGAAGGGGGTTCCGACTTACTCCCATTGGCCTGGATTACGAGTCGTTAACGAGAGCGAGCGAGCGAGATGCGTGCTCTAGAGTCGCGTTTAGCGCGAGTGATTATCGCGAGGCGACGTTTTTAACGAGTCCACCTCGTCCTTTCTCTCTCCTCCCAGCCACATCCCGCCATCGCCGCGAAAAAGTCCATTACCGTGTGAGCTCGCTCGCGGACTCACCCTCGCGGCAATCCAGACGGGTGCAAAAAACGTCGCGCCAAGAGGAACGAGGACGTAAAGAGAAGGCTCGAGGGGAGAAAAAAGATGGGAGAGAGATAGAGATGGAGGAGAGAAGGATAAGAGCGAGCGAGAGCGAGAGCGAGAGAGAGAGAGAGAGAGAGAGAGAGACGCCGGAACGACGTTACGTCTAGCTCTCTCGCGTAATACCGACATCCCGTGGGATACTTTCGAGGCGAGAGTGTTCCCGGCTGCTGCTACGCGTATGTATCCACTTTCGGCGCGCGCGGCAGCCACTCTTTCTCGGATAGCGCAATGAATTCTGCACCTTTTTCCCCCCACGAAAATAGCCAACAGATGTCTGAATAATTGCCCATACGCCAATAATCAATCACCTTCCTCAGGGACGAATTCATCAAAGTCGGGAGGAATCGATTTCACGTTTCAAAGCGAGACGAATACGCGACACCTGTCAATTATACATGTAACGAGACTTTCATGTTTCTCGTTTGCGAAATATTTATTAACGCTAAGTAATATTCACGCTGTATATTGTCTCTCTCGGCAATGCTCTGATTAAAGAATAAAATTAGACGCGTCACAAAGCTGACGCGTACGTGTCAGTTAAGAGACAAAATGGAATTGCGCCGGCTGCGGTGCATAAAAAGGGAGGGGGTGTGTGATTATAATTCTGCATTTTCCCGGAGTAGCTTGGTCTCTCGCGCTCGGTGCAGAGAGATGAGTCGTCGGCCACCGTGAGTTCCGCAGAGGCCGTGCGCGCACATTTCTTGGCGCTGCCGGCACCGCCGGGCGCCAGCGCTGCCACTTCCACTTGGACGTGGATCGCCATCGACGCGTTTGCGAGACACGAGTCCATCGTAAGAAGTGATTAAGACATGCAAACAGGAGAGAGCCGTCGAGCACTCGCTCGCTGGCTCGCTACTCCACTACCTCTCTACCTGTTGTTACCGATTTCGATAGGTACGCGTTCCCGGCCCTCCGACTCGACGGACGGTCTAGACTCGCACGTCGTATCGCGTTGATTAACCCGTACTTGCGAAATCTGCGTGATTACCACGGCCCCGCAGGGGCGAAATTACGTCCGACGACACGTCCCCACCCGTCAATAAGTCAGCGCCTTTGCGGGAGGAGCTCGCAAAAAAGTGCGCCGTCCGCGTTATATAACGCTGATTGCATCGGACGTTGCGAAAGCGCGCAGACAACGACGGAGGAGACAGAGAGACGCGGGCGGGGGGCGGGGGACGAGAGAGAGGGAGGAGGGCAGTCTAGTAAATTAAGAACGTCGGGATTATAATTGCTGTGGATTCTCATTACGGCGGCGATAACGAAGGGCTCGCAGCTCGTGCAACGCTCGATTATCGATCGACCAGGGGACGGCCAGGCAGACGCTGCGAGTGACGGCCCTAGCGATAACGCGTTTCGTCCGAAGACGAAGGGCCGGTTCTCGTGGAAACGCAATAAACCCGCGACCGAGTTGGCGGCCCTCGGGGAGGGCTCAGGAGGGACCGCGGAGGCAACAGGCGGGGATACAATCGACGGCCGGATAACAGGATTAGTTACGGTTTCATTTAGGCTAAGGGGATTGGCAAGTAGCGAGTGTGCGGCCGGGATGCTGCGCACGAATTCGCCGAGGCAACCGGCGATCGACTTTAGAGCAAACGAGCTCTCTCGCGATCCCGTCGCGCGAACGCTTCTCGCAAGGAACGACGAACCTCGGCCGATATTTTAATTCTCCGCGCGCGGACGGCTCGCGGAGCGGAGCGGAGCGACGGCGGGAGGCCGGCGACCGGGATATAATCTTCGGAGAAATTCAATTCGGATACGTCGCGGCGGGAGGAACGTTCTCCGCCTGCCCTCGAGATTACTCCGAGAGAGGGAAAAGATGGCGTACGAGAGTGGACGCGCGCGTGGTACATATGTTGCGCGGGATTGGCGAACGCGTTAAAAACATATTACGGGTTTTATATATGTACACGTGTGTATGCATATACATATATATATATATATATATATATTATATATAGGATGTCTGAAAGTTCAAGGCACAAGCGCGAGGTGCAGGTAGATTGGCTCCAACTGAACGGAAAACTCGTCTGGTATTTTGCGAGCGAAATTCGCGTGAAATTTCGAGATATTAATGAGAGAAAGAGAGGTCGGGGGAGGGGGGGGGGACTAATCATCGCGCCTGGCGCAACGGGACGGGCTTATTCGTGCTGTATATTAAACAAATATTCACACACACACACAGACGTGCGCATATTTTCCTGGAAATCGTCTAAACAGGCTTTTACCGGGTGAAGTGCCGCGCATACGAGCTGCTGCAGCCGTGAGGCTCGCTGCGCGTCGCGCGTCGCTATTTACACAGACGGAAACTATTCACGGGAAAATTTGCCGGATGAGGCGACGCGAGCACTATACCGCACAGACACGCACAATACATTGCCGCCGTCTGCCGCGCCGAATACAAAACATAGCTCGCGCGCCGAGGGTGACTTCGCGCACCCTCGCTTAATTGGCTTCCTTATGCGTTCTGTTCTCTCTCCCCTCTCTCTCTCTCTCTCTCTCTCTCTCTCTCTCTCTCTCTCTCTCTCTCTCTCTCTCTCTCGAGGACCTCTCTCCCTTTCCGTTATGCGCAAGAACACAGGTATTTCTCGCGACGATGGATTTGTCGAATAAAAATTCATTCCCCCTTCCTCCGGTCGCTCCTCTATGCGGATCAACTGCTTAATTATTTCCCGCGTCCGCTCGAAATATCGCGAACGAAATATATGAGCGTTGCACATATTTCTCGCATTACCGTCTCCTCGGACGGTCTTGATATATTTTGCCGTCATTCTGCGTGCGTTTCGTTGGCCCTACAGCGATTTCCAATTTAGATCTTCGCCGTGCCACCGAAAAAAAAAAAATGCATTCATCCAGCCGTGACCCCGATATACCTGTGCGCGATTTATCGTTTATTTAAAAGCACTCCTGTATTTTATATAGTCCCTCTGTGCTTTACGATTTTTTGCGGATTTAGTCGTTTTTTTTATGATTGTTCTTATCTTTATCGTACAAGTGAGCGGGAAGACTTCGGCGCGCAGTCAGTGATATAAATCTAATCCGATCTAATCTCCCCCTCTGCCGCCCCTCCTTCCCCTTCTGTCCCTTCATCTTCATCTTCATCTGCTTGTGCGCGAGGGCAAGAGCGGACGAGCAAAAAGACCCGAAGATAATGGATCCGGTGTTCATCTTCCGCACGCGCGCATCTCTCGTTTATCCTTCAGCGTGCTACGGAATTCACTCGAAACTCACGGCAAGTGAGAGATCCATCCTCGACGGAAATAGATTTCGGCCCAGAAGAGTCCACGTGTTCTCGGATCATTTCGAGCGCGTCGCCGCAGCAGCGAGAAATATAAGTGGCGTTACCACCGAGTAGATAATTGAATTGCGGCGCGGCGGTAGGGACGCGAGGAAGCGCCGCAGAGGTCTCGAAGGGTCACGCTGTGCACACGGCCGTCCTAGAAGGGCGATTTCCTTCGGGGAACACGGGAGGTCAAGCCGAGAATGCGTGACTACAGGCGTAACATTACACGAAATTTCATTATCTCGTTCTCATGGAAAAAAATATCATCGAAAACAATTGTGAGGAAGAGAGAGAGAGAGAGAGAGAGAGAGAGAGAGAGAGAGAGAGAGAAAGAGAGAGAGAGAGAGAGAGTCATGAATGTTGGAGATTAACATTTGCACTTGGCAGTTTAAATTAATGATTAAATGTTGGCAATTTTTTAAGTAATTAGTCGTGCCCCACATGGAAAGTTTCTGGAAATGTAATTGTGAGCCAGTTTTCACGCGATTTTGGAGAAAAAATTGATGAACTTTGCCGGGGAAATGTACGTGGGTTTAGATTAAAAAAGTAATGTTTCAGTTGAAATGAAAGAACACACACACACACACACACACACAACCGGATTTTATTTTACTCTTTGCAAAACCTCCGTGCAGAACCCTTCGTTCTCCCAGAATTTGGAAAGAGATCTCTCTTCATTCAGCCTTTATTTGACGTTAGAATTGAACAAAACAAATTAAATACTTTGAACTCACACTTACACTTTTCAAGTATGATTACATAACTGTGTAATTATTAAAAAAGGATTTTAAAAGCCTTTATATCTATTTTCATTCACTTTGATTCACTGGTTTGCATAAAAACGGTGTTCCCCTTATTTGATCGTGTAATTATATTTTGTCACTCGATTGTGAATTACCGAAAAATTATCGAGGAAAACGCACTTTATTTATCTTGATACCAAACAAAAAGTCCATATATTTGATACAAAAGTGAAATTCCCAATTAACGTTGCAAATTACCGATCTCGGACACCAAAGTTACAAAGCCAGTTACAGAGCAACGAATTTTACGGCAAATCCGAGCGCTGAGGTCGAAATCCATGTTGCATCTAAAACATATCTGGCCAAGTCTGTATATGCGAAATAACTGTTCATCGCACGAGTTCAAATCCGCCTGAGACTCTCTTTTCGGCTCCGACCGACCGTGCACCCCAGAATCGCCTACGTTGCTTTCCGCGACAATTAATCTTCGTATTACTCGAAATTCCATTCTCGTAGCTCGTTCTCGTTGCTCGACAAGTGCCGCGCTGCGTGCAAAATTTTGCATCGGATTTGCAGGGGGGGAGGGGTGCAGCCGCACGCGTAAACGCGCGCGCCTTCCAATGACGTGTGTCAACATTGCGCAAGTCGTTTAATATTCGATCAGCGGGCAAGATCGGACTTACATCGATTGACCCATATCCCGCGCGTTCATTATGTACTACATTTGTGATACAATTTAGAGAAAGTACCGGCTTCACTGGCGGATTCCAACGTTAACGTTTCCGGTAGCCAGCCGGTAGCGAGGCAGCGTCGACTCGCGGCCGAAACTCAAGCCCGATACGCGTGGTAAACTCGTCGTCGTCGTCGTCGTCGTCGTCGTCATTCTTATCGCCGAAACACGCGTATACATGGAGAGAATCGAGGAACTCCCTTGGCCCGAAAAGTCAGCGCGTTTTTCCCGTCGGGAAACTTCGTCCCGCGACGAGTCGATCGAGCCACCTCCAGTTAAGACTTCGAAATTGGTGGAGTTCGCGGAGAGGCTGTACCTCGTCGTCGTCGGTGGCAGCCTTCGGAACTCGCGTGTACGTAAGAGAACTTTCTGCTGTGACACGTGTGCACGAGCACGTGCGCATGTGTGTGTGTGTGTGTGTGTGCGTTATTCCGGGGATGGTGTACATATTTTACCAGATTCTCCCGCGGTATGTACATGCGTGTATGTGTGTGTGTGTGTGTACGTATCCCGGCTGCGCGCTGTGTCAAGGGAATCCTTGGAAGATCGGCGCGAGCGGAAGATGGCGCGGGTTGCTGTGAGCGCATTTGAATCCGCGATATATTTGGAGATCCAGCGCGCGCTTGTTCTTACAAACATGTTGGACTAGTTGAGTATACGGAAACTGGGAGTTCTGTTTTCACCCTCTCTCCCCTCCCCCCTCTCTCTCTCTCTCTCTCTCTTTGCCCTCCCTGCTCTCCATGCCTCTGCTTAAGTAGCTCGCTACTATTCGGACTGCAACCTTAAGCAACGTGCATCGGCCCGTTGGAGTGCCATCGGATTTCGATGCGGCGCGAACCGGATCGAGTGTTCGCTAGTTCGCGAATCGCCCCGAGATGAAGTTAATTAACGTCTAAACTCCCATTAACGGACGTTTCCTTATTTTATCGGCCCGAGGCGCCGTCTCCGTGAACCGACGGAGATACACGTAGCGAGATGCCGCATCGATGAATCGAATCGCGTCGGCGGTTGATTCCGATCTCTCGTCGCGGTTTCACGCGAACGCGTGACGCGCGATCGAGTTCGCTTCTTTCCCCGACTAACCCCGACGCGGAGAAGAAGACGGCTTCTCCGCGGCGAGAAAGAGATACAATGGCGGATATAATCGAACGAGCGGCGAGGGTATACTCGTAGTCGACGATATTCGTAATGACCATCGCGCAAAAGTGGTTACACGAGTCGCATGAAATTCAGATTATGCGATTTGTGTTCCGCAATAACGCATCTATATACGTACATGTGTGTGTATTTTTATCCTGTAGTTGTCTAAGTGAAACACACACACACACACCACACAACAGCGCGATTAATTCGGCGCATCGGAGATTCCCGATGTAAGCGATTGAGGATGCCGATTTATCCAATCGACGGGAACAAAGGAGATGCGTTTTCTCGAACGAACAGCTCGCGATGTCGTTACGTGGGAGGGAAAAATAAAAGAGAGAGAGAGAGAGAGAGAGGGAGAAGAGAACAGTAGGTGGAAGGAGTTTGCCACTCAGCCGCACCGATGCGATCGATTAAGTCAGCATGGCTCAAATGCATTACGGCGCGCTGGCGTCATAATTCGCTGGCAATTTTATCGGGGACGATCGAGCCGACAAATTGCGCGCCATCGATCCTCCCTCCGCTCGCGAGCGAGCGGTTGCGCGCGTCCTGAATAGTTTCCGCGTCTCCGACTTCTCCTCACGACCGAGTACGAAGAGCCGACGAAGAGCCTCGCAAATACGGTCGACGTTTTGCTTCTCACGGTTTGGACGTTTCGGTTTTCTGTGACTTTGACTCGTCGCCGAAAAATTCCGGTCAAACCGATGAAACCATTTAGGACCTACGTGAGTTGTGTAACATCCTTCGGATGAGACTCCACGCGAATGGGCAAGAATGACGTTGGCACCGCCAGGACCCTTCTCCGTTTTTCCGTAGTCAGCCTTGTCTTGTTCACACATGCGCTTGGCGATTGAGCCGTAAACTGTCCTTGCGAAAACGAAAAGTCTACGAGAGAGGAACGGATTTTTCCTGCATAATACAAGACAGCCAGATAGATCCTCCTCTCTCTCTCTCTCCTTTTCATATATAACGCAGAGAGCGCGGCTGTAAACGTTCGCTACGATTTGCGAATGATTTATCGGCAAAATACAATTTACGTCAGAGAGTGCATTCGCAGAGTCTCCTGAGAGTCGAAGAGAGAGCCAGAGAGAGAGGAGAGAGAGAGAGAGAGAGAGAGGCGTTGTCCGACGAGGCGCGCTCAGACGCTCGCTCCCGCGGCCGGGAATTGGTGCCTAAATATTCCCGGCAGATACGACAATTCTAATTCGCGGGGACTAACGGTTTCATAGCCGCGCGCCGGTGCGCCGCTGAATATTCAAAGTTACAATTAGAGTCGCTTGACGTGATGTAGGTACGTACGATTCGAGGGACGCGTTTTGCAACGTGCGGTCGCAACGGCGGATGCATACGCGGCGGCGACGACGACGACGACGACGACGACGACGACGACGAAGACAACGGCGAACGCGAGCATTGTTCGTAATCGAGCGTGAATTGTCACGTGAAACGTGACTGACGAAACGAGACTCGACGCGCGGAAAGAAGCGCATGACGGATCTCCCGTGTCACGGGCCGCCGTGTCTCGCGACGGATTCCGCGAGAATGGAATTACTTCGCCGCGGATAAAGCGGAAGGCTAAACAAATCTGCGGAAACACACGTCCATTGCATTTCAAGGACGAGCGACTCTGCCCGCCGCGCCATCGGTGAGAGACGCGGTGCGTTGTCTCCCCATCGCAAGCCTCGGACCTTGCCGGAGTGCTCGATTCTATGATTCGATTAACCTCGCCGCGGCGACCTGATTCACGACGCTGTTTGTAATAACCTCGCTCTATCCGTCTATCTATCTGTTTATCTTTCCCTCTCATGATATATCGCTCTTCGTTGATAAGTGATTTCCATGAAATCATTCCCATCAATTCCCTCTCTCTCTCTCTCTCTCTCTCTCTCTCTCTGTCTCTCTTCCTTTGCGACGTGCTGAATAATAATGTTGCTCGCGGGACAGTGTAACACCGACCCCGGAGTTGGTGGAATCTTAATGAAGCTCGTGTCATTAACTCATATTAAAGTTCATCGAGTTGGCCGATAATTTGAAACGCGCAGCGCCGTGTCGTGAGCGAACGAGCGGGGATCGCGCGTTCAATATCGAATGCGAGGTCGCTCGATGACAAGCGCCTCTACGCGCGTTTACGTGCGAGCACACGCCGTCGGCGGCGATCGCGGTGGCGATCGTTAAATAACGTTCGCCCGCGCGCGCGCGCGCGCGCGTAACACGGTTGTCTCGTTGAGCTTGTTTATGCGCGCGGAAAGCGTGACGTGTTTTTCAGGGGCGCGAGTGACACCCGCGAGAATCCGACGCCCACGTCGTCAATCGCCGGGGGAGAGCGCAAGCGATGCGCGAAGACGTCATCCTGCGCGCGCGTGTCAGCCGGCATTAACGCGTTGATTGATCGCACAAAGGCGCAGCCGGCATGCGCAATTGCCGGAGGTACGGCGAACAAATGCGTCGGGATGCGTAGTGCCTCGCATTTTCCAGCTGAAATTAAGCGATATCGCGTCGCTGCGAGATTTTACAAAGCGCAACGAGCGGCACCGTTCTTATCCGCGACTCTCTTCGTCGTCTTTCGCGCGCGGGTCGTCTCGCGAAATTAGAACGGCGTAAAAATTCACGTGAACGTCTCGCTTGATATCTGAAAAATCGGAAATATTATTACTTACTTGCTCACCCGATAATTCGGGGACGCGTTTGTCCTTTATTTCGTTCTCCGTTGGCTGTACACCGGCGAAACAGTCAATATTCGGGATGCATGATTAATTGCATTCGTAAATATTTATTAGGCTCATTATTATACGATCTATCGAAATAACGAGCCGATGAGAGATTAACTGCGGATGTTGTCGTAACGTTTCAACTTACTCCCGGACGGAAAATATTGTTTCACCAGACAGTGGATTTTCAGCAAAATTCGTCGCAAAAAAAAGACAGAAAATACACGACGTAACTCGCGCTTGGCACATGGAACACGGAGGGATTCTCTCTCTCTCTCTCTTTCTCTCTCTCTCTCTCTCTCTCTTTGCACGTCAACTACGAGATAACCCGAATTCGGCAGTCATTGCGTCAACACATTGCGAGCCAGATACACGCACTGATATCTCACTCAAACTTAAGAAAAGAAATACTACTGACGAATATACAATAACAACGAATGTATGTCATTAATTTAACATTTATTGAACATACACGAGCAACAATTTCCTTACTAGGAAACTTATTTCATATTTATTAAGGTACCGTCGAAAACGCTAGAGGGATGCCAGGGAGGAGGGTGGGGGGGGGGTGCAAAGTAGAATTTGCGAAAATACCGCGTTTCGGCTCCCCGAAGAAGCGAGTTTCCAGCGGAAACGTCCAATGTCAGGGAGAAAAAAGGAACCTAAACATGTCGCGTCACCGTTCTCCGGATGAGCGAGGAGGTCGCTGTTTCGGACGAGGGCGCTCTCCCTCAAGGACGAGTGCTCGATGACGCGCGCGACGCGACGCGACGCGACGGGCGTGCCCCGTCCGCTCGCTTCCCTCGCGATCGTTCCCGACCAAGAATGCCGCGAAGTGCACGGCCGGCCTGGATCGATACGCGAGCGCGGGCGTACCGGATAGCGATGCGGAGAGCGCGTTGCATTGTTGCATTGTCTAGGTGCGCGTATCGATCATCCCGGCGACGGGTGACTGGCAAACTCCGAGGTGTCTCCTCGTCATCGCTTAACACAAGCGCCGGCGTGCTCGGCCGAGGCGGAGGGGTTTATTCAGCCCTCGCCTCCGTCCCCCCCACCCCTTCTGTGAATGGAATTACCGAAATGCACATACGCGCGAGATGCAACGAGGTACCGCGGCGCGATGGAGAGTACAGCCGGCGCTCTCGTTCAACCGAGTGACTCGAGATCCGTTTCGGGTTCTCGTTTGTAACGCGTTCGAGCGACGTTCCGTCTCTTTTTTTCTCTCTCTCTCTCTCTCTCTCTCTCTCTCTCGCCGCTTCGGAAGGGAATCTGTCAAAGTTTGTACTTTCAAGCGACATCTGTCAATCGTGTAGTAAGATTTCTCCTCTCTCTCTCTCTCTTTCTCTCTCTCTCTCTCTCTCTCTCTCTCTCTCTGCGGTGGCGAATGTCTATTCACGGGAACGTCCGCTCTATTTTTGCCGACAGTGTGGCTCGAGTTGAGAGAGGAAAAATCGCGCAACCGTGCACTTGCGAGAATTACGACTAATTAATTATGGAAAATAAGAAAGACGTACACACGTCTGCAGCGTATGTACACACGGTGAATCCTGATGGGCTTGAGTAAGGATCAAGTGGAGACGGGAATGTTTTAAAGAGAATGTCGCGGGGATTGCACAGCCGTTGAGAGTCGTGAGCGAACTGAAAACTCGGTGATTTCTGCGAGCGCAGAAAGCCCCGCCACCTCTTTGTTATCGCTCGATTGATAAACAAAGAAACGCATCGCGTGTATATCATCAACGCGTCGTGCATTTACGCCCGCCGGCGGTGCCCGTAATGCGCGCATTTGCATGCGAATGTCTTTAACGGTCGTCTTTCAACGGCAGGTAACTGCACTTTGCGTTCTCGCGGCACATTTAGCTCTCCCTCGCCTCTCTCTCTCTCTCTCTCTCTCCCTCTCTCCCTCTCTCTCCCTCTCTCTCTCTCTCTCTCTCTCTCTATGTGCAACTACATGCCACTGTGTACAGAACGTTATATTATGCAAAGACAGATATATACGCGCCCAAGTTCAACGCTCGATGCGCAGATTGTAACATAATCCACCGCGACTAATTCGAGCATTCCTCCCGCGCTTCCTCCTCCCGCGCAGCTCTCCTCCGACCGATCTCTCGAATCCAGTCGCATCAAGTAATCGATCACTCGAAATTCGCGGCGGATTCGCCCGTCCCGTTTCGCGCTTACAAAGCACACATGTCGCAAGGCACGTCCGAAGATTCACGTCCCGCTTTTCCCCCTCCCTCCTCTTCGTTCTGCCCTTCATTTACATGAAGCGCGCGGCGAGAACAAGCTTCCTCTCCGGATCGCGTTCCGCTCGATGCCCGTCGGAAGTTTCGCCTTATTTTCCCGGCGAGGCTGAAAAATTCAATCACCACGGGAACTGTCCGTCGCGCTCCGCGCGAGCTTGCGCGAGCTTGCGAGCGTCCCGGACCGTCTCTTGCTCGCGTTTCTTCCCCCGTCTCTCGCTTCTTAATCAATTCCGGCAGCGACAGGTTGCCGCCATTCGCCCCGATTGCACCGGAAACGTCTCTCGGACCCTTTCTTAGGTAATGGAATTTTCTTGGCCGCCGCTTCTTCTTCTCTATCCCATCTCCCGTTATTTCTCTCCTTTTCCGCGTTCTCCCCTCTGTCGCGGCGGCGGCAGGTGAGCCGTGTCGTTCGTTTATCAGAGAGAGAGAGAGAGAGAGAGAGAGAGAGAGTCGACGCGGAGCGGAATTCCAGCGACGACGACGCCTCGCGATTCGCGGTCGGAGGAGTTCGCGGACACAATCGTTAGTCTAGTGGGCGAACCGTACGACGATTGTCGTTCCACTTACGCACCGCGTGGACCTCGTAATACCGCGGAGATACGCTCGAGAGGCGCCCCATGATTGACGCACGTCCTCTCGCGCGCGCGTCCTCTGTTACGTAACGCTCGTGCGCGCGGAAAATGTCCGGCGAAAAGTCCTTGACACGGACGAGAGGGACGTCGCAGTCGCGGCGCGAGCAAATGGTCGCTCTTATGAACACGCGGCGTTCTGCGATTGCATTTCGAAATGAACGTCTCTCGCGCCGCGAGAGCGGACGAGCTTCGGCGGAACTCGACTCTCGGGCCGCGCGCGGAATAGTCCGCGACTGGAAGTCGCGCGTTCGGAAACAGTCGCGCTGACAGGCGAGACGGAGAAGGATAGAGAGAGAGAGAGAGAGAGAGAGAGAGAGAGAGAGAGAGAGAGAGAGAGAGAGAGAGAAAAAGAGAGAAAGAGAGGGTTAATTTACGGCTCGATCGACTTCGTGCGCGGACGATTGATGTTCTAAAAATCCAACCTGGATGTCGGTGGAGGGTTAAGCACCGCGTCGCGACGAGTGCGCTCGAAATCAAACGGCCGGCCGAACGTGTCGGCGGCCTCTATCGCTCATGCACTGTCACTGCGTGTCGGCAAATACATATTACATACACAGCGCTTGGTCGGGCCGCGCGATTACAATCGCCGGGTCGCTTTGATGCCCTCGACGTTAACCGCGACGAGCGCGAATCGATCCGTGCCCGGAAAGAACGGACGGTGCGCGACGAACGATACAACGCACGGCGCTCTCTCCTCCCCCTCTCTCTCTCTCTCTCTCTCTCTCTCTCTCTTTCTTTATCTTTCTTATCGGCATCGATCTATACATCGCAATTCATGTGTCGTAACAAACATCGCTCTCGACCGCCCGCGGCGTTCGCGCGAGTCTGGAGACTCCAAACACCGCGCGCGAAAATACGCGTGCTGTCACTCTCTCTTCCTCTCGGGCGAAATCCGCAGGCTACATCTCGGCCGGGTATCTATTCGCAAGTCGAGAAATTTCGATACACTGAGAGAAAAGTATATGATATTTGGAACTATAATGATATAGTAACTAAATTATAGTGCGAAATATCATATTTATAGTAAGTATTGCCATATAACCAACCATATATTTTTACCAAGAATTACAGTAACTACAAGTAATTACAAGTTAAACTAAAATTATTGTATGGATACAAATATAAAATGGTAGGTAGGTAAAAGTAACTCTTTTATATAGTCAATATTACCAGAATATTTGCTAAATGTTGACAGATGTAACTGTATGAATATTAAATCTCACTATATTTGTGAATGAGAAATTATCATATATGTGGTAAAAGTAACCAAACAATTATTTAAGACAATCATTGACTATATGTTTGTGTTTACTCTACTATATTTTGCAGGTTCCACGAACTATAAAAATATGGTTGACGCCAAAATGAACAATAAAATATAGTGAGATTATAGTTAATTCAACTATATTTTTCTATCAGTGTATGTTGTCCGTTGAATTTCCGCGCGGCTTTTGCGCACGACGCCGTCGTAATAAATAGCGCGCTCGTCGTAGATTCGAACGATCCGGGCAGAAATAAACGTCACGTTTCTTAAATAATCGTTTAACAGTAGGATGCACTCACCGATGCCGTAACTTATTGCCGGCGAAACGTGGCGCTCGCGCGTTGAGAATAGAGCTCGAAAACGGCTGCGATTTAACCAGATTTGCATTCTGCTTGAATCTCCTCCCATCTCTCCCTATTTCTCTTTCTCGCGAGCCAGTACGTCCCCCCTCCTCCATTATCGCTCCCGTCCCGAAATTCGGTTTCGGTGGATTTCGCGTGCAAAGACCGCCGCCACTTCGTCCCCCATACGTTCAGGATGGGCAGGGACCCTATTTCTGATTCTTTCAAAAGGACCAGAGACTTTTCCGCTTAACGACGCCTATATCCGTAACTCGCACGTGTCTGTCGAGAATACCACTCCCTCTTTGTCCTCCTCTGTGCATTAGCGCGCTTCATCCCGCCGTACTTTCACTCGCCCGGCTACAAACGTCACGAAAATCACGCGCAGCGATCGGCTTACTATGCCCGCGCGAACCGCAAATATCGTATCT
The DNA here is from genome assembly GCF_003227715.2 of Harpegnathos saltator. Classification (NCBI taxonomy): domain Eukaryota; kingdom Metazoa; phylum Arthropoda; class Insecta; order Hymenoptera; family Formicidae; genus Harpegnathos; species Harpegnathos saltator. The sequence continues at coordinate 50,523 of NW_020230007.1, forward strand.
CTCGATCTTTTCTCTGTTCTACGTGACAGAGTGAAAAAACGCGAAGGAAAGTTCGCCGCTGCGGCGATGAGACTCGCCTCGCCATTCGCGACGCGTATCGCGACGGCCGACGGACGGAAGTAAAATCGACGCTGGCCGATGTCCTGCTGTCACCGACACCGCGCTGCTGGCAAACGAGCGGACCTAATCTTCCTCGCGAGCTCGTCGCTCAACAACATCGGAACGACGCTCCTCCGCGTGTACGACCGAGATGTTTTGCGACCCCATCGTACAACAGTGAAAACCAGGAACTCCTCTACTATCCGTTGATTAACAGTCCGACGGATGTTCGCATCCTCCCGCGTAGTTTCTAGCTTTGCACTCGACGGACCGAGAGGGGGGGAATGCGAGAGAGACAGAGAAACAGACAGACAGACAGACAGACAGACAGAGAGAGAGAGAGAGAGAGAGAGAGAGAGAGAGAGCCTCAGTGCACCGAGAGTACTCGGCGAGGATTTTTACGGTCGTGAGCAAGAACGACGAGGACGACGACGACGCCGCCGCCGACGACGACGACGCCTGAGCCGGCGGCTGTGCCGCATCCAGTCGCATGATGCTCCAATTTGCGTAGTTTTATCACCTCGTTCCGCGCCGTTGGCCGTTCCTTGCAGCGTGTCAGGACTGGCGCGGTACAGCGCGCGCGCGCGCATCCGTGTTTCGCACATCCGCGCGCGCCGGCCGGGCCTCTCGGCGACGAAACTCTCGGCGGAAAATAAACACGGGATTGATGGCCCGCCGGGGAAGATTAGAGCGACGTGACGCGAGATGAATTCGGAAATTTCACCCTCTCTCTGGCCTCGCTGTCGCTCTTCCCCTTCTATCGAACTTCTTGCGCGGCTATTCGCGTTCACCTTCGCGACAGGGAAATATAACGTTTGGAGGGGAGGAAGAGCACGATAAGTGCGGCGTATCGACGCGCGAATACCCTGCGAGGTGTAATTAGCGGTAAATGCGGAGTGTTACTGGGAACTTCTTCTCAGCAGTGTCTTCGAGAGATATTTCCTATGCCAGGGCATTGTAAGGTGCCTATAAATACAGATCCAAAGCAAAGCGAGTATATGTAAGCAGAATGATGGCGAATCGAGCCAAAGGGGAGAAAATCCGCCATGAACATCCACCTAAGCGGTCCGAGCGAGTTGGGCGTCGCACTGATGAGAAGCGTTCCGCCAGGTAACTGAGAGACATCTCTGGGACTCGATGATGGGGAGAGAAAAGGAGCGCGCGGAAGTAAGAAAGAGAGAGAGAGAGAGAGAGAGAGAGGAGAGAGAAGTAAAACAGCGAGAAGCGAAATGGAAGGATCAGCGAAACGGCGGGGAGGACGAGCGGCGCGCGTAGAAAGGAACGTCGCGAACACGCAGAGACGACGCTGTAGAGAAAAGTTCCAGCAGCAGCAACGGCAGCAGCAGCGGTTGGAAAGCAAACGAGACGATGCGTTCCTCCGTGCTCGCGAGGGAGGGCGAGACCGGGGGATGGAGAACGAGCGTCGAGAATGGCGGAGAGCGAGGAAAGGAAAGAGGAAGGAAGAAGAATCACGATGATCACCGGAGCGAGACGGGGAGCACGAGTGGCGGTAAGGGTGGTGGTGGGGGGAGGGGGGGGGCAAGAGAGTTTAAGGTGGGTGTCGGCGAAAGAGAGAGAAGTCCCTTTCGCGGCAAGTTTCTGGAAGACGCGCGACACACAGCGCATCTTTGCAAACTCATTTTTCGCGTACACGCTGCTACCCCCTTGCGCGCGCTCTCTCTCTCTCTAATACACGCTCCTCTTTTCCAACCCCCCCGGCGCTTTGCACACCCTCCGTCGTGTCACGCCACGTCGCCGTGTCGCATCGCCGTGAGTCACCGTCTCGCGCCCGCAACAACCGCCGGGAGAGAACTCCGAAGCGGCAGCGAAGCACCGCCGGCGATCTTCTTTTATTAAGAGTCTGCCACCTACTCGACTGTCGGGATTTACGGCGTCCTCTCTTACTATCTCTCTTACGGTCTCGCTGCTCTCCTTCCTCTCCAACCCTTCTCGCGAGAGACTCGCGGCCTCGGGCGGTCCGCACTTTGCCTCTCGACCGCGAGTGCTCTTTTTTTCGTCATTCCCTTCCTCTCTTCGCCCCAGTGCGAACAACTCTCTTAATCGCTCCGATGTCGTGAGCCCTCTTTCTTTCCATCCTCCCCCCCCCTCCCTCCCTCCCTTCTCCTACCCCTCTGCCTCTTTCCGCGCTCGTCCTCTTCCGCTGGAGCTGAAGTTATTTCGCGGACGGGAATAAGTTCGGGTCGTCTCTATCTCAATGTGGTTTTCTCTGTGTGGAGTACTTTGACCGTAAAATACCTCTTTCTCGAAGGAGGTAGGGAGAGAAGGAGAAGAATAAAACTTTCATGCACAACACCATGGGGTTTACTTGTCTTACGTGACGCCTTGACGCGCGCGTCTCCCTTTTTCCCGCGACTCTGACGCGCTCGCGCGTCTCCTCTGATGCATCTCCCGCGCGTTTTTAAGACACCGTCGACGCGTGCATGATTAACGAGCCGTAAGGACTTTGAGGAATTTACGGGCAGAGAGGGTGCGAGCGTTGAGCGGTCCGCGAAATTATTTAGCAACCTCTGATCTCGTATTCTCTCGATCTCGTCGCGTCTACGCCCGTGAAACTCCGGCGGCAGCGGTTGACGCGGCGCATTCACAAAGAGAAATTTCTATGCGCTGCAGGCGCATGACGGGATCGGCAGGTACATCCCTCGGCGCAGGGATTCGTGCGACCGATTCTGCTCAAATGGACGCCAATTGAAGCGGAGTCGTGCACAATCAGACGTCGGCGAGACGACGAGGCGAGACGCGCGTCTTCTCATCGCTTCGACTCGTTCGACTCGTACGCTCACGAGTTAGCGTGCTAACTAACTCTACTAAATCCCGCTCCTCTCTTTCTCTTTATCATCAAAGGACCTTCGAATCTTTCCACCTGGCGCATCTCGAATCGAGCTTCTAAGCGGGCTGCGCGGCCGCTTGAAAGATTCACGTCTGTCGTGCCAGCTTGATTGGCATCAACGAACGTAGAAGCCGCTTACTGTAAATTCGTGACGTTTGCTTGCCAAAAAATGCAAAGAAATACCGGAGAGAGAGGGTTGACAGAGAGAGAGAGAGAGAGAGAGAGAGAGAGAGAGAGAGAGAAAGGAAGAGGGAGAAAGACGGTGGAAGGCCGATGGCTAATTTAAATGGAACAAACAATGAGGAGCGAAGAAACAGAGAGAGGAAAGGGAGAAAGGAAAAAGAAAAATAATCAGAGAGAGAGAGAGAGAGAGAGAGAGAGAGAGAGAGAGAGAGAGAGAGAGAGAGAGAAAAGAGGGAAGGCGAGGTCACGTTGAGAAGAACGAGCTCTCTCGCGCTGCGGAGAGCGTGCTGTCGGAGGGGGAGGGGTGGGATGAAAATGCACGGTGGAAACTCACTCCCTCGTCGCCGTCCGTCGGAACTTGTCGTACAAAGAACTCCCCCGGGTGTTCATTCGCCGAGAGAATTTAATGCGCCCGGCCGCGTTGCAATTAAAACGCGGCGCGGGTCCCCGCGTGGAGTTCGCTCGTCGTCGGACTCGCCCCCTGATTACTTATTGTCGCGATAGTGGCACGGGGGGATGCACGGGGGTGGCAGAGTAAGAGACAGAGAGAGAGAGAGAGAGAGAGAGGGAGAGGGAGAGGTGGGGACGGAGGACGTGGCCGGCAAACGCCGGAACGATGCGTAGAATATCGTGGAACAATGCTCGCAACACGGATGCACGGCACGGTATGCACCCTCGAGAGAAGGTGTGTCGGGCACAAAGGGAAACTATCTCCCTTTCTCTCGCCGGGCATCCATCAGACGTGGCGACCCGCTTAACTGCCTTTTAACCCTTCTCTTCAATGGAGCGACGGCGGCGGCAATGGAGCTTTATTGATGCTCGACCTTGAGAATTAATTCCAGCGGGCACGGTAGTGACGAAGAGCAAAGGTTCTTCTCACGTCTGCTCCCCCCCCCTTCTCCTCATTTCTCTCTCTCTCTCTCTCTCTCTCTCTCTCTTCTTCTCATTCTCACCTTTTCTCTTTTTCTCTCTCCCTCGTTCTTTCCCGGCTACTGCCTCGTTGCCGTTCGGCGGTCGCAGTCCTCCCGCGGGACACGCCGCAAAAGGAATTCACTCGGGTATTTATTCACAGGGAGAAATTTAATCCGGAGTCTGGAGCCGGTGTAATAACCACCCTGTCGCGCACCAGGAATAACAATCGAGCCCGCGAGTCGCCAGCGCTGCCGCCCAGCCAGCGGCTTCGAATTAATTTTCACCGCCGGCAGAGGCACGGCGAGATGCGGAGATGCCGCGCCATGTCAGTGCGGTTTATCGGCAACCCGACGACTTCTTCTTCCTGGAAGAGGGCTGGGAAGGATCGGATCGCGCTGTTTTCTCACGGCCTCGATCTCTTCTCCGTGTGCGATCGTTTGCGGAATGAGGGATCCCTATGGTCCCACGTGAAATCCGCGCAAAATTCCGCTGATTTTCTCCCATGATGGCTTACAAAAGCCATCGCCGTGTAACCCACGCAGCCGCGAATGAGAAGGACGGAAAAGGCAGAAAGGAAGAGGGAACATGACAATTTGTCGTCAGATGCGTTCGAGCGAAATGAGGTGTTGCATGTTAATTTGTGGACGTTTCATTAAGAACTCACGCGCCGAAGTATCGTCGCAACGCCGATACAGTCCGGCGTCGGATTCCGCGAGGAAAAGGATAATCACTGTTACGCACATTTCTCTCTCTCTCTCTCTCTCTCTCTCTCTCTCTCTCTCTCTCTCTCTCTCTCTCTCTCTCTCTCTCTCTCTGAGTCTTATAATTTATATAATAATTTTCACACGCGAGCGCGGATCTCGCCGACAAACGAGCGTTCGTCAACTACGGCGCCGGGCGCTAGGCGAAACCACGAATAATTGATTGATCGTTAATTTTTCCCCTTTAATTAGACGCCGTTCTTTTCACCGCCGGGGTTCGTCGTAACGACTTAGCGATGCATCTTAGCGTTTAGAGGCGGCTTACGGAAAGCCGCTTAAACGTCGCGCCGGTTTCTCCTTTATTTTCCCAAGTATCTTCCGCGAAACTTTTAATCTCGCAATGCTCCGCGGAACGTCTTTGTCTCCCGTGCCGTTCTCTCACTCGAAAATTACGCGCTAACGCGAAACAATGACGAGTTCTTTCGCGGACGCGCTACTGAAGTTCCCGATTCAATAGCGCAAGAAACTTCTCCCTCTCTCTCTCTCTCTCTCTCTCTCTCTCTCTCTCTCTCTCGCCCTTCCTGCCCCGTGGTGGACCTTTCCGCTAGTTTGCGAGCGATTCGGCTACGCGGGGTCGTTAATACACACGTAGCGACACCCGCCGGAGCAGCTCGCGAGTGTCCTGCGAAATTCAGGACGGGGCTCCCACTCGACGGGATTTCGCCGGAGATCGAGCCGAAATTTCGAAATTTCCCGCGCTGTCCCCTTTCGCTTTTCCAGCCGGCCGCGCCAGCCAGCGCGAGGCCGTCGCATTTCGGCAATTTCGCGAAATGCACGCGCACAGAAATACGCTGTGACGCACATGAGGACAGCGGGGACGACCTGTGACGTCGAGGAGTTCCTTATGATAACGTTAAATTAAATTACACGCTAGTCGCCACGCAGTCACGACGGCACACTTGGCACGAGTGCCGGGCCGCCGTCGCGCCCATGCATAATGCATACGGTATTTTGTGACGTTCGGATGCGACCGCGTCTCTCTCTCTCTCTCTCTCTCTCTCCCCCCCCCCCTCTCTCCCTCTCTCGTCGTCGTCGTCGTCGTCGCCGCGTTGCTCGACCTGCTACGAATGCTCGCGGCGTGCCGCGTCGATCCGCGGGGATTGGGGGATGGGGCCCCGTCGCACTATGAATTTCGAGTGGCGTCGGCGTCGGCGACGGCCCAACGGTTACTAATAGAGCCGCAAATATTGCCGATCTCTAGGGAGGTATGAAAATCCCTCCCTCCCTCTCGACGGAGAAGGGAGAAGATGGGCAATCGGTTAGGGGGCACTCTATCGTCCCCTATACTTTCTCCGCCCCCTCCCGCGGGATACATCCGAACGCGTGTTGCCGCAACTGCATGATCTCGCAGGGAGGGGGGAAAAGTGACGGGGAAAGATCGGTCTCGCGAGTTGGACCAACGAAGCAGCGACGCCTGTCTGTCGGCCGACGGGCAAACGGAATTTCCGATTCTTACCGTCGAGTTTGCTTCACGAGAGAGAAGCGGAAACTTCGTTTCCTTCGAGCTGAAAAACGCGCTCGGTTCGCGTTCGTCGTCGTCGCGTTAATTCACAGTCGGTCTCTCTCTGCCACGTGCGGTCGCGAGAGACGATCTCTGTCGTCGTTTCCCCGCGGCGTGGCGTGTCGCGCGGGAAATATTACGTCGAATGTCGTCCCGTCGGACGCGCGAGGCTCGCTCGGGGAACTGTAACCACCGGGGGGTGGGGGTAGAAAGGAACGATTGAATCTCTTCCTCGGTCTGAGGGGCACAAGTTCGAGAAGTCCCTCTTCGCGCTTCAGTGGGGAGATTTTCGCGGCGCGTGCGATAGTGTGCACTGAGAGAAAAGTATATGATATTTGGAACTATAATGATGTAGTGACTAAATTATAGTCCAAAAGTATTACCATAATATCGGTAATAATTACGATATAGGCATAGTATAACCGACCATATAATACTTTTACCAAGAATTGCAGTAAGTTAAACTAAAATTATTGTACGGATACAAATATCAAATGGTAGGTAGGTAAAAGTAACTCTTTCATATAGTCAATATTACCAGAATATTTGCTAAATGATGACAGATGTAACTATACGAATATTAAATCTCACTACATTTGTGACTGAGAAATTACCATATATGTGGTAAGAGTAACTAATCAATTATTTAAGACAATCATTGACTATATATGTATTTGTGTTTATTCTACTATATTTTGCAGGCTTGCACGAACTATAAAAGTATGGTTGACGCCAAAATGAACTACAAAATATAGTGAGATTATAGTTAATTCAACTATATTTTTCTATCAGTGTGTGTGTGTGTGTGTGTGTGTTTAGCGCAATGTATCGCGAGCGAGCGAGGAAGCGAAGGAGAGAGAATGGGAAAAAGAAAGCGGTGAACGCCCCTCTCCATCGGACGTTACTTTATGCGCGAAGAGGTGCCCCCGTCGTTTTCGCCATTTGATACCCAATACGGCTTAGTATTGCCAGTCGAACGTTGCTGTATCTCTCCGTGAATAGAGTTTGGCGGTTTCGCAGTCGGGCCACGTTTTTGATCGTAACTTCCGCGCGCTTCCGCCGCGCGTTATCCTCGAGCGCGCGTGGCCTCGCGGATAAATAAATTCGGTCGAAATTCGCGCGGAGACCGCGATACCGCGACCATCCACCCGGAGCCGAGCTTATCGCGACGCGTCGGTCTTCCCTTTTTTGTCCTCGCGGGCGCTCGTGCCCTTTGCACTTGGCGTGCTTTGGTCTTTCTTCTCGCCGCCGCCGCCGCCGCCGCCGCCGCCGCCGCCGCCGCCGCCGCCGCCGCGATAAACCTGTACTCTTATCTTCGCTCGCGTGAAAAAGTGCACGAGCGCGAGTGAAGCGAAGCTTACGATTGTTTCGTGCGGCTCGTACCGGTAATTAACACGTTCAACGTCGCGCCGGCGGGGGTCACCGGCGACCGGCGCTGAACAAAAAGCGCGCTCGCTATTTACGGCTACGACTGCGCAGCGAGGTAATTATATAGTCCGAGAAGCCATTTTTGCAGCGTCGCTGCAGCGGCAATAATGACTCTGTGCGTATATTGTTTATTGTCACGTTAGTTCAATCAACGCTTTTCCCTCGTGCACTCTTGCGGTTAAGCTACAAAAAATACGACACATAAAAAACTATAATCTTAACGATATAATAACATTAACTATCTCTCTTCTCTCGCTGCTGTCCCGTTTTTCGAGTATGCAGTGAGGTATAATTATTATTGCATTTAAGAGTACTAATTTTGTGTGCAGCAAAGAGAGACCGCTAGTGTCTCTCTTTGCTGAAAGATGCACGCATCTCTCAACGTTACGTTCCTCTATCTTGCATTCTTCCGCCGCATTTTTAGCAATTCGATCCTCGATGAAACTTTTATGCGATCGACAGTTTCAGGCAGTTCAGCACTGTTGGAGCACGCGAACCTGCTTCCCTCATCTCCCGGCGAATTTCGCGAAAATACGAATGAACTCACAAAGCGCGACCCGATAACTCTTCTCACGGCTCTCGGTCTGTATCATTCTCGCCGCTCAGGGCTACTTCTCCCCCTCTGCATACTATATCCTAAAAACGGCCGTCCGCAATGCGCGCCGCGTACAAACGTAACATAACCGTAGCGTTATACGTTACGAGGCCGCCGTAACGCGCGCGCGCGCGCGCACACTATAGGTATCGTAATTACAAATTCCGCTCGATTACCGTCATCAACGACGCGTACGTGCTCGAATTTGCGATCGGATTGCTGGAATTTGCTTTTATTCGCCCGAGCGCATTGTCAACGAGCGTCGCGCGTTATATTCGCCCGCTACAGCTCGCGTTATCGCGAACAACGCACGATAATCGAGCCGTCCCCTCGTACGGAATCACCGCTGGAAATACGTGCGACGGCTGTTAACCCGACGCCCAAGCGCGGTCAGTTCCTCCCTGGCTGGAAGGGGGCTGGAAACACGAAACGAGAAAAAAAAGGGCAAACGGAAGGCAAAGAAATGTCGACGAGCGAGCGAGAGAACGCTCGGCCCGTCACCTGCCGATGCGATCTGAGACGCGCGGAAACGGAGTAAAAGTGGTACAAAGTAGACAAAATACAGAGCGCGCGATACGACGCGGATCGTCCCCGAGGGACGACTCTCTCTCTCTCTCTCTCTCCCTCTCTCCCTCTCTCCCTTTTTCTCTCACTCTTTCTCTCTGTGCTGAGAGGAGAGACGTCTCTTCGAATTCCCCCGCGATCGACTATCGCCAATAGCGACGACGAAACTATAAGACCGCAGTAACGGCGGACGTGCGGTCCGCGTCCCCGCGATCTCGTCGAGGTAATGGAATTACCGTGGAAGCGGAACAGAATCGTTTCCGCTCTTCTTCTTCTTCTTGTTCTTTCGAAACTGCTCCCCTCCTTGCATGGACATGTGAAGCACGTGAGAGACAAAAGTCGTAGCGGACGGAACGTAGGAGCGTCGGTTCCGAGGGGGGAGGGAGGGGGGTTGGCGAGGAGACGAGTCGCGGAAAAATACACCGGCTCGGCGGTTGCGGTTCTTTGATCGAAACTTCGAACTACAATCCTTTTCCTACTCCCCCCTGCTCTCTCTTTCTCTCTCTCTCTCTCTCTCTCTCTCTCTCTCTCTCTCTCTCTCTCTCTCCCTTTCTCTCTCTCTTCTCCTTCTCTCTCTCTCCCTTTCTCTCTCTCTCTCTCTCTCTCCCCCTTTCTTTCTCTCTCTAACTCTAACTCTAACTCTCTCTTTCTTGCTCTCGGCGTACATACATCCAGCGCGGTTCCGTCGCCGTCGGTGCATCCCTCGGCGGCTCCGGCGAAGTAAGTTTCACGTAAACTCAATTTTCGCGGCAAGTGACTTTTCGGTCGGATTCCTCGGCGCCGTTCGGGAAACCGTGACGGGAATCCCCTCGATCGCCGGGATTTAGCATAATTCGAGACAAGCGCGACTTCGACTCGACTCATCTCGCGATATCCGCGACCAAATCGTGTTTTCCTCTTTTCTCTTTTTTTATTCTTCTTTTTCCACTCGCCGTTTGATCGAAGGGAAAGAGAGAAATAGAGAGAGAGAGAGAGAGAGAGAGAGAGAGAGAGAGAGAGAGAGAGAGAGCCAAAGGCGGTCGTAAAATTTCCGACGGAAGTTTCGCCGGCATCGATTTAACCGTGACATCCGCAGCTACTCGCTGTCGGATTGATTCTTGCAAATTTCATGTGACGTATGGGAATTTCCGAGTATTTAATATACGGCCAGATTTTCTCTTCTTTTTCCATTTGCTTTTTTTTTTCGCTTTTTTTATGTAGCGAGAGTGGAGCTAGTCTAGCGCGGATTTTACTGACGACGTTAAGTCCGGAAAACGCGGATAATTTGAAAAAATCCCGTTGGATTTATGACTCGTCGATGGGATACGATGGAAGTTACGGCACTTAATTTCGGCCGGTATTTGCTGGCTTTTCTCATCTCCCTCCCTCTTCTTTCTCTTTTTCTTCCTCTCCTTCTCTTTTTCTTCCCCTCTCTCTCTCTCTCTCTCTCTCTCTCTCTCTCTCTTTCTCTTTGATTCCCATCGATGGAGGATAACTTCGGGATTGGGAATCTGCTTCATGAAGAGAGTTCACAATAAGGAAGCGTACGCGTCGCGACAAAGGGAAACCGATATTTCAGATAAAGGCGCAAGAGAATAAGAATAACAGTGCAGAATGTCGGAAAGAAGAATAACGAGAGTGGGCATAGTAGACAAGAAGAAGACGCTGTTGCGGCAGCGGGGGATATTTTCACGATCCTTTGAACAACGTGGATACAGGCGACGGTTCGCCGCGACAAATTCCACCTGATGAAAAATCGATATTACGACGCGTCGTAAGACGTCTCCCTTTTTCTCTCTCTCTCTCTCTCTCTCTCTCTCTCTCTCTCTCTCTTCTCTCTCCCTGCTCTCTCTCTCTCTCTCTCTCTCTCTCTCTCTCTCGCACTCTCTCGCTCTCTCTTCTGTCCCCTCCAGCGGTCTGTATATCTATTTTTATCTCATCATTTCGCCTGTTTGTATTGCCGCACTCGACTTGACCGGGATCGCTCCAGCCGCGAAGAACGAATTAGGACTGCCGTGAAAGCACTCGATTTACGAGCGCGACGTTGTAATTCCTAACGGGTCGCGCTGAAAAACTTAATATTCCGAGTTACAACCCGCTGCTCCCGCGCGTGCTAAGCCGCCGAGCACAATGCGAGTTTTTCATCCGCGAGGGAAAGAGAGCAAGGAAGGAAGGAAGAAGGAGAGAGAGAGAGAGAGAGAGAGAGAGAGAGAGAGAGAAGGGGAGAGTCGCGAAATACACGATAATGGTCTTCGTCCGCTCTCGGCGATAAAACCGGGGCACGCGTGGGGGCCACTCCTCGTCCAAGGAAGCGAACGCCCCGTTGAATTCGTCGTGAAAAACGTTGATGTCGCGCCGCCCGCTTTGCTTCCTCCACGTCTCCGTAAAACAAAGTCGCGGGAATACAGAACAAGAGGGTAGACGGCGGCGGCGGCGGCTGCTGCTGGATATAAGCGCATGAGTAAACACAGCGGAGTTAGGTAGGTGCCTCTGGGCGGGTTTAGGGTAGCTAGCTACTAGCTAGGTGGGTACGCGCCAGTAATACCGGCGGGCCCATAAACCCGAGGCTGCGAAAAGAAGATTAAAAAACCGTAACTTATACGCCGCGGCGGCGGCGGCGGGCGGCGGCCGGCGGCCGGCGGCGGCGGCGGCGCGGGTGCATCCAGGTTATAATTCCACCCTGCGCCCCGACGCACCGGCTGCGCGAGGGGGCAGAGATGGGACGGGCGGGCTCTCTCGTTTGCACCGCGAGCCCCGGCAGTCGCGGCGGCGGTCCTCGACGCGAGCGCGACAGGATACTCGCGAATAATACGAATAAAAATGCCGGCGTGCTATTTACGAACCCGACGGGGCATAAGGGAATCGAGCTCGCCCGCTTTCGTCGCGCAAAGAACTTGCGCTCTTCTCTCCAGTTTCTTCTTCTCCGTGCTGCCCCCCTTTGCTCCCTTCCTCCTCTCGTCCGCCCGCCACATTCCTTCAGTTTCCGCTTTTTAGCGGACGCACCCTCTCGTCCGGGCGCCCCGACGTTGTCGTCGCCCAGACGAAAAGTCAGTCTCTCTCTCTCGCTCGCTCGCTCGCTCTCTTTGGTTCTCTCGCTCGTTTGTTCGCTCTTTCCGCCACTTTCGTGCCTCATCTTGCTCGCCCGGGCTCCTTATCGACTCTCGCTCGTTCTCTCTCTTTCTCCCTCTGTCCTAGGTGAACAAGTACACTCGGTTTATCACGATAACGAGCGGGTTGCGCTTTTAGCGGTCCCCCCTCACCTCTAAGCTGCTCTAGCTGCTCCCCCAACAGCCATCCTCGGCGCTAATACCGCCGCTCGTTTGGGACACGCTATATATGCGCTTCGACATGCTCCGCGTTTTAGTTCCTCCTTCTGACCGCCGACTTGCGTGAAATTTCGTGTCTAGTGAGTTTACTGCGCGAAGCTGCTTTCGTCCCCCTTGCCTCCGGCAATTATTAAAGCCGTTGTACGATGAGACGGAACACACTTTTGTGATCTCGGGACGCGGAAACGTTCCTCACGTAGCGCAGAGAGAGAGAGAGAGAGAGAGAGAGAGAGAGAGAGAGAGAGAGAGAGAGAGAGAGAGTGAGAGAGAGAGAGAGAGAGAGATCGTGACGCTCCGTCGATTCGATCGTTCCTTCGTGACTTCAGATCTGTAGATGCTCGCTCGACATGTTACTGCAATATTGCGCACGTCCGGCTTGACAACGGGGTCTATTGTCCGGGCTGACGTCGTCGGCGAGCGACAGTCGCACGTGCTTGCGTAACAGTCCTCTGTTTTTCCGTCCGCCGCAGAAACATGATTAGTCGACACGCCGCCGATCGTATCGCTCGCTTGTTTTTCCTTCCCGCGCGGCGATAGACAAAGCGACTAATGAGATGATTTTTTTCTGTGTTTCAGGTACGTTGCGCTGATCACGATGCACGAGCTCGCCATTGTTGCGCGCGTAAGTAAGTTAATACGCTGGTTGTTACGCTCATTACGCCGCCGCGTAATAGGCCGATACGAGAAATATCGCGGTATTAATGAGTTAATTACGCGTGCATGCGGGAGAGGGAGAGAGAGAGAGAGAGAGAGAGAGAGAGAGAGAGAGAGAGAGAGAGAGATGAACCCGGTGTAATCCGACCATACCACGCCTGTACAAGTCTGTAATTTATCGATCATGGCCCGCGGATGTGTAAGCCTCGCGCGTTTTCTCTGAAGCGAATCTCGCGCTGCTCGGACGAGCTCGTCGCGAGTTCGGATAAACGGAATGTCGAGTGTGCTCTCGCGTTTATTACCTTATAAAGTGGATTTATGACTCTCTCCCTCTCCGTCGAGTTTTGAGCCGCAGGAAGAAGCGTATTCGGATCGCGTACAAAGTAGCGTCTTTAAATTCGGTCGGTGCGATTAGCTACGGTCGGCTGTAAAACTGAAGAAATGTAACTCACGACAAACTCGGCGAGGCAGCTCCGAGATGTAAAAGTCGCGATGGCTAAGAATTCGATTCGCTCCGCGGGATTGTTCGGGACGGGTAGAAATCCGAACATCCCCTCGCGCGAGCGCGTGCTTCATCCCTCTCTCTCTCTCTCTCTCTCTCTCTCTCTCTCTTTTCCTCGTACCCGGTTTCATCCATCTTTTTTCTACATTTTTGTTTTTTTCAAGAAGCATATGTTTACGTTTTCTTGTGAAAGTCTCGCGCCCCGGGATAATGACTTTTCTACTCGCGCGGAGCAGCCATAGCGGCGGGCTACTGTATTTTCATAACGTCGCGAGTTTCCGCCGTAACCGTAACTATTCCCGCCGGCGGCGGCGGGAAGAGCGTCATAAAAAGAATCATTCCGAGAAATCGTAACTGGAACTTTCAAACGTGATCATTCCCGGCCACTGGACGGAAACTTGCATATTTTACTCGTCTCCCCTCGCTCCCCCTCTTTCCACGGATTTACTCCGTGCTCTCTTTTTTCCGTCTTTAAAGGATCCCTCTGAACGCGAATAAACACACACTTTTTGACGCCGGGAAGGCCGGGAAACGGAATTAGGCGGACGTTGATGCGAATCGGAGAGCGGATCCGCTCTTGGGTTTCCCCTCTTAATTTCCGGGGTTACGTCGCGAGGCTGAAGGAAACGATATATAAATCTGTGCGCGCTTATATACATTGGCCGGCGAAAATCGCCGAATTTCGCGGCAGTCGGGCAAGTATGCGCGCGCGCATGAATGAATTGTTATTTCTCGTTGTCTTCCTCCTCGCTCCAAATTGCGAGCTTTAAATAGCGTTTGTCGCGATATCACTCGTCGCCCGCGCGACAGATTCATTAGCAGTCGCGAGATATCGAAATTAATTATATAATCTCTCATCGTGCACGCAAGATGTAATACGATAATCGCGCAACGCGCGTCAAAAGCGGTATTAACGCGGCCGGGACAAGAAAAATCAGGAGGAGAGTAAGAGTAAAGCTCCTCTGATGGGATTTTTAATAGGTCTATTAGCATCCGCAGTTTCCATTCCCCTGGAAAGGAAGGACGAGCTGAATTCCGTAACAAAGGCCGAGGAGGGAGAGATAGAGATAGAGATAGAGAGAGAGAGAGAGAGAGAGAGAGAGAGAGAGAGAGAGAGAGAGAGAGAGAGAGAGAGAGAGAGAGAGAGAGAGCTAACTCGCGAAACTTATTAAATTATGATTCTTACTCCACCTTCGTGCTAATGACCGTTCAGTTTTATCTCCGGCAATACGTTCCTCTCGTAATTGGCGCACATGTCGCTCCACGTCCGTTTTCCGCGAATAGACGAGCGAGAGAAAGAGGGTGGGAGAGAGATTTCTCGTGTTGGTCTATCGATTGTTCGCCGGTGCGTTTGATTACCTCTACATCGTATCGATTGTCTTCAATTACCGATTCGTTACACTCGACGTTACGCGATGGACGGGCGGTAATCGAGAGACGCGCGCGAGCGCGAGGACAAAGAAAGAGAAAGAGAGAAAGAGACGATCTCGATTACCCGCAAAATTGCGAATTTATCGTAGGCCCACCGCGGCGTAAATTGTAATTAAATGGTAATAGTGTCCATCAATGCACGGCAAAAAAATGACGAAACAATCGCGATTACGTAATTCGCATTACACACACACACACACACACACACACACCGCACGCGCTCCGAGCATATCCGCTCTCGTCCTCGTCGGCAGTCGCGACGGCTGACGGGCGAAAGTTTCGACGGCGAATAAAGAGACGAGTGCGCGGATTATATTGCCGCGAGTTCGTTTCCGAGAAAGAATTCTATTACGCGCGCGCCTGAGAGACGCTAAAGGCTTGTGCACGTGGAAAATTACTCGCGCGTTCCCGCTGGAAGTCGAGAGAGACATTTCGCGACGCGACGCGACGCGACGCGATGCGATGCGATGCGACGCGACGCGACACGACCCGGCGATTCATCGTTCCACTTGGGAATTGCCTCCTTCTCTTTACTTTTCCTGTCTTTCCTTCTTTTTTTATCTCTTTTCTTTTACACGATTTTTGCGTGCGATTCCGCGTTGCGAAACAACCGTGTGTCGTGTCCATTCGTCTCACACACACGAGAGAGAGAGAGAGAGAGAGAGAGAGAGAGAGAGAGAGAGAGAGAGAGAAGCGATGTCTATTAGAAAAATTAATCGCGCTTATTATGGAGGCGCAGAGAGGCGCGGATAAACTGGATGATTAATTGTTTTCGCATCGCGACGCGGAGCAGACTCTTGGTCGATGCGGTTGACGAGGGGGAAAGCCGAATTTAATGAGAAAAGTAAATTCCTCGTATTATTCGCGCGTCACGATCATCCTTAACGACATGATTCATCTTACACGCGCGAATGCCTTGTTTTAAAATGATTTATCGCACCGGCCTGTTTCGCGGTTATTACAGTTTTCACTCGTCCCTCGCCCGATTTTCCAGAAATTAATCTCAATCTCGCCGTTGCGCGCCGCGATCGCTTATCATCCCGCGGCTACATTTGCGAAACAGGAGCGGATCTGCGCGAGAACGATTGTCCCGCGGAGCCACGCTTTCAGATAATCCACTCTCTGCCTTTTGTGTCGTGTTGTGTGCACAAAGGAGGGAATTGCAAAATTCGCTGAAATTATCGCTGTCGTCAGAATATTTACCTGGAATTCATTATATGGTATCCACTTTTCTTCTTTTTTTCTTTTTTATCGCTGTTTACCTGCGATTAAGCGATAATTCCGGGGTCGCAAGTCATTCCGCGCCGTGGATTATCTCCTCGGTTCGTTAAGATCGTAAATCTACACGCTGGACGTCAATATCGCGACGATCATCGACCTTCGCCGATCCCACGTAATCGCGTACTTTTCCCACGATCGATGGCGTCGAGCGCATATGGCTAGTCCTTGAACCCCGACGGGCTACGCCGCCAGAGAGAGAGAGAAGAGAGAGAGAGAGAGAGAGATCACGTTCGCGATAATTCTCGATTATTATTCCTTCCTTGATCTTGGTGCCATCGCGCGAGTCTCGTCCCACAGCCAATTTGAATAATTGCGGGCACGGGAACGCGATTAAGCGTGCACGCATCGCCATCATACTTCATATATTATTACTTCTAATAGCGACCGTTGTCCCGCTGCGAAAAAGGAGGCAGGGGGGAGAGAAAGAGCGCGGGGGAAGGCGCTACGTGACAAATGCGCGCAGTTTCGCGTGTAGTGACAAATTCGGGGACGTTTTTGCCGACTGCTGACACATATTTTACCGTGTAAAATATGTGTCGCTGAGCACGACAGCCCTGACGCGAAAGGAATCGCTCAGTAGAGACGAAAGTGCTTCGCGCGTCTCCGGGTTTTTCCTCGTCGCGGCGTCCGTGGTGAGAAGACACGTGTGAACTTTTGCCGCACGCGAGCTTTGTGAGACGTTGGCCGCTCTCTTTCTCTCTCCCTCTCTCTCTCTCCTCTCTCTCTCTCTCTCTCTCTCTCTCTCTCTCGCTCTCGCGATTTTCTTCGATCTTTCGTCTTTATAAATATTTCCGTACTTATACACACACATACACACACACATATATATACGCTCGTCACAGTAATTCCCGATTTAAACTAAAACAGATAGAAATAGGGGTTTGGGAGAGAGAAAGGGGGAGAGAGACGCACAGAGACGTTTCGTTTCTCTCATGGAAACATTCCGCCGGCTAATTCGGATATAATGGCGGCCTGTTGGAATCGCAGTGCATTACCGTTTTGTGTGCGACCTCGCGGAAGAAAGAAATGGAAGAGAGGAGGAAACCGGGCGAGAAAAAAAGAAAAAAGAAAGGCAAAGAGGGTGAGAGAGAGAGAGAGAGAGAGAGAGAGAGAGAGAGAGAGGAGACAGGGAGGAAAAGGACCCAGCGCACCGCGTGTTCCGAAAGGATTAAAAACGCGGCCTCCCGCGCTTATGTACCGAAACACCAATTTGCGGACGACACTTATGACGGTCTCGCCATTGCGGCAGCGTCACCTTGCCGGCCACGCAATTCTGTCGAGTGCCGGCTATTCGACCTGCGGAGG
Organism: Harpegnathos saltator; assembly: GCF_003227715.2. Lineage (NCBI taxonomy): Eukaryota > Metazoa > Arthropoda > Insecta > Hymenoptera > Formicidae > Harpegnathos > Harpegnathos saltator. The sequence goes on from NW_020230007.1 coordinate 67,892, forward strand.
TTTTCCCATCTCGGGTGGTATACATCGCGGGCGTATGTATGTGTGTGTGTGTGTGTGTGTGTGTGCTGGTGCGGTGATAATCTCAGCGACCGCAGCGATTCGAGCCGTGGCACGCCATAGAGATCCGGGCTCTCCGCTGCGAAAAAGCCGGAGGTTGGACGCGCTCATGACGCTGTCTTTGACGCTGCCGCGGGGGCGCATCTTCGTGCATGGGCCAATAAACTACGTGATACCCTTTTGTGTCACTTAACACTGAAATAGGAAGCCAGCCGGCTCGTCGGGCTAGCGGGCGATCAGTTAAAACGACGCCGCGGTAAGAGCCCAGGTAAGGAGATCCTTCTTATCCTTCTGTGCACACGAGGAGCGGCGAAAGGAGGGCGAATATTCGGGGCGCTCCGAGCGGGGAATTTCCGAGCTTGATTCGGACGAAGCCCCGGGCGGTTCGGGGACGACGCTGTGACGAGGACACGTCGTTCCTACCTCGGTTGCACGTTCGTTACGTTCGAGCGACTTTTCTTCGGCACTGCGAAGAGAGGTCGAGCGGGGGGAAGCAAGTAGTCGCGGGGTTGCGCGGATCGATAACCAGACGCAGGGGAAAATTTCAGGGAGAATATTTTGTCAACAGCGCGAAAGGTTAACGGAAAGGATACGTGAGATAGAAAGACGTTCTTTCAGCCGACCAAAAGAAGTACAACAAGTTCAAGCGCGTAAATGAGATCGCGAACGATTTTACGTCCTGAGAGATTTTAAGTGAGCGAAACGATGCGAAACGACAGATAGAACGATTAAGAATTTATTGGATTAATTAAATCTGTTAAATTTGTAACTTATTTGTCACGAATAAGAGACGGGACGCTGGTTCGAAGTTTTTCCTGAAAAAAATCGAAGCAGCGGATTCACCGCGGGGGAAATGGAATTTATTTAACACAATTCCAGCACAAACCAGTCCGGTGTAGACTGATCTTTTTTTATAGAGTGTATCGATATTCCATTTCGAACAAAAAGACGGAGGAGACGGAGAGGGAGAGAGAGAAAGACAGAGGGCACACTTTTCTACGGTAGATTTATAAAAAGATGCGGTCCCTTTGTCGGTCTTTTTAAGATTTCACGCGAACAAACTCGCAACGGTGAATTAACTTACGAGCGCGTTAAGTATCTTGAGATCAAGCTGGGTTCCCGAGCGGCGAGTCAAAGATCGCGAGGGAACGAGGGCGACTCGACGGGAAGGGAAAGCTTAACCGGCAGAAAACTATCCGATTAACCGTATAGAGGGGGATAAAATTACGCTGCGATTATTACACGTAATCGCGCTCGAACGCGCTCGATATTCGCGCGCGTCTCCGAGTATGCAGACTGAAAAAAGGAAAAGCGCGGAGTGGAGCGGAGCGTAAATGTCAAACGCGGAAGCGACGCGCCTAACCATCCTGCGGTGCGCGGCTCTAATAATATCCACGCATAATGCAGTTCGCAGACTACGTGCGAACCGCAACCGAGTACACGGTCATTCGTATATTCGCATATTTCAAGCTCCGAGAGTGCTGCAAACACACACACACACACACATATATATACTTGCCCGCTCACGTATTCTCTTTCCTAACATTTTTTTCACATCTCATTGTCGTCGCGACGTTAATATTAATATCACACCGGGGTAATCCTCACGGAAAATATCCCGCCCGGCAGATTATTTTCTCTTTGACCCGCGTTAAATTTTCCTTCTTCCTCTTTCTTCTCCGGCCCCTCGCCCCTCTCATTCTTTCTCTTCTCTCTCTCTCTCTCTCTTTCATGTAGATAAATTTAACTCGAGACTCGAGCCGACGCGGAGGGCTGAGAGGGTGTTAAAAAAAAAAAAAAACAATTCGGCAGCGGCGTATCCCGCACACCGACTGTATTCTCATAAAATAGTTGCGCTCGCGTGAAATGGAGAAACTGCGAAAGTGTCTTGAAAATCGAGTACAACGCGCGCGGGCGTGCGTTGTACGTGCAAATTCGGCCTCTATCGCGGTGCTCCCTTACACAATTTACACGTTGTTCGTGCATTTGCGAACTGCAGCGGCAGAAAGAGCAGAGGGAAGAGGAAGGAGAGGCCGGAATAACATTTTCCTAATGCACATCCGAGAGAGAAAAAGAGCGGCACTACGCGTAACGGCGTGTGGAGGAAGGAGGAACTATCCCGGCGGCAGCGGCGGCGGCGGCGGCGAGGGCGACAACGACGACGACGACCGAGGGGGACGAAGTAGCGTGCTCACGTACGAGCGAGTACGCGATTTTGAGGTTCGCAAGCAGGGCACCGCACCCGACAGTAATCGCGCCGCCACCACACCGCCATTCGCACCTACAACGAGCAAATTCGATAGCCGCAACGATGTGGCAACGAGCCCGCAAGGCCGCAGGGCGAGAGACTGCGCGAATGATTGCTCATTTGAGCAACTTTTACGCGAACTCAACACGCAAATCCGCCTCTCGACGAGGGTCTTCCTCAACTACGTACCTTAATTTTCATTTTTATCCTTATTACTCAGTCAATATTCAGATCAATATCAGATTAGCACTCAAATATTGCATGCGCATCAAAATATACCTACTAGTATCAAATTTGCTACGTATATGTATCCAAATATTTCTTTTTAACGAGTCAGTCGTAACAGTTGGATGACAGAAGAGTCGCGTCATCAGGATTCGCCAAAATTGACCGACGTGCCTAGGCCTTCCCTATTCTGCGTTACAGACGGTAGGCGTCTTCACATCGCCGCGGTGTATCGACGCGACTCGTGAATTCACGACGATCACCGGCGATCAGCGCGCGACAGTTCGGGGTGATCGCCCGGCGGAATCTCTCGTAGTCGCGATACGATCGAACGAGAACGAGCTGCATCAGCGAGCGAGCGAACGCGCGCCCATCCGCGCGTTCTCTCTATCGAGCAGCCAGGTGAAAACGAGCACGTATAAAACAGGGGACAGATAGACGGAGCGCGAGGCAGAAAGAGAAGCTATACGAGAGGGAGTGATTCAGAGAGAGAGAGAGAGAGAGAGAGTGTGTGTGTGTGTGTGTGTGTGTGTGTGTGTGTGTGTGTGTGAGAGAGAGAGAGACTGCTCGGGCCTGTGCAGGCGCGGCAGGAGCAACAGGTTCGACGTTCGCGGCACAAAGGAAGTCGCGTCCGGGTTATCGGTTACCGGCTAAGCCATGCGTTTGTCTCGATTAGTCGCCGGGTTTTGCCAGATCGGCTGTGAATTATCGTCACCACGGGAGATGGTGATTTGCAGTCGCGCCCACGCCGCTGCCGCCGCGCCGTGGCTACTCTCAACTACTTAGCCGCAAATTTATCGCGAGTCGCGAGACCCGGGGAATGCAGCGCGCGCCTCCGAGGCGAAGCCTTCCATTCACGGACGTAAGATAGGGTAAGAGATAGAGGGAGAGGGGGGGAGAGAGAGAGAGAGAGAATGAGTGGGAGGAAAGGAGCAGGAAATTGATCAAACGGAGACAACCAAGCGGGCAGAAAATAGCCGGCGGAAAGTCAAGCCTGCCAGCCGGCCAGGAAGCAACAGGTTCGATGGCCTGCGCCTAAAGCACAGTGGTTCTTAACTCTTAGACTGCCGTCGGTCTTTACGCGAGCTCGGGGATGATGGCTCGTTTGGGGTAATTGGCTCGTTAAGCCGTGCAACGAATACGTATGGTGCCATCTTGGCAGGGATCGACGAGGCTCCAAGGCTAGGATTAGATAAGGCGGGCTTGCGCGAGTTAATCGCGCGGTTATTCTTCATACGACGGATCAAGGGATCAACGCGATTCGCGTAATGCGATAATTGATCTGCCGTGTGCGATCGCGAATTCCAATTGCCCAGAGGTCGTCCCTTTTCTCTGTCGCAGCGGTACAGGCTGTTTTCTTTACCTTCGATTCCACGGCCGAGCACCCGCCGAAAGGGGTGAGAACACTGGCTCTGAGGGAGAGTAACGTAATGGAGGGGCGCCAATTCTCAGCGACAAAGCTTTTGATCACTTCAGCTGATGGCGGTCCTTCCTGCTTAGGGTCGAGTGAGACGTATCGGCTTGGAAAGCCCTCGAAACACCGTCTCGCTTGTATCCACGTCACGTATCGCATCCCGCTATCTGTTATCCGTCAATTTGTGTGTAACAGGCGACTGGAACAGCCCCATATTCTTCAGAATAACGTGGAGAAATGGTCCTATTCTCCTTTGCATGATTCGCGTGTCGCGGAACGTACATCTTTACGCTAACAATAAGAAGCACGTGCGCGCGCGCGCGCGCGCGCGCGCTTCGCAGGCGTGATAATCGGGAAATGTGGCGGCACGGTGGAATATCTGCCCGATTTTCTTATACATTGTGCACACGTCCCGGGATATCTGTAGCGCTGCTGCAACTTTCATCTCTCACATCGCGTGCGAGATAAGCGTCCGCAGAGAAGAAGAACAAGGACCGCAAAGGGCGCCCCTGAAAGCCTTTTCAATATTTCAGGCATTAGATAATGCCGAGGTGTTTGGAAGACGATTTCCCCGGAATTTTGCGTCGTCTCGGGCGTTACCATCCGCACTCGGGCGTCTTATTCGAGGAAGCATCCCCTCACTTATTCACAGTCTCCTCGAGTTAAACGCGCCGAGGGCGAGTAAATTGAACTCATCGAACGACTCTTTAGACGACTTTAATTACACCGGCTTTGGGGTCGCGCTTATCAAAAGTCGACTTTCGATGCGCGAAGAAAAACACCCCGATCACCGGCGTCTACGAGCCGTTTTGTCCACCACCGGGGAGGGGGGGGGGCGGGCTGCAGTTTCCCGAGTAAATATCCATCAAAATATCCGATTCGAGGGAGGGAGAGATCTCGCCGTTGTCCGCGAAATGAGACTTCCGAATCGACAAGTAAGAGGGAAAGGAGAGCGCAGCGAGTGTCGGGGTTGGGAGAGAGAGCGAGAGAGCAAGAGAAGGAGAGAAAGATTAGGGAGCGTTCGAGGCACGACAACGGGATTTGCGGGGCAAGTTTGTCCGTCGAGCCCTCGAGGGCTGCCCCAGTTAGTCGCGAGAACGCGGGGTAGTTTCCCTCTCGCGATACTGAATATATATCCGGCGGCGTCCCCTTTCCCCGCCGGTAATGAACGCGACGGGCGAGTCCGTCCGAGCCCGCCGCCCCTCGTCGTGGCGCCCCGACGAGGCCGGACGAAGTTCATTTCGCGACCTGCGATCGGGAGTGAAAGAGCGCGGCGACTCCCCTTTCTCTCGCACTCGCGCTCCTCTCTCTCTCTCTCTCTCTCTCTCTCTCAGTACTTTCGAGGAAGTCAATATCCACCGCCTGTTGCTCCCCTTCCTTCAGCACCCCATTCAGTCTCCCTTGTGTTCTTCGCTTTCCCCCTCTTTCTCTCGCGTCCCCTCTCCACGCCGTCACCCCTTTCTGTTCTTCAGCCACCCACCCTCGTAGCCGTCTGGTCACGACAAGCTCGGGGACGCCCTTTCTTCGTAAAACACGATCTTCGACGGGAATTGCGGCCAGATTGAAGGGGCAATTCCGCAATTTTCACCCGATGGCGTCGATCGAGTCTCTTTTCTCCGCGAGATAGGAGTCGCCCAGCCGGCACCGTATTCCTATATCAGCCTTCCAGTTACGCACAGTCCTCACTGAGACGACCGTAATTACCCCGAGAGAGAGAGAGAGAGAGAGAGAGAGAGAGAGAGAGAGAGAGAGAGAAAAAGAGAGAGAGAGAGAAATTTCGTTCGCCTGTCGACTACGTGATAACGATAACGGCTGGCCTGTTTGCGCGTTATGGGGAAGCCGTGTTATCGCGGCCCCCGGAGCAAAACGCAGTGAAATCGCGATGGGAAATCGCCGTTATTTGAAGATAGTGCGGATTTTTAGAAATAGATTGTAACACACACATGCGCGCGCGCGCGCGCGTCTGTGCAACGAATTTTTTTTTTTTAAGGTATAACGGTCACTACAATTTGTATTTATGGAGCTTTGCGAGATTAAAACAACGCGAGCGTAATGGACGTTGCCTGTAAAATTAAGCGTATAATATATTTTGGAGGTCGGAAACGTGAAATAGCTAGTTACGTGGATTCCACCCGTTCCTCTCTCTCTCTCTCTCTCTCTCTCTCTCTCTCTCTCTCTCTCATGTTCGCGCATTTCTCGATCCTTTTACGGGATAACGCGGGATATGTATGACGTGAACCGACGTTTGTCGAAAACGTTTGACGCGCAGCGGCCAGGGAAACCGCGCTTAATCAGATACGTGCCGGCCGACATTATTCATACTTAACGTCCGACCTCTCCCTTTCTCCCACCCACCCTATCTCCCTTCCTCCCTCCCTCCCTCCCTCTCTCTCTCTCCTCTCCTCTCTCTCCTCTCTCTCTCTCTCTTTCTCTCTCGCCCAATGCGGCGAGTGCAAAACCGTGAATATAATTGCGCTGTTCAAAACACACCACGATTGTTCCTTTGTCCAACCGGGTGTACTTGCCGCGTGTCAACAAGCTCTAAACAAAATGAATAATTCAGAGCTCTGAAGCGCGAGAACGCAGTCAGTCAGCCTGCCTGCCTGCCTGCCTACCTGCCTACCTCTGCCTGTCTGCCTACCTCCATGCCTGCCTGCCAGCGGTGCCAGCCGGCACTGTGAATTAACGCTTTTCACGGTGGCCAATTGCCGGGCGCGACAAAGGAATCGAACACATGCTCTGTTTGCTCATCGATACACGCCGATAGTCGTTTCGCGGCGTACAAGTAGTTGTACTTATTCGCCGTGGCAATCGTCGCAAGATCGTTCGGCGAAGCCCGACGGGGGAAAGTGAAATCGGCTGTCAGGTCCCGTCGGATCATCAGATGGTTCGCGTGACTCGAGAGCGACGTCACTTCCTTCGCGGCGTGATATCTTGCAAGTAAAAGCGAGCGTCGCGGGATTAATTCGCGCGATTATTGCAGAAAAATGGGGTATATCGCTCGAGATGAATCAGAGGTTGATTATAATTTACACGCAAAAAGAAGAAGGCGAGAAATGACGAAAGCGTATCAATGATAAAGAGGGCAGAGAGAGAGAGAGAGTGTGAGAGAGAGTGTGAGAGAGAGAGAGAGAGAGAGAGAGAGAGAGAGAGAGAGAGAGAGAGAGAGCTTCCCGGAGACGTCGCTTGCGCTGATTGAAAATCCGCGGGTCGCTCCTCCGCCGAATCGTCGCGCTCCGACCAGCGAATTCTCTCTCGCGCGACAATCACGCTCGCAACAAGTAACATCCGCACTTCATTTGTCCCTCACCGCAAGCTCCGTGTAAACCGGGAATTAGTCCTTTAACGCGCTCAGCGTCCCACGGATCTCGACTCGGTATGCGGGAAGCCACTTAGCGGCGGTGCGTTTTCAGCGTAAGAGCAACGTCGCACTCTCTTCTCTTCTCTCTTATTGAGCGAAATCGCGAAACTGAGCTCTTTGGGAAACTGAGCGCGAGCACCTGTCTTATCGCGGATTTTCCGTTCGGCGTTTTTCGGCGCGCGCGTGTTGCGCGCGCGTGTTGCGCCCGAAAGCGAAATCGCGTCGGGGGAGAATACCGGCGGCGAAAATACTCGGAAAATGGGAGCGAAATCGACGGGGCCCCGGGGACCTCGGCGCTTGCGATTTCGATTATTCGAGGCGGTCGATAGGGTTAATTTACGAAGCAGACCCGCGCAAATAACAGTCCGTATAATAACAATCGCGCAATCGTGTTGTCGTTCTCGCGCGTACGTACGGTACGTATGTTATGTACGTACGGTTAATCCGATAATTATACCGCACCGGTCGCCGAACGCGCGTGTAAATAGCGCCTGTTTGCCAGATTCTGCGATACTCATTTGGCGAGCGCGACGCGACATTAGCTCGTTCTCTCTGTATCTTGCACCGTGCGGCGCGTTGTCGCCGCTGCTTTTCAACGTAATTTATATGAACGGGGACGCGATGCACGCGCAGACTGACGTTTATCTTTTTCCCTTACACACCACTCGCGTTCGCGAGATAGTTGAGAAATTCGCGATATGAGATCGCTCCTCAAGTCGCGGAAACATAGCAACGAACACCCGTGTATTTCGCACAATTAAACGTTGTTTTCTTTCCATTTTTCCGCGGCGCTCGTTCGTTTTACAACATTATAATTATAGCCGGGAAGTTGGGTCGCCAGCGAAAGAGGAGATATAAAAGAGTTAGTTTGTTAGTCCAGAAAAAGCGGCGGACTCGGGGAATTTTTGAATTCCATCTGCGTGGCAAGCGGAAGCCCGAAGTGGAAACTTCACGAACCCGCGCGGCCACGAGGTAGACCGAGACCGGGGGAAGAAAGGGGCGAAGGTGGAGAAGCTGGAGTGAGATAGAGGATGAGAAGCGGGCAAAGGAGAGCTTCAGTTCCGGGACGGGGCTGGAGGATTTTCCGTCGGACGAGCTCTCGCGCGAGGAGTGAAAATCTCGCGGACGATCTAATGACGAAAAGACGGCGCTCCTCGGCTTCGCTCCTCGTTGTCGTGAAATATTCAATCGGCAATCTTCGCCGCGGCGAGCGTGTGTGAGAAAGCACACTCTTAAACCCTCCTTTCAACCCCCTACCGTCCCGGCAACAAGTAAGATTCATTACATAATACTTTTGCCGGCGAGACTAAATGGCGCCTGTTAGGCGCTCTCGCGACTCCCCGCGGAGAAAAGAGGAGCCGACGATGAATTACGTCGAATTTGGAGACTCATTCCGCCGCGGTGTACATTCGCTGCTGCTGGCTTTCGCGCGCGAACCAATGCGAACAGCGCGACGCGCTGAATGCCGCGCGGTGATTAATGACGCCGTGAATGGGAATATTCAAAGTCGCTCGAGAACTTGGAGACACAGAAGGACGCGCGCGGCGCCGCTCTCGAGCGCTCGTCTCGCCCGGCATCGACATTGGCTGCGTTCAGAAGAACAAAATGATCAGTGAGCGCTTAGTGATTCTCGCTCCTGATTGGCAAATACTTCTGGGTCCGTGAAGAATCTGAAAGAATGCTCTAGTCACGGACAATTCATCACTAAGCGCTCACCGATCACTTTGTTCTGCTGAACCCTGAACTGGAAATTTATCCCATGGTCCTGATCAGGTTAACCTCATTTGAACATCAGGTCCCAATGAGGTAATACTATCGGGTCGTGTAACGCAACGGATGTCAGGACCTTAGTAAGGTTCACAGTCAGGTCCTTATTGAGTTACCTTATGGAAACCTTATTACGTTTTTGTTTTTTTTTTTTTTTCATATTATGGCTCCTGATTACTCGCCACGGCTATATTGGATGATGACATTGGAAATAAGAAATGACACGCTGCAAATCCTTTCGTGTCATTTCCAAATAAAAAGATACTTGCATGAAATAATATTTTAGATCGCTCGAGCATACTTGTAAAATGTTTCGTCACGACCAATAAATTATCGCACAACATAAACACGCACTGAGATACGCTCTGTGCACGCACAGAGTAGGCGACTGAACTGCTTCTCGAGCGTCTTTTGTCTTGTAGGCCCATATATGGACAAATGCGAGACAAATGAGAGCTGCAGTGCGCACGCCGCTACAGGCAACTCGTCGTTGCGGGTCATACGATAAAAATTGAACCATCTCTAATTATATGTGGCGCATTATAAAAATATCTTTTTATACTACGTCCAGTACTATTAAAGTTTTACACATACACACACCTACACATGCGCGCGTGCACATACACACACATATTCATATTATATACATATAAAATTAATTACAAATGGTTTTTGTTAAAACCTGATAATGCAAATCATATTAGGTACAATGAATAAAATCCCGACAAGGACCTGATCAACTGAACCATATTATATCGTACACTAGAATGGTACATTAAGGTCCTAATGTGGACCCAATCATTATAACCTTATAAAGGTCTTCCTTACTCATTTGTCGTTAGGACATTGTAAGGACTGACTTACTTAGGATTACCTTTCGTTCACCCTATTAGATCCTTGTCAATGTTAGGTGAACCTGATCAAAATTTCTAGTCGGGACGCAGCCATTGTTTCCAGGCAAAAACTCGGATTTCGCGTTTTGTGCTCCGGTCGCGAGGCGGTCGATTCCTCGCGTGGAAATGAATCCTCAGGATACATTAAGGTCCTAATGTGGACCCAATCATTATAACCTTATAAAGGTCTTCCTTACTCATTTGTCGTTAGGACATTGTAAGGACTGACTTACTTAGGATTACCTTTCGTTCACCCTATTAGATCCTTGTCAATGTTAGGTGAACCTGATCAAAATTTCTAGTCGGGACGCAGCCATTGTTTCCAGGCAAAAACTCGGATTTCGCGTTTTGTGCTCCGGTCGCGAGGCGGTCGATTCCTCGCGTGGAAATGAATCCTCAGGATACATTAAGGTCCTAATGTGGACCCAATCATTATAACCTTATAAAGGTCTTCCTTACTCATTTGTCGTTAGGACATTGTAAGAACTGATTTACTTAGGATTACCTTTCGTTCACCCTATTAGATCCTTGTCAATGTTAGGTGAACCTGATCAAAATTTCTAGTCGGGACGCAGCCATTGTTTCCAGGCAAACACTCGGATTTCGCATTTTGTGCTCCGGTCGCGAGGCGGTCGATTCCTCGCGTGGAAATGAATCCTCAGGATACATTAAGGTCCTAATGTGGACCCAATCATTATAACCTTATAAAGGTCTTCCTTACTCATTTGTCGTTAGGACATTGTAAGAACTGACTTACTTAGGATTACCTTTCGTTCACCCTATTAGATCCCTGTCAATGTTAGGTGAACCTGATCAAAATTTCTAGTCGGGACGCAGCCATTGTTTCCAGGCAAAAACTCGGATTTCGCGTTTTGTGCTCCGGTCGCGAGGCGGTCGATTCCTCGCGTGGAAATGAATCCTCAGGACTCCGCGGCAACCTGCGCGCGAATGTGTAATCTCCGACTTAAATCCGACTCATTCGCCGATACCCGATGCCGATACCCCGGTCCGACTCAATCAGTCAGAATTACTCGATGTTTGTTGGGCAAACAATCCGACCCGTCCGAGGCTCTATCGGCAATTTTATCCGCTGTAATAGCGAAATTGCTGCAACGGCCGGGAGATTATTACAAGCGATGAGCGGACGGGCGCGGATAGCGCGATTTAATTGGTATTCTCGGCCGTGCGAAACTCCGGCAACTTGCGCAGCGTATCGATTAGAAATATTATCCTACCGTTTGCGCAATAAGATAAAGATCGGCCGAGTTGAGGCGCGCTTGCAAGTGAAAAGTTGACACTTTTAATAGGTACTCCTTGTGTGTCACGCCGGAGTTAACGTTTTGTCTTTGACTTAAACTTTGAGACTACACTTAGGGGAGTTTAGCGAGAAAGTGTCACGACATTAAAAACTACGCCTCGACATTCAGACGCGAAAGAATCAGAATTGTTAACCACTTACTTTCCAGACTTTCTCGGGCATAAATCGGAGCGAGGGAGCCTTGTATGCGTGTAGATGCATAATGGAGACAATCTCAGTCCAAAGTTTGCGCTGGTAAACGAAAGAAAAAAGTTGCCTCTCTCTCTCTCTCTCTCTCTCTCTCTCTCTCTCAATCTCCCTCATTAGATATAACTGAATCTTTGTCTAATAAAATGCTGAAAAAGACACGCGCTCTTTTAAATATATATTATTGTATGTTCGATCTAAAATATTCCATCATCTTTTTTCCCATTATGTGTGAGACTGCACCTCGAAGTATCGCAGATGAACAATCAATTAACCTTAACGTGGATATGATTTATTCACAGATATCGTCGGATTATCAGATCGGAAAATCGGTTTATCAGATCGGGCAATTAGATGAAAAGAACCCGCCTGCCAATACTCGATTATAGCTTGCAATTTCATTCCAAATCGTTAGCAGTTTATCGCTATTCGCCTCGACTGACTCGACATGGCAGTGCAGTGGAATGCCGAGACTCTCAAGAGTCGACGAAGTCGACACTCGGAGCGCAAAGGGTTAATTAAGGAAACACAGACACACACACACACACATACACACATCGCCCGTCACGACCAGAAGCGAAGGAAATTATTTAAGATCGGGAAAAAGCGAACCGTCCGCGCTCATGCTCGCGATCGCCGAAAACTTTACTCATTATAGGTCCGGAGTCGTGCGAAGTCGTACGTTCGCTCGCCCGACACCCCTCTCCGTCCTTCCTACGGCCACTGGAAATAAGTTTCTGTCAAAAAGCAGCCGGCAGCGCCTTGGAACTTGGTACGAATTGGCCGCGAGATATCAGAAGCCGCGGAGTAATTACCGCGCGTCGATGGAAAATTACGTGATCACTATACGTTATTTTTGTCTCTCCTTTCCTTTCCTTCGCCCAACCTTTCTCATTCGCCAACCTTTCCAATGCCGCTTCGTTTTATTAATGTATACTGGCGCGCCTCGTGTGGGGTAAGGAATGAGGGACGATCCGCCGGAGGCGAATAAAGGCGCACCAATTACGCGTTATAACGCGAAGCGGCGCGCGTGTGCCGAAGATACGCTCGCATTTTTTATCGCTTCGTTCATCGGCGCGCGCGCGCGCGCGTGGTCCAATTACTTCTCCACCTTTGGCAAAAGTAGAAGCAGAGAGAGAGAGAGAGAGAGAGAGAGAGAGAGAGAGAGAGAGAGAAATAAAGGAAAGCGGAAAGCGGAGAAATAATATGCGCGCTACTTCCGAATACAAATACCACCGCGCGCTGAGAGGAGAGAGAGAGAGAGAGAGGGAGAGAGAGGGGAGGGAGGGGAGGAGGCGGGAGAAACGAATCAATCAGCCATTGCATGAATCCTTCAGTAACTTTGTAAAGTACGACGTGCGTGAACTCTTTTCATACACGTCGCTCTTGGCTGCGCGCTGCACGTTATTTGACGTATGGTATTCTTGGACGTTTATGAAGCACCTGAATATCGCCGGCGAATCGAAAGGCGGGGCAATCGAGGTGCACCGCTCTGCAGAAGTTCCACCTGACCCGTTCTTTTGATCAGTTTCCGATCTGATCTACGATGTGCGGGCGCGATTTTATCATCAACTTCCGCCGCTCCATCAAATTTCGATAAATTTCGCTGCGTATGGCCCAATATTGTGGCCAACGCGCGCTTTCCTCGGGACTTTCTTTTTTCCCTTCCGGGTTCATGATACAGCAAATAAACTCGTCCCGTTTGTTAGTTCAATTTGCGTGTGTGTGTGTCGAGTGCTAACATAGCGGTGCAACGGTAAAGCAAGTGCGGCAGCGTCGAATTCCGAAATTATGGTAAACCCGGCTCAAAACTTTCGATTAAAATATCGATAGCTGACCGATACCGCGGCTGTTTGTTTTGTCGTGGCCGGAGCGGCCGCGGGAATTGATGAAACCGGCGGCGCCGATATCGCGCGCGCGCGGCACTTGAACAGCATCGGAGCCTGCGGTGGGCGACGGTGGTGGGCAATGGGCGCGTTTACCACGTTATTACTCGATAAAACGCGAGGAATCGCCGCGGCGACGAGTTCCCCGTCGCCGGCGTCTCTCATTTCTCTCTGTATGCCGAGTGCGTCGTCGCGTGCATCTGAATAACGATGAGCGCGAAGGATGGAAGCCGCGTCTCGTCGCGCTACGGCGTCTTGTCGGGCGGTGCGACGAACGTAGCCGAGCGAGAGGAAAGCAAAAAGAAAACTTCCCGTGTACGATCGCGTCGACGAAAGAGGAAGAGAGAGAGAGAGAGAGAGAGAGAGAGAGAGAGAGAAAATGGAAGGAAAAGATTGTTCCGATAAAAGCGATCGTAATAGCGAGGTCGTGCGTGTCTTTTCGGTTTCTCGCGGTTTCTCAACCACCGGCTCAAATCTGAAAGCGTCTTTGCGCGGTGGAATATCCGTCACAGCTGGTCCAAACTCCACGCGATATTAATATAATAACGCGACTCGCGGAGCGGAGCGCTGTGTGCAAGTTCAGCGCGCGCGACCTCGCGCACTTTCCTTGTCAAACGTCGAAATTCGCCCGATCGAGTGTCAAATTAGGAGTCGCGCGCGTCGGAGAGCACGAATTTAGTGTCTTCATCGTTACCTAATAACAATTATCGACAGGTCGCGGTTAGCCCAATCCGCTCCGAATTGGCATATCAGGAGACGGAAACGTACGGTCGCATTAGAGGCGCTTTATTTGAAACAATATTTTCGTATTATTCGTTCAGCCGTTTAGCGCGCACCGACGCGATCAAATCAGCTCCAGTCAAATATACGTATTATGACACGTTGACGTGCTTTAACTACGCGGCGCGGCCGGCTCGTTCGCACGCACGCTCGCTCTCTTGGCAAGGCGCGGCCAGCCAGGATTATTTAGGAAGTTGCCGGCGCACCTGCGCATAAACTAGCGTATTATTACGTCGCCGGTATTAAGCCGGTACTGTCGCCCGATTAATTAGTCTCGGACAACGCCGCGCGATTACACGCGTTCGCGCTCGCTCGCTCGCTCGCTCTCTCTCTCTCTCTCTCTCTCTCTCTCTCTCTCTCTCTCTCTGTCTCTCTCTCTCTCTCTCTCTCTCTCTCTCTCTCTCACTTACGTCAGGCGAGTACCCGACGATCGTTTCTCCACACACACAGGCGCGGCTTGTACTTCATACATCTCTCAGCGGGTGCGCGACGTCGCCTTACGCCGTTTTATCACGCGAACTGCTAAATTCACTTCGGCGAAGTTTGGACGCGCCCGCGTGAAATATACTCGGTGACAGAAATCCGATACGAGCTCCTCGCGATTCGGCCTCCGTGAGTACCCTCCGCGGCCACCGTACACGTACACGGCGAGAGCTCTGGAGCCGCTCTCACGAGCTCGCTTCAAATTAATCTCGACGCAACGCGCGTGCCGCGCCGCGCCGCGCCGCGCCGCGCCGACGACGGCTGGAAATTTTGGACGACAATCCTAGGAGGACTGACTCCGCTAGGGCCAACCACCTACCATCACCACGACGACGGCGGTGAAAATCCACGAAATCTCGCGCGTACACCTCCGGCGGGGGCGCCCGCATCGTAAATAACACGTTACGCGCTCCGCGCATCGATGAAGTCCCCGACATTCGCGCTGAATTATTTACGACGCTGATTATCTTCGCGGCATAAACGGGAATATCTGCGGCGCGACCGTAACCGTCGCTTTGTGATCGGGGGGGGGGGGTGTATGGAATTTTGCGTAATTGAAAAGATCGGTAGGAGGGGAGGAGGAGGCATTGATGCACGTCGTTGGAAAACGACACGGTTTCGCGTCGGCTCGTACGAAGCGACGTGCTTCACTCGAACAAACCGCGATAAACGGTTGAGTAGCAATGACGAAGTTTCGTAGTACTCCTCGTTAACTCGTAGAGGAGGAAGAAGAGAAAGTCGCGCGGTCGTCGTTAAACATTTGTTTAAATGGCGGGAAATCGTCGCGGGAGATCCAGCCGGCGCGACGCGGCGCGCGATTTTCCCGCCGAAGTAACGTCGGCTCAAGCACTCGGACGCGGCAAAGTGATCGTTAGAACTGCAACGTCCAACAATTCCCGAGTGTCTCTGCGTCGCCATTGTCTCACGTAGAGGAGCTTTCGACAAGTCGGCAACGTATCGCGCGCGGCGACATCGAGACTTCGAGACGTCACCGCTCGGATTCGACTTTGAGCCGACTCTCGCTGAGGCTCGCGACGAAGCCGTTCCTTCAGCTCCGTCGCTCCTTCTCATCGCATTTTTTTTCTCTGACGGATTCCCGTATAAAGCCGGTCGATCGTCTCGTTGCTTTCACGCCAAAGAAAAGGAGAGAGGGAGAGAGAGAGAGAGAGGGAGATCCAGAGAAGGGAAGAGAGGCGAAGGAGAGAGACGGACCTCTCTACGGAGAGGACGTAAAGTCGCGCACGGTTTTTCCAGTCCGTTTGCGCGACAAAAGAATCTCTTGTCTTCGGCAGAGAGGTCCCAGGAGAAAGGACAGTTTCTTCGTGGCGGGTTACGCCGAGCGAAACGGACGTGCCCGTCGAACGCAGAGAAGACGTTACTCCACGTCAAGCCTGGCAGAAGAAAAGGCAGCGCCGAACTCCGCCCGCGTCGCGTCACCCACCGTCGCCCGTTGTTCCACTTCGACGAGAAATAGCGTCCCGAGGTGTATACATATGTATTATCATCGGACGGGATAAAGGAAGACCCGACGCCGCTTCTTTCACCGCGTTCGCGGCCTCTCCGAATCGATCTTCCTACGGCGGATCACGGCGGACCGAGTCACCGAGACAGAGTGAGAGAGAGAGAGAGAGAGAGAGAGAGAGAGAGAGAGACAGAGACAGAGAGAGAGAGAGAGAGAGAGAGAGAGAGAGAGAGAGAGAGAGAGAGAGAGAGAGAGAGAGAGAGAGAGAATGTTGTTCGCGCACGATTAGCATACGTTTACTGCGATCTGATTTAGTCTGACGGAGGTGATCTTGTCTCTCAGACACATTTTCGCGCGACACCGGTTCAGGTTGACGGATCGCAATCGGATCAATCCCGCCACGATCGCGCGCGCGCGCGCGAGGATCCGAGAGGATCCGAGACGTATTTTCCCCGGTGGCCACATGGGATTTTCCAGCTTCCAGCGAGATTTATCAGCGAGAGATCGTGAAATACGCTTCTGATGAGATATTCGATCCGATAATTATCGGTAGCCTGTTCTCCGGAATAATCGCGAGATCGCGTCGCGCGAGACGACGAGTTCGCAATTTCCAGCCGGGGAGAGCCGGGCGAACGAGCGTGCGCGGCCGCGTGAGGCACGCACGAGATAAATCGCGTGTTTCATCGCGGAGATTACGGTAGCTAGACAACAATACGCTCTGTTACACGCGGAAATGGCTCGGGTAGTAATGCAAAAGTCGAGCATTCGATTCGATGCGCCTCTGAAGAAATATGCACATCCCCCCCGACGCAAATGCAGTTGACGCGCGCTGCGCTTCGCTGCGATCGCTGCAATACGCGCCACTCGGAAGACATCCCTTAAAGGACATACTCGGTGAGTTACTCGTCTGTACGTAACTCGTTCGCCTCCGAGCATGCAGCTCAATGTTATGGAAATGTCTGGAACTTTCGTCAGAGGGAATTCCGTTATGTGCCGTCGGAGAAACTCCGCGGCGCGGCGTGCGAGAGGAATTGTTGCTCGTACTTTTTTCAGCCCCGCTCGTATGTGTATGCGTGCGTGTGTGTGTGTGTGTGTGTGTGTGTGTGTGTATGTGTGTGCGCATGTGTGTTCCCGCGTAGGAAACACGCGTTTAACCGCATAACGCGTTTTGCGAACGGTGAAGCATCGCAGTGGCGGATCGGACTGTAACGACTTCAACGTCGCCGCTCCGCTCTCGCGCGCGTTAACAGGACTGATGACTCGCGATAAATTTATTGCGATCGGCAAATTTCGCCGACTAACAGCCAGCTGATGTTCATCGTCGCTCGGCGGTCTGGAGGGGCGGGAAGCGGAATGAAACTCGCGGCAAGTAGCTGCCGCGAAAATGGAGCGCATGCACGATAACGGGATTAATCATCAGACGTGATCTGTTCATCGTGAACGACTAATCCCGCCGACTAATTGCCAATTAATTTTGATATCGTTCACTCCCGTGTGTCGGCGTGAAACGAGCGTAGAGAGCGAGAGCTACAACTCGCGGTAAGTAGCTGTCGCTAAAGCGCGATGAAAAATTACAGGCGATTTAATTGCGGGATAATTTCACTCCCGAAAAGTGTATTCTCAGCGACAGCGCGGCGTGGAGGGAGGGAGGGATTAATCGATACCGGCTACTCGATTTCGGAGATAATTCGTTGTAATATCCCAAAGAATTTCAACGATGCCGGGTAAAATCCGGTGCGAGAGATCGCGAGTGTACCTAGCGCACGGAAAATTCGCATCACCTCGTTAGTCGATATCGACTATCGACTCCTGCGCGCGAGACGAGACGGCGGCGGCGCATGCCCGAGAGAGAAATTTTCCCCAAATTCATTCCCCGTGTCCGTGGTGTTCGCCCGAATTCCATGTTTACGCGAATATGTTAGCTGCGACCTCCTCGCGAGGAAGGGAGAGAGATAGAGAGAAGGTTGCGAGAGAGAGAGAGAGAGGAGAGAGAGAGAGAGAGAGAGAGGTCGATCGAGCATTCTCAGCGAAAGACATCTCGGGGCTCGAGCTGTGTCCGTTCGCATCGGCCATCTCGAACGCGAGCCGGCAATCTCTTCTTCCCTCTCTTCGCATTTGAGGAATCCTCGTCGCTCGCTTCTCCCTCACGGTAACGACGCGCGCCTCACCGCCGCGAGCAATTCCGTGCTATGAAATACGAGTGTCCGCGCGTAAGCTATTGCCTTCGTGCCAGCTCGTCGCTCTTATTGCCCTCCCCCTCGGCTCCGTAGCTGCTGTTCGCCCGCTGTAACTTCGCGCCGCACTTTCTCGCTGCTGCCGCCCGCGCGCGGCTTAAAGCCCGCTCACACTCCACGCGCGCTCTCGTAATCATCGCGTCTCGCGGAAATTGCAGCTGCCGAGCGGGCGAGCGCAGCGATCGTTGTTATTACACTTGCCCGAGCTCATCAAAATAAGCGATATCGCCCCGGCCAGACGTTTCTTCGCGCATGCCGCTTATGGACCTCCACACTTATTCCCAATTGCTTCATTAGAGCGTGTGAGTTTCACACACGCGCGCGCGGAACGTGTTGAGCGTGGCGCGGAATACCGCGCGTTCGATAGGTCAGTCGCTCGTCAGGTGAGTTAATAACGTTTGAGAATTACGGTAAATTGCTTGGCTGTTTATGATCCCGTTTAATTATGCGGGACGCGAGGGGAGCAAATTGCCTCATCGGCTGAACCCGCGCGACACGGCTTTTCAGAGGAGTGGAGGAGATCTTACGTGCGTTTCATTTCGCAATCTTTCGCGGAGGCTCGCTTTGAGCCCGCGCGCGTGTCATTGACTTTTTGAAGGGGACACTCACGCGGAATTGCCTCTAATGATACGTCTGAGGAACTCTTTCATCCAACATGCTCGTTCCTTCCCCTCGCTTCGAGCGAGATGACGATCCGATGGAGAGCAGTGTAAATTCGGCTTTACCTGCGGTAAGGCCTCCCTCCCCCCACCCTCTCTCTCTCTCTCTCTCTCTCTCTCTCTGACATACACACTCGCAATTCAACTCACCCACACGACGGTGTTACCGACGCGCGATTACGCTCGCGTATATCATCGCGCTCCGCATCTCGGAGGAGTACTAACTGCAAACCGACGCGCAGAGCCCGACGTTTCTGTTTACGCCGAGACGGACGTGACAAATTTATCGTCGCCGTCGGATCGACGCGGTTAAGTTAAATTGAATTGAGTTAAGACTATTTTCTAATTGATTCAGTGTGTCGGGCGCGGAACAACGGTGTGCCGTCGCGCTGCAACTAATCGAGAATGATGCACGGCCTGTCCCGGGTGCATCTCTCTCTCTCTCTCTCTCTCTCTCTCTCTCTCTTTCTCTCTCTATTTATCTATCCACCTTTCACGTCCTCTCGACGGGAAATTATTCGGCAGACTATCGAGTCCATCTTCCGCTCGCGGAAAATTCCAAATTTATCGCACGTCCTCCCGAAGCCGTAAAACCACACGATATTTATGGGCCGGCAAAAAGAGATACATTAGATCATCCGGTGAACAATCAGCTGCTATTATCGGCTATAAAAGCCATCGGCTTCCTCCGGAATCTGGGTCGTGCAGATGTGGTATGTCCTTCCAACAGCGTGACGCTTTTTATTTCACGCGAACGAACGAACGAGCGAGCGGGTGTGTTCATAGTGTGCGCTCGGCATCGGGTCGGTGACGTGCTGCAGTTTCGTCGGGAAAAAATTATGCAATAAAGAGCTGACCGAGATTTTACGAGATGTAAACACAGGGGGAGATAGATTCTCCCATCGTCACCTCTCTGTTTCTCTCTTACTCACTCCTCCTCTCTCTCGTCGCTCAAACCTCGGGCGCGCAAGATCGCGCTCCGCTGGTAACGTCGCGGAGCTGATGAGGCTTTCTTTTATGGCTCACACGCGCGTGTATTTTATCGCGAAGTACGCGCCGGCCGGAATTGCATCAATTTCGAATAAACACGGCCCCGTGTTTATCGCGTATCGCCGGCCGGCCGGCTCCTCATTATTACCAGGAGCGGCTTTTTTAACGGTGTAACGCGCGTACGTGCCGTCGCGCGGCGCGTGAGAAGCGCTCTCTTGCTCTTGCTGTGTCTTCTCTCTCTCTCTCTCTCTCTCTCCTCCTTCCCATTTTTCTTTTTCAATCTTCCGATCGCTCGGTACGAGAGGGTCGCTCACCGTAAATCTCACGCGTCGCTGTCACAGCGCACGATGCCCGGGCGGAATTCCGACGGGCAAGGCGCGCGCGCGCGGAAGCGAATCGTACATTACGCGGCCCGTCCGGCCCGCCCGGGGCACTCTCGGGGTAGGCGCGTACCACACGCGTATACGCAGCTTTAAGCAGCTTCCGGCTGCTGCTTCCGGGGCCAAGGGACGCGACCGATTCGCCTATTTGCAGCGGGGCCGGGCCGTTCGATGTCCGAGCGGATGCGTGAGAACGGCGGCCTTGTGGGCCGGGAACAAAAGCCAGGCAGGCAGGCAGGCCGGCGCGATGTCCTCCTGTCCGCCCAGCTTTCGCGAGCTTTCCGCGAGCAATTGGCTCCGCGTCGCGTTTGCCTGCGAAATCCGGGGCTATCGTCGGGGGCCATCGCCGCCGCAGCCGCCCTTGCGAACGTTAATTAGCTGTGCGCGGTACAACAACGCTCGCTATTCGTAATCTGATGCAGGAGCGATATTCGCCGCAGAGTGAAACGGTCGCGGTTGCGGCAAGCGTGCGGCGCGCAAGAGGACGCTGACGGAGAGGAGGTGGAGGAAAAGAGAGGAAGGGGCAGAGCAAGGGGGTCGAGGGAGAAATTCAAAGGGCGGCGCCGACGCGGGCTTGCGGTCGCCGCAATAAAGGACAGAGGCAGGCGGTTTTGTCTATGCCGCGAGATCGCGCGCTAGTGTTGTGCGTTTACGTTGCTTCCTATCTCTCTCCCTCTCTCCCTCTCTCTCTCTCTCTCTCTCTCTCTCTCTCTCTCTCTCTCTCTCTTCTGTTGTATTATGTACGTGTGTGTGTGTCGCAGGCGAGCGGCGAATTCTCCCTGCGACGTTGGCGTGTAATGGGCGAAATAACGATGAAAACGCGGCCGGAAGCTCTCCGAGGGTTTTCCTATTTACGCGATACCTACGTTGCGCGGCGCAACTTTTCCGCGCGACTCTCCCTCTCCCTCTCGCGCTCGCGCCCTCTTTTTCTGCGCTCGCTTCTTTATTTATCGCGCGCCCAAGCGCTCCTGTTTCGTCCGGCGGTCTCGTAGCGAGAACCTTTAACCGGCGGCAACGGGGAACAAAGCGTATCACGCGATACCGTGGAAAATAAAGATCGGGTTCGCCGCGTGCGAAACGCGATAGGACGAGATGCCGTAATTTTATGGGACCGCCTCGAGAAACAACTCGCGGTGTGTGTGCCTCTCGCCTCGGATGCCGATGATAATCGTTTTAGCCGAGTTTGCCCGAACTTGGGGCGAGCGAGCGACGAAGGCGCCGTTTTTTAAACCGCTAATTCGCAAGCTCTGCAATTTTGATGGCGCGTGCCAGAAGTGGCGATAGTGAGCGACAATGACAAATAAATGAATCCCCGGCGCTTTAAGTGCCGACTTCTCGCGAGTACAATGGCGCTTTCGCACGGCTGAGAATATCGGAGGAGAGCGCGATGTTGTTTTAGTTAAACCATCGTCCTCTTGCCGCGGGCTATTATTTTTGTGACCTTTTCGCAGAGGACCGTATGTCTGTATGTTACTTTGTAAGTATCGTATATTTTCCAGCTATTCGTCTCTCGTTATTTGGTTAATAACTCTGATTTATATTGACATCTCTGTCGCGTCTAGCTGCGATTTTCCTGTCGCGCAAAAATCGCGCAAGCTCCGCACGTAAAATTGATCACGACAGACGTAGCCTCGAAATATAAAACGAGCTCAACTGGCGTTTAATCACAGAACAATGTACGACGAGGAGGCGCTCAATGCGCGCTGGAGGTATATCGGGAAATATAAAATCTGCGAAGTTGTCTTTTCGTGAGATAAGCTTTGAACATTTCCAAACGGTAGGATTAAAAATGTAAGGACTCGGAGATGCAGAGGCTTGAGGATTTTGAAATTCACGGCGCGCGCAAATTCTGAGCATTCTCCGTGCGAGGGAGAATTTGCAGAATTCGAATATTCATGGCGTAAGCGGAGATTAAGGCCCGCGCGGTCAGCGTTATGACTTGATATCACAATGCGCGATTACGAGTTAAGACCCAAAGAGATTATAGCTCTCACAGGCGCTCCATCTTTTTGAACGATTCGCGAATCACGTATTCGCCGAACGATCGATCGAGCGGCATGTGCGACGGCAATTATAAATGCCTCTGCGCGGCGTCGAAAAATTACGTTAATATTTATGATTCCCAAATTTTCGGTCTCTCTCTCTCTCTCTCTCTCTCTCTCTCTCTCTCTCTCCGCCACCCTTTATCTCTCGCGTGCGCGCGCTGCTCACGGCGCTTCATCGAGAGGACCTCCACGTCCCATTGTCTCCGCGCCACTCTTTCCCGCCTCCGAATTTCGTATGCAAATGGGGAAAACGCAAGTTTCGATACGTGACGCGAATGCGTCCGGTATGAAAGATAATGGAAGCGAAGAGATTTTTGTTGGGATGAGCGAGAGGACTCACGTCGTCAGAGCATGCCTGTATTATCGCACGCTCCGTCTTGGCTTTCGTGGCCGGAGATTCACGTTGGAAAATCGCGACTTTTCTCGTCACCGACCGAGCTTAATTCTTCGGCCGCGGCGCCGAAAGGGAATTTCTCGAAACACATTCGTATTAAATATTGCGTGTGTTTACCTCGACGTTGCCTCGACGATGCGTCGCGGTAACGTGACAGTCCGATGATTCGTTGTTCCTAATACGTCACAAACCCGTCGGCAGATATTAGCTTGTAAATCATCGCTATCTTGCTAGGGAAAATTTCGTTACAAGATATTTTTTTGTCAATAAATCATCCCGCGATTCTGTACAAAAAACTTCTCTGTGTGTAGAAAGCAGCGTGTATTTTTTATAAACGTCGAGCATTAAGCTTACGAGAGTCGGAAAATATTGTCGTTTGTATTTCGTACCGAAAACGCTCGAAAACCGTCCCTGCCGCTGCTGCGACAAATCAAATAGGCGGATGGGTTATTATTTGTAGCGCGCGCCACGTTTTTCTCTTGCCTATTTTCCTTCTCTCGTCACCGCCGGTATATCTCTATAATTCGAATAACATTTCCGCGAGGTATTTCCACGCTGTTAAATTTCCGCTGCTCTGTTGTAGTATTTCGCGCCGTCAATTTGCGACGCCGCGTTCCTCCGGAACTTGCCGGTTCTTCGCGGTTGCGCTTCGCTAATAATGTTATCTTGCGCCGCGACCGGAAGTTTCCTTATCCCGGAATAATGGCTTTCGTTAATGTATACGCGCGCAGCGTGAGATAAATTGTTTTTCGCAAACAAGACACTCGCGAACATAGACCCGTGGTGTGTCGCAAGTCAGTTGTCGCTAGTCGTTTTGAATGCCAAACTGTAACAACCCCCCTCCCCTTTCCCCCGCGAAGAACGAGACGACGTGAGCGATGTGCGCGACGTTTTAGACCTCCGCCTGATACGTGAAGAAGAAGACGTGACGGAGAAGTCGCGTAACGAGAGCCGATCCGACGATATCATGCCTCGTGAATCACAGCTCCTCTAAATAGGGATTTCAGTCCGGGAGGATTGCCGCGTCTTCGACGCGAAACGTCGTAATCGAGATCGGCGGAACGAGCTTCCGGCGAATGTACGAGATATCCCCGGATACGCAAGAACGCGCGCACGGCGGCGATGGCGATGGCGATCCATCCCCAGACGGCGATACAGAGCGCGCGAACGGTGCCGCTTCGCGTTTCTACATTTAAAATGAGCGAGCCGAGTTTTACATAATCGTTCGCCGATCTCCAGGCGCGCATACACGGTTAATACATTTTTCCACGGCGCATTTCTCCCGCGGGCCCTTCTATCTCAACCGCGATATGACACCGCGAGAACGAGACGCGAGCGAGCGCGCCGGGAAACGCAGCAGAATTGCCGATTCCAACAAGAAAAAAGGCAGAAGAAAGAAGACGAGTGCTGCGAAAAATTCCGCCGCGCGCGAGATTCGCTCGCGCGCGGTAAATAGACGGGAGACGCGCAGAGGGAAGGACAACGCGCGCGCCACGAGAAAATTGTCCCATCATCGTCCTTGCGTCGAAAGGAAGTGACATTATAGCGGGATGCCATACTTGAAAACGTTACCGATGGAATAATACTCTTTCGCTTTCTCCCGCCAAGTTTACGGCGTATTGCTCGCACAAAATTACACGCGTTTTCGCACAAAAGATTGCTCGATATATGACAAGAACGGGGGGAAAAGATCTCAAGCTATCACAACTGCGGCGTAAAGGTTTGCCGCGCGCTCGGGGTAGAGGAGGGGGGGGGGGGGGGGAATTTCAAGGAACGCATTGCCGCGGTTTCGTCTTTGTCGCTGGATTTTGGCACGGTGAAAACGGTAACGAGGAGCATGCGGAAAGATTTCCGCGTACGCTTCTGCGCTTCCCGCTAAATACGGCCAAACGGAGCAGCACACGGAGGATTGCACAAAGAGGCTGACACGATTCGACATGACATCATTAACGACCGCCTCTGCGTTATCGTACATTTTCGGAGTTATCGTGCACTTTGACGTGCTCCCCTTAACACACGCTCATTTCACCCATGTCAGCAGTCGACGACTCTACGACTCTCAAACGACGCACATAATCGAACGGTAAAATCCCTTTTCTTTTTCGTCTTTCTCTCTCTCGACACGTCGCTCCGTGTTACGCAAGTAGAAGCGCAATGTCGCGGGATGGCGAAAAAGAGCACTCCCTCCTTTCTCTCTCTCTCTCTCTCTCTCTCTCTCTCTCTCTCGCCTTTTCGTTCTCCATTCTCCGGCATAAAGATAGGTCTCTTCAAAGGGCCCCATTCAAAGGGCCCTCCAAACGACGCGTTAGCGTACGTTGATATGCGCGGTGATGCGGAAATCACTGAGCGAGAGTATAATTAATTAAATGATAACGCCTCTGACGATTCTCGATGCGAGCGGAGAGGACATTTGAATAAAGCCCGGGGGAATGAGTATGCCGAGCAGAGGGGCGAGGGAGAGGAGGGAGGGCACCGAACGCGAGTGGACGGGCATCCGACTTTATTTCGCCGTCGTAGCGACGTCTAATGGCGAGGCGGATAGTGCGATTTAATTCAAAGCGCAGAGATCAAAGCAGATTTTTATTCGGCATAAAACTCGAGTGAAGTTCCATCGCGTCCGGGTAAATGTATATAGCTCTCTCGAAGAACGGAGGGGAGGGGGGGAGGTCGACAGATCGACCGTCGGAGATATCGAAATGATCAGGAGCCCCAGGCGTCTCATTAAATCTGACATTTTTTCCTGCGTCCACGCGTCCTGCTTGACGCGCGATTGTCGACGTCGGACAGCCCGGACGTGAAACGATATATACGTGCGTCTTGACGCGTGTCTATCACTCCACCGAGCGAAATCGCCGCGGAAAATTAGATCGAAGAAGGAAGAACGGCGCAGCCGTGAGGTTTAAATCTGAATGCATCAACGGCACAACGTGCGATTCCGCGCGAAAGGACTCTCGAGCTTTTAACCCCTCGCTTGGCCTGCAAACGCGATGTCTGGCGGAAGATTTAAGAGAAAGGCAGACAGCAGCCTCAGCAGCGAGCCGTTCCGCGAATTTCCTCGGAAGAAAAGTTGTCAAAATCACCGCGCACATCAAACCGCGTAATTTCTGAAGAATTATGTCCGCTCACTGATGCGTATCGCGGCGCGCGGAATACGAGAAGAGATTATTTCGGTTTCTCGCGGTCGTCCGCTTCTCGGATCCCGTCTACGACGTTGCGCTCGCAATGCAAAGTGGAACGGCACGTCTCATCGCGATGTGAAAAGTAGAAAATGAGCAGATCGAACGACGCGCAAGAGCGTCTCTCATAGTCCCGTTTCGGACGCGGCGATCGAGCGAGCGACCGACCGGTTCGCGCTTATTCTCGCGCTCTGCTGTGATTTCCGTTTCGCAATGACCGCGGCCGATCGAAACGAGAGGAAGGATAGAGCGTGAGCGAGCGGCGGGGCGGGGGGGAGGGAGCATGTCGCGATTTTCCCGGCCGCGCTTCAAACGCTTCGCCGTTACGCGAAGCGCGAACGTCGTAACCAAGGCCGCGCACTGTTTCCCTCCTCCCAGCCCTTTCGCTCCACCGGTCGTTCCGATCGAGCAGTCCCGGTTCCGCTCTGAAAATTCCAGACGGATCGCGCCTTTTTTTCCTTTTCGGTCGGTATCCACGAGATGCAGTAATCGAGCGAGCGCGCGCGCGCGATTTTCTCCGATCGGTGTCAATCTCTTTCTTTGTCTCCGATGAAACGCAACGCGACGCGACGCGACGTTTCTTCGCGACGGCGCAACGGCCCGCGAAAGTCTCGCTCGCTCGCCGGTCTTTCTTATCCGCGAGTGCGATCGAGAGATTGTAGAACGCGACGGGCACGATAGAGCACGACGAATTCCGGAGCGTCCGAGCACGGTTATTCATCAGACGCCGCTCGTCGCGGAGGTTCGCGTGCCCATGTGTCGTTGGCGAATAGTCCACGTCACGAAACGAACGTGCCGGTGGCGGTGGCGACGGCGGCGGTGGTGGTATCGCGGCCTTCGCGCGAAACAGCCGCCTTTTAACGTGGAGAAACGCGCGGTACACGCCCGACGTCTCGTGCGATTCCGAGTTGTGTGTTCGCATGAATTAACAGCGACAAGGTCGCACGAGCGACTAGCGTATCATGTAGCAAGCCGCATGTATCCAACCCCGCGAGAATAGGATTGTCGGTGTAGCTGCATCGCGCGGTTGCGCGATTGGCGACTCTCTGACGGCTGCAATTATCGCGGATCATTTTTCGTCCGCCAGCTGCGCGTTTCGTGGACCCGACTAGAAATTTATCCCATGGTCCTGATCAGGTTAACCTCATTTGGACATCAGGTCCCAATGAGGTAATACTATCGGGTCGTGTAACGCAACGGATGTCAGGACCTTAGTAAGGTTCATAGTCAGGTCCTTATTGAGTTACCTTATGGAATCCTTATTACGTTTTTTTTTTTTTTTTTCATATTACGGCTCCTGATTACTCGCCACGGCTATATTGGATGATGACATTGAAAATGAGAAATGACACGCTGGAAATTCTTTCGTGTCATTTCCAAATAAAAAGATACTTGCATGAAATAATATTTTAGATCGCTCGAGCATACTTGTAAAATGTTTCGTCACGACCAATAAATTATCGCACAACATAAACACGCACTGAGATACGCTCTGTGCACGCACAGAGTAGGCGACTGAACTGCTTCTCGAGCGTCTTTTGTCTTGTAGGCCCATATATGGACAAATGCGAGACAAATGAGAGCTGCAGTGCGCACGCCGCTACAGGCAACTCGTCGTTGCGCGTCATACGATAAAAATTGAACCGTCTCTAATTATATGTGGCGCATTATAAAAATATCTTTTTATACTACGTCCAGTACTATTAAAGTTTTACACATACACACACCTACACATGCGCGCGTGCACATACACACACATATTCATATTATATACATATAAAATTAATTACAAATGGTTTTTGTTAAAACCTGATAATGCAAATCATATTAGGTACAATGAATAAAATCCCGACAAGGACCTGATCAACTGAACCATATTATATTGTACACTAGAATGGTACATTAAGGTCCTAATGTGGACCCAATCATTATAACCTTATAAAGGTCTTCCTTACTCATTTGTCGTTAGGACATTGTAAGAACTGACTTACTTAGGATTACCTTTCGTTCACCCTATTAGATCCTTGTCAATGTTAGGTGAACCTGATCAAAATTTCTAGTCGGGAAGCTGCTTGACACTTCGATCGTATAGTTCTTTGCGATTTCTTGCCGAATACGTGTAATCAATTATCATGTTCGCGCAGAGAGACTTTAAAGTGATGTCGAGAAAACAAAGTCCTCTCACATTACGGTCAACATAATAATCCGCTTCTAGACAAACATTCTTTTCCCAAATCTATCTCTTCTTGTATGTGTGTGTGCGTGTGTGTGTGTATGCATACCACCTATAATATTATAATTATAATTATTGATTTCTTTTCGACACGATAACTACTGATGACGTCAATCGCTCCCACATACATCCCACACACACGCGCGCGTGCGATAGCGAGCACATCAGTGTTAACTGATGCTTTCTCTGATAAAGCAACGCGTCTGTTACCCTCAAAACTTTCATATTCGCTTTGTGTTATATTTATCTATTGCGATGATGAATATACGTCGCGTTCAATGCGAGGTATTAAGATGACTCCTGCGCGCTTTAGACTCGCCCTTAGAGCCCTTAGAGCCTCGGGGCAAAGGGTTATCGCATTTGCCTTGGGCGCGCCTCTGGTCGGTCGCTTATTTCCGGGATAGTTCCTGCTATCGACGTGCGTTCGAATCAAAGGAATGGGAACGAGATTGAATGGCGTCTCTCCTTCTCGATCGTGAACGAGCGAGCGAGCGTACGCGCGCGTGCACGGCAAAGGGCTTCGGATTCTCCCTGGCGAGGTGAAAGCCGTAGGTAGTTTATTTTCCGGCAGCGTCGAGAAGCTCGCCAACGCAAAGACGCAAAGAAGACGCCACCGACAGAGTACAATTAAAGGTAAAAAAAAAAAAGAAAACAAAAAGACGAAGACGACGAGAGATTTCGAAGATTTCTCTGCCTCCTCTCTCTCTCTCTCTCTCTCTCTCTCTCTCTCTCTCTCTCTCTCTCTGTCTCTTTCTCTCTCCCTCTCTCTCATACGGCCATATTTTCACGATCGAGCGCGTGCTCGCGCGCGAACATTAGCGACTTCCTCGTAAATCGCTTTCCTCGCACCGATATACCCGTTAAATCGAACTTATCGGCTACGAAGTACGGCAAGCGTAGAATGAAGACCCGGGTAACTGGGTCGAAACCCCGTAAAGAAGGAAAGGCGCGACGCACAAAAGAGTGCTCGGAAACTTCCCCCCGTTCCCTTCACTCTTCCACCTCGCTTTATTTGCTCAGTGGTAGGAAGCGCTACCGATCGAGTCACGCGTCTTCACGATCAAGAAAGAATGCGGCTTGCTTGTTCGACGACGGTAGCGGCTGTGCTACTACACCTAAATCTCGTTTCCTTTAATATGACAGACGTGGCTGCCGCGCGGCCGGCACGCGCCAATTTTTATCACGGCGCCCGTAATAAATTCGATTTGACGCGCGTGTAGCGCACGTTTCTCTCGGCAAAGACCGCCTCCCCCCTCCGCCCCCCTCCTGGCGAATAATGTATCGACTTGGTAGACTCGCGAAGGATTTACGCAAACACACGCGCTTCCTCGACCGTAAACTACTTTCCGCGATAACGATTTCGACCTGGCGGAGGCGAGATCGGACGGAAGTAAACGGCGGTTCCGAGGAGCGGAATTGCTTTTTGTACAGCATTTTCACGTCGGGAAACGTTCATCGTCAAAGTGGTGGACGAACCGACCGACGTCGCGTCGCGTCGCGGAGGGTTGCACCTACTTTCCTGCCTCTCGGATTAGTCTTTGCTTTGCGCTCTCTCTCTCTCTCTCTCTCTCTCTCTCTTTCTCTCTCTCTCTCTCTTTCTCTCTCTCTCTCTCTCTCTCTCTCTCTCTCTCTCTCTCTCGTTCGCCCGCTCCTGACACTCAAAGTTCGAAGCCTTTTAGGTAATGGCGGCGGAAGGTTCTCTCGCGGGAAGTTAGACGAGAATTATTAATAACTACGTCGGTTTTGGAACTATAATCTCGATGTCGATATCGCGGTCGGGCCGGTCGACTCGCGAATTTTTAATTTCTCGTCGCCGCTTTGTCCGGTTTCACGGCGATGAAAGTCCCGCGATGTCGCAGCGTCGCCGGCCGCGTTAGCACGCGAGAATGGAAAGTGAGTGCCGTGACGGCCGTTGTTCGCAAGACTGGACGGCGTACGTCAGACGTAACGATCGTTAAGGTTTTGCGGAATACCCGACTAGAAATGTATCCCATGCTCCCGATCAGGTTAACCTCATTTGGACATCAAACCTCATTTGGTCCCAATAAGGTAATACTATCGGGTCCTAGTAAGTCATGTAACGCAGCGTGGATATCAGGACCTTGGTAAGGATTCATAGTCTGGTCCTTGTTGAGTTACCTTATGGAATCCTTATTACGTTTTTCTTTTTTTTCAAATTATGGCTGCTGATTACTCGCCACGGTTATATTGGAAGACGACATTAGAAATAAGAAATGACACGCAGCAAATTCTTTCATGTCATTTCCAAATAAAAAGATATTTGCATGAAATAATATTTTAGATCGCTTGAGCGTACTTGTAAAATGTTTCGGAGAAGAAACACAAAATAAATAAGATCATAAAGTATCACAAGGTGACAAGACATAAAGTAGTGTCAGAGAGAAAAGTTGCATGTCACGTTAATTTTACAACTATTTATTGACTGCTAAAAAAGGATAGTTTCCACAGCATTTTACAAATATATTCGAGTGATCTGAAGTGTTTTTTCAATACAAACATCTTTATATTTGAAAATGACACCCAAAAATTGTTTTGTTAAAACTTAATAATGCAAATCATATTACAATGAATAAGATCCCGACAAGGACTTGATCGTTAGGACATTATAAGGACTGACTTACTTAGGATTATTCACCCTATTCATTCACCCTGTTAGGTCCTTATCAATGTTAGGTGAACCTGATCAAAATTTCTAGTCGGGTAACGCCGCTTTGCCGAACGATTGAAAGTACACACGCCCCACGGTAATTCTCTCAAGAACAACATGCCGAGGTGCATATCGAAAACAAATACGCACGTCGCGAGCTCGAGCTTTCACAAAAATAGCATGTATGGACCGTGAGACGCAAAGCGCCGATTCCCCGCAATAACGGAGTAAAAATGGAAACGAGGTGATTCGAGCTATTATATTTCGAATTGTATCAACGTCGAACGCGGTTAACTCATTTACATCCGAAGCGAATATAATCCGCCTGTTCGTTTCGGCCACTGCTGCGGAAGTGGATAATCGCGCGATTTGTTACCTCCGATCTTGATCTGACGAAAGAAAGAGTTGACGGAACGTGGCCGAATCTTCGGTGATGACGCGAATACGTTGACTACACGACGCTGTCGATGTCAACGACGAGACGTGTCGTTCTCCCTTTCTCTCCTCGCGCGAAAATGAGACGCGACGGAGTCGGGCCGCGTTGAAAGGAACATTTCGTTTAACATTCAGGCTCTTTAATGGGTTAATCGGAGCGTGGAGAATCCACGTAATGGCGATTCCCGTGAGCTCGGCGGAATATTATGAAGTATCGTAGACAAAGTGTCTCGAAGGAGAGACGCGCGACTATCGGCCGGGGAGGATCCCGGGAAAAACAGGGCACTGTGCCAGGAGCGTTTCGTCGTCGAGATACGTTCCGTCGTCGGACTCTTGTCGCGCTCACTTAGCGCGATATTAACGAGTAGCCGCCCCGCCTCTGCTATTCTGTCGCGGAACACGCTTCCTCGCGAGAGGCGATCGTCGCTCCGGGACATTTCGCAGCGAAGTCGGCCGCGCGAAATACCTTGGCAGAATACCGCGTATACTAATTAGCCGGGATTTTGCGAAACTCGCCGGCCGTATTTTTCAGCCCGATAACGAGTTTGATTCTCTGCTCGCACGATCAGAGTCACGTTACGTACGCGGCACCGTGCTAAATTTGCGTCCCGAACGCGGACTTGCATCTTCTTGGCGATTAGTGGGAAGGGACGATGCGCGCGACGCTCGGTTAACTCTTTCACTGTTCGTGGAATGTATACTTCCCGTACCATTTCCTCGTTCAATTTTACGTTGTAAATCACATAATTTTGAAAAACTAATCGGGGATTTGAGTTTGCCAGATAAC
This sequence comes from Harpegnathos saltator, assembly GCF_003227715.2. NCBI lineage: Eukaryota > Metazoa > Arthropoda > Insecta > Hymenoptera > Formicidae > Harpegnathos > Harpegnathos saltator. Next base: position 99,973 of record NW_020230007.1, read on the forward strand.
CGAATACAATAGTTGTTCAACATATTCCAATAGGTTTTTACACCCAATTATTCATTTGTGATTATTTATAACAAATCAAAATTGAAAAAAAGAATGCTTTTTTCAGGGAAAAATTGATTCCTCGGAGAGGATATTGAATGTAGAGGTCTGAAATTTTCACCAAATATTTTTCTGATGTTGTTCTGATGTTGTACAAACACATATATTTTTTTCAGTATCTTTCCGCAGGTTAGAGTTTTTTTTATAAACAAATATTTTTACAAAAACGGGCGAAATTTGATTTTCACTTTTTAGCTCTTTTTATCTCTACTTTCCTAGTTTTTTTCATTCTGTATCTCCATCTTCATCCATACTATCAATATTATTTTACTCAAAAATGAATGTTTAATCTCTAGTGAGCATAAATATGCAGTATTGAACACATTTTCCTATATAAATTTTTTCCAGCTCGATCGAGTTCCATCGTCTAGAATCATATGTTCTTATTACGACCTGGTCATTATTTAATAATAATTGGAATTTTCATTAATTTTGTACATCATGACCGCCATATTGAGTCCGCCATTTTGAATGTTACAAATCTGACTTCGTAATCAGCGATTCAAGAAAACGTAGGATTACCAAATATTTTAATAATTTTCTCAAGGGAAGTTAATTCAACAGTAAAAGGATTAAACTTAACTTTGGGATTATCATGTGTGAGGTATCGGGGGTGATTATTATTTATCATGTATAAAAGAATAATGAATAGAGTTACTTCAAGCTTGCCCCACAAGTGGGACGCTCGTATTTGAGAGTTAATTTTAAGCTCTTTGGTGGAATCGCGGTCGCAAGTGTCGCGTTTTGTTGTTTAATTAACTGCAGAAGAACTAACTAATTCAGCTCCAAGTTTAGACCCGACTATCTCACGATTGAGATAAATATCAAGCGATGAGTCTTATTAATTATTAACGAGATGCCTCTCGTGATGGTGAAGTTTTCAAGTGACGTCTGCAAATACGTAAAGGCTGAAGTGTTAGCGAAGCGCACAACCGCATCGTCGCCGACCTCGTCTCGCCTTCTTATTCCGTCTCGATATGTCCTCGCGTCGAATATACACGTGTCTCTCATAGGATCTCATTGCCGCGTCTCCGTAGCTACTGAAATCGAAGGGATTCATCGCGAAGTCGCGGTCGGGGACGTGCCTATCGAGCTCAAGCTGTCGAGCGTATCTCACGGTCGATGTCTCAACGTTCGCTCGCTCCCGTTCGTTCTCGTATTCTCGCTCGCTACTTCTACCTGGGAAAAAGCAACGTCTGCCGGAAAATGAGGGACGAGCGAGTGTAATATCGCGCGACCGGAACGCCTGGATACTCCCGGAACACTCCTGATGCATCGACTCGATTTCCAAACCCCGCCGCTTCGCGGCTGTTCCCCGAAGCGATCCACTCTGCTGGATATTTGTCGACGAGAACGATCGTCTCGCGTCTTAAACAATAAAATATCGAGCGTGTGATCTCGAAGGAAGGGCCGATCGTTGCGATACGCGTCAATTATGAATATTGCATGTCGTCGGGGAAACGGCGGTATTCGGCGGAATAATATTCCTTCGAATCGATATCACGTGCCATCTGCGTGATACGCATGTCAGTAAAATATGAATAACTTCTGAGAACAACGAGATCCAAAATTTTTGTGCTACATTAATCCTGCAAATTCCATCTTGAAGGAACAATGTCAGATATAACTCTGCACTTTTGCTTTTGCTCTCCGTTATTTAATCCGCTGCCGATAGGATATGTGCGCGAGACAAGCAAATATTAAATATTTAATATTATTAAATTATGTAATATTTTTTTACTTAATATACTCTTATCTTTTTTGTGGGTTTTGGAAAAGAGATGAAGAAAAAGTTGCAAGGACAAAAATAACGTTTATGTATGCAGTAACGTTACATATTAATAAATTTAAATTTGAATCTGATGCAATAATAATGTATAAATGGACCAGAAGGATAACCAGATCGATAAATTGAAAATAAGCTGCCTAACGTGTGGTGGCGCTCAAAGAGTACACTCTATTATTAAACGTTGTGAAACATAAACAGTGTGCTTGTGCAAAATTTGCACCAGATTCTAAGGCCGATATTCATCCGTTGTAAATTATTTACGACATTTGATTCTGATTATAATTAACTACAGATTCGTATTCACGGGTTGTCGTTTGGCTGTTTAGATCAATACTCGTTGTCGCACAAAATAAGCACAGGATACAAATGGACGATAATAGCCCGAGGCTATTCTAACAACTATAATGCTACAAAAACGATAATGAGATGCTACAATTATCAAGCTATAATTTGTCAGATAACGATATATTATGAATATCGGCTGAAATTTTGGAGAAACTCTAATATCTCCCCATTCTCGGTGTGCTTATTCAACGACAATTAACAGCAGAAGAGATTGAAGATCTCCAGTCAAACCAACGATTCGACACACCTGGAGATACATGATGTATCGCTTCCCCTCGTCCCGGCGTTCTGCTTCCGCCATCTTGGATTCTTGACACATCTCGAGCTTCCAACTGTCTCGTCATGATATTCCAGGCATCTTATCACTGACACTGACACTGTCACTCGCATGGATACGCCGAAGAGACGCACGTTAATGAACGCGATGCAAACGAGTCCGGAAGTCTGATCGCATATTTCAGAAAGCGACGAAACATCGCCATCAGTCGACGAGAATTGCGACGAACGCGCCAGTATCATGTACTTCGCGATTGATACGCGATCTTACTCGCCAGCTTGCAACGTAATGGCAACGTAATGGCAACGTCGTAATGGCCAGAACGGTAAACTGCAAGAAACACGCGACCGTAAATTACGCGAGAGCAAATCTTGGTCGGTTTCGAAACCCCCGAAACATCTCTCGTTCACGTCGCGATCACGTCCGGTCATTCAATCGTCAATAACGACACGCTCGGTGATTGAGGAGTGGGGATGACTCTGTGTTAAAGTCTTAGATTAAGAAAAAAGCGCAAGCGGTGTCTCGCTTGTTGATTCACTGACCGCTATATTGGTCCCGCAATGAATCTTGTGTGAAAGCAAACCTTAACTGGCGTACTTAAATATCGTAAGTGACAAAATCATATATATCAGTGTAATGTTATTTTCTTACAAAAAGAATTTAGATGTCCATGAGACAAACAAAAGAATCGTATTATAATAATAACCTTACTTCAACGAAATGTTAATGTCACGTACCAAGGTGGTCCGCATTTCTCGATATGATATGACATTCCATAACTTCAAGAATCTTTTATTTAACGTTAACTAATTACAATGATGGAATTAAAATAAGTCACGTTTCTCAGTGACTTCCAGTAGCGTCAGACACGCAGGTTGCTTTGTTTACAAATAGACATCTGCGGGCCTACATAGCGACCATGGCAAGCATGGAGGGGGTAACGTTTGCGTTTCATTCTTAATATATAGGACTGTACTCTGTGTCCTCGCGTCAGTTGTTTCGGTACACACGTCTCGTACTTCCGTGAATCAAGCCGCGCGACGGGCCGGCGCGTGGCACAGGTGGCACTGAACAGTGTGTGCGTTACGTATATTGGCGCGTTAATTAGAGTCTCCTAATCTCTCGCGCGCGTACGTTGCGTGATCGCCGAGTGTTTCGTCGTCGTCGTCGTCTCTTGAAATGTCCGTCGTATCTCGAATTGTCGCGACTACGCGAGTGTAGTGTCAGTGCGGCGGGGGTATCCCGAGAGCGGCGGCTGGAAGCCGGGACGGAGAATGCAGGACGCCGGAATGCGGCCAGCGATACATCGTCTATATCCCAGGTGAGTGGAATGGAAAAAAATCATTTGTTATGCGAAAAGTTTCCGAGGCTAACGGGCGTTTGATGCGGTCGCCGTAAGTGATGCGATGTCCGAGTCGCGCGATTCAGGCCGGCATTCACAGTCAGTGGTTACTAGAGATGTGCGAACTATTCGAATTCGAATCGAATCGAATCTAATGTAATTCGATTCGATTCGAATCCGAATTCCTATGATTCGAATCCAAATTCCTATGATTCGAATCCGAATAATTCGAAAATTTCGAATCGAAGATTCGACTTAAGAATAAAATATATTAACGTGCATTATATTTACATGCATCAGGTACAAAACGAGGCCATCTGGGCCTGTATATTTGAACCCTTAACTTGTAATTAACTCAACTTATAATTAATAACTTAATTATAAATTACTTTAAATGTTTAAATATATATTTTACTGTAAGATGATATTATGAATATCAATATCCCCTTTCATATTAAAATCTTCCATCATTATGTGCATGTTTAATAGTCATGTTAAATTTTTTAATGATTCGATTCGATTCGAATTCGAATGAAATTTCGTAGATTCGATTCGATTCGAATTCGAATTAAAAAAATGAGATTCGATTCGATTCGATTCGACATAAAAATTCTTGATTCGCACACCTCTAGTGGTTACTTGACTTGACTGAAATTGTAGCTTGACCATTATAGCTTCATGAATCTCTCCGTTATATCGGTCAACTATCTGAATTGTGTATGCAACAAAAAATATTGATCCGCATAGATGAATAATGAAAATATGATCCGCATAGATGAATAATAAAAATATATTTTATAATTGATTTTTCTTGATCAAAGTAATTTATGACCATAAATATCGGCCGTCGAATCTAGTGCAGATAGTGAAAAAGTCTCTTTTGCGTCTAACTTTTTGATCCATGTCGAATTCAAATGGCGCAGTTAGTAGGAAGCATTATTGAGCACATAACCTGTCTTTGGCCGTGCAATTTTTTTCGTCTCTACCGCTCTGAAATTTCTAAATGAAAGGGAAATTTCACGAAAGGAATAATTTGATTTACCTATTATCTATTAATTCTGCTTGATATTAACTATTTAATATATATTATATGATATTACCTTATACATTCTCTTTAGCGCAACAAGTTACATAATTAATACATAGCTGCGATTGAAATTAAGAACGAGAATTTAATACAGATAGAATATTAGATGGATCAAACATTAAATAATTCTGAAGCGAAATTCATTTACGAAAATTCAACGTGATGTAAACGACAACAATTATCCGTCGAGCGTTGAGAGAAAACGGCGATCTATAATAAATTGCAGCTCGCGATTCTCCATTAGTTATTCTAGCCTCGCGGAATTTCTACTGAAATTTGTTCATATAAAATGCTCCCGAAAATTTCACCTCGAGGGAATTGCCCTTTTTACGAATAGCATCATCGTCGCGGATTTTGAAATATTTTCGCGCACGACATGATAAGGTTACGCTCGCATTTACCCGTATTAATAGCGCGTTCATTTGATAAGTTACAAGTTAAATCCCCTTGAAATCTAGCGCGAAATAATCTCTCTCTCTCTCTCTCTCTCTCTCTCTCTCTCTCTCTCTCTCTCTCTCTCTCTCGGCCGTGTCTCGTCCATCCATCTTACCGCGATTGAACGTGTTCGCGGTCAATCGGCTAACGCGGCGGACTCTTCATTTCACCGGCGTCGTTCGATACCGTCAAGATCCCCATCATCCTGGCACATATCGTCCCCGCGTTCATGTTTCTAATGAAACGTCCGGATCCGCCCGCTCTTAATAGACACTACAGCCCGGACGCGCGCAGATGCGGCGGCTCTCGCAGCATCTATCAAACGGCGAACGGCGCTCGTAATACCTATCAACGAAAGTTTCAGCCCGCGCTGTAACGAGATTTACTTCGGCACTGTGTAAGTAATTACCTCGATACGCGCGTTATTAATGTACGTTATTAATGATGTGAATTCGTAAACGAACGATTAAGCCCCGGATATTTTGCGGTCAGCTCTCTCTCTCTCTCTCTCTCTCTTTCGCTTCTGCTTTCAGTGTTCTTCTACTGTACAAAAAACTGGCTGGGTTGTGGAAGACGTATAATAGTAGTAGTTTTCCCCTGTAATATTGACCCGTCAGCGTTCAAGGGCACGAAAAGCATTGGTTTACACAGTATACTGGTATAAGCGAGTTCATTATCATTTGCGTACACTGTGTTGTATCTTTTATCGTGTACTTAAAGAGGGGTCAAGTTCGTTTGAGTAAAATCGATCTGTCTATCTCTCCCTCGACCAAGCAGCTTCCTCGTCTTACCGTCTTGAATTTCCTCCGAAGACACTGCCGGTGTCAGTGATCAAATTGATCGACATGATGAATTGTGAGCTGATTCCCTCTCTCTCTCTCTCTCTCTTCCATTTGTTCGCTCACGGGGTCATCGTCGAAATGGTCGAACGGTCTTTAATGCGCCGTCTGCGTAAACAGCTCGAATGGCGTTCTATCCCGTCAAAGCGCAGCGGCAGCGGTGCGCTTTCGCAATACCGGTCATCGAAATTACTCTAATCTCGGAACGGGGTTACCTCGCGCGCGATATCGACGTTTCACGGATAGCCCGGCTCTCAAAAGGCTCTCACACGCGCGAGACCGCCGACGACGAATAAAATGCTGCAATCGTGCCCGGTGTGGTGGGGCTCTGTCAAACAAATTAAAATATCGGTGCATCTCCGCCGGATCCGTTCGCCGAGATCAAAGTGATCCCACGGTTTACGGTGTCTGCTAGATAGTACCTATCAAAAGGGAAGCGAGTTCCTCGGGCTCATCTAGAGATACCTATCAAAGAGCGCTCTTACGTAATAACAAGTGCGCCGGCGCTTTGAGTAATTATCACAACGTGCGCTTTATTAAGGCGCATCGCGTAAGTTCGCAAACAAATTGCTTGCTTGCGTAACGCCGCTCGCTTCCGCCGCCGCGCCACCGCTGATGACGACGACGCACCCTAAGAAGCGCGCGCGCGCGCGCACAGGTACATGGAATGGATAACGACGACGTGGGGCTCGGCGTGCTCGACAGGAATCTCGCCGATCGGAGTGATCGGAATAAATGTGATCGGATAGATTGGAACTCGATTCGCCGTACATATCAAGTGATCGGCCGACGCGACGGCGCGCTGAGATCGAAGATCAATCTAGAACCCGGACGAAAGCGTGTCGTCTTTAAGGGTTTGGCTGCTATGGACCGATTGATTGCGTAACCCCGTGCGCGCGATCCGTAAGCTTCGAAAGCTCCACCCGGACTCGTCGTGGTCCCATATCCTCGAACCCGTGTTCATCTCTCGCGAGGTTCGATGGGAACGCCGGGATTAGAAGGCTATTGTCTAATGTTGCTCGCGCAGACACCGACGGATCGGGCAAACACGCCGGCACGAACGCTTGCCTTTGTGATGGAGAATCGGGGAAAGAAGCAGCCCGCCTTTTCTCTCTTGCCCCCCCCTCTCTCTCTCTCTCATTCTCATTCTCATTCTTTGGTCCTCACTTATCTAGTCAGCTCGCGGCTCCTTCATCTTCCATCTTCGCCGGTGGCGAAGGGCGACGCGAGTCCCGACGACGCTCCCGCGCATTTTTCCGATAGTCCACGGATCGTTACTTTAACTATGCGGTAGCCGAGCGATGGCGACGTGATTTCCTGTAATACGCGAACGATTGCGAACAAGTATTTGAGTCGTAGCGTCGGGAGTTGCCTCGTAGACGATGCTCTAAATTCCCCCGTCAAAATGAGAGAAACGCAGTAAAAGTTGGCCGATAAGCAAGCTTCTTCAGTCGGGCTGCACGATGACGGTTGTTATTTCTTCTTCGAGATTCACCGGCGAGCAAATTGGCTGTTTTGGTTTCCTCGGTGCCGCGGAGTGGACTGATTCCTTTCAAAGAGCGAGATAGAGAGAGGGAGGAATAGATAGGTAGATAGAGAGGAGAGAGGCGGGTCCCGTCGAAGAAGGGCGATTTGATTTCCGGTACGACGATCCCGTGCGAATTAGTTCGAAACTCGATAGGACCTTCGATACCGGCATATCCTTGCACCCACGTACCGGAAGTCCCGACGTGGTAAGACGGGGCAAACGAAACTTTCGCAATTTGCTCATTCGATCTATGTGAAGGGGTAGGGGAGGAAAGGGAAGGGGTTAGACCGGCCCCGAATATGACGGATATCCCAATTAAGTAGCTCTCGCGGAGAATCGAACCGTGACGAATTCGTCCCGGGAAAAAGTTGGCGCGTCGTTGGATAATGAAGATCACCCGCTCCTCTCGAAAAGACCTTCGCGCAACTTTCGTGCTGTTTCTGCTCGCCAGCGTTACTCAGCGCGAACGCTTACCACGAGAGGCAGTCGGAATTGTGCTTCCAGCTGCCAGCGGGAACTGATTGGGTAGACGCGACTGACGAATCCAGGTATCCCTCCGACGAGGATCGATCGAAATCGTCGCGCGTGACAAAGCGGAAGGAAATTATCGCGCGACGCGTGAGATAGGAATATCGCTTTCTATCGGAGAAATGATTATTTATATTATCGAACTCGACTAGAAATTTATCCCACGGTCCTGATCAGGTTAACCGCATTTGGATATCAGGTCTCAATAAGGTATCGGGTCCTAGTAAGTCATGTAACGCAGCGTGGATATCAGGACCTTGGTAAGGATTCATAGTCTGGTCCTTGTTGAGTTACCTTATGGAATCCTTATTACGTTTTTCCTTCTTTTTCAAATTATGGCTGCTGATTACTCGCCACGGCTATATTGGATGATGACACTAGAATTAAGAAATGACACGCTGAAAATTCTTTCATGTCATTTCCAAATAAAAAGATACTTGTATGAAATAATATTTTAGATCGCTTGAGCGTACTTGTAAAATGTTTCGGAGAAGAAACAAAATGAATAAGATCATAAAGTATCACAAGGTGACAAGACATAAAGTAGTGTCAGAGAGAAAAGTTGCATGTCACGTTAATTTTACAACTATTTATTGACTGCTAAAAAAGGATAGTTTCCACAGCATTTTACAAATATATTCGAGTGATCTGAAGTGTTTTACCAATGCAGACATCTTTATATCTGGAAATGACACCCAAAAATTGTTTTGTTAAAACTTGATAATGCAAATCATATTAGGTACAATGAATAAGATCCCGGCAAGGACCTGATCAACTGAACCATATTGTATCATACACTAGGTTGGTACATTAAGGTCCTAATGTGAACTCAATCATTATAACCTTATAAAGGTCTTCCTCACTCATTTGTCGTTAGGACATTATAAGGACTGACGACTTACTTAGGATTACCTTTCATTCACCCTATTAGGTCCTTATCAATGTTAGGTGAACCTGATCCAAATTTCTAGTCGGGAAATATATCAGACAGAAAGAGGGAGAGGGGAAGAGAGAGAGAGAGAGAGAGTGTGTGTACGTGTGTGTGCGTGCACGCACACATCTTGACAAGCAGAGGCAAAGATATTGGGGGCCAGATGTTCGTAACCGGCGCGCAACGCGGACATATCTCTCGCGCGAGTGAGACAATGCAGCCGCGTCGTAAATTTCGCCGACCCCACCGGGCCCGATAACCCCGGCTCGTGACCTTAAGATTCCTCGTTCGAAATTTAACTTAAGCTCTCAACGGCCGAAGCTCGCCCGGACTAATCCTTCGAATAGCGGACGCACAAGCTTACCGCGCGGGCTTACTCGCAAACGTGAATAATCCAGTATAGCGACCGAGCCGCAGACGCTGTCCACCGGTCCCCTTGGCGCGGGACAGGTCTCCGGGCGAGCGACTCTATAGTGCGAATCAAGTCTTAATCGCCTTTCCCATAAATCCGTCGGCGTTACACCGCTAACAGAATCAACGAGCAGCGCGGCTCGTCCCGACGCGATGCTTTCGCCGAAAGTTTTGTAGCCGCGAGTGAAGGGTGACCCATGTGGCGGCAGGAGTTGGGGGAGAGAAGCTGGGGAGCGGAGGGTGAGGCTCTCGCGTATCGCAGAACGAGACGGAGGGACCGATAGGGGATCGGTAGAAACACAACGTCGTCGTAGCGCGACGACACCGAGCCCCGGACATCGGGACAGATTGACCGGCGGGATATTCTTGGCGTTACGACGCCCCACGTTGGCGACGTCCAATTAGCGTTCGTTAGGCGGCACGACGGACTACGTCCATGACGAGAGAGTAATTAACGGTATTAGTCGAGCCGTTGCACCACGATCAAGGGAGATCCCACTCTCTCCCTGGCATACCAGCTCGAAGTCGAATAATGGGAATCTCTCTCTCTCTCTCTCTCCTCTCTCGCTCTCCTTCTCTCTTTCTCTCTCGCTCGCTGTCACTGTCGCTCTCTCAGTCTCTGGTATCGGGGATGCCTAGGGCCAGAGGGTACAACCGCTGCTATGCCATTCGGTGAACGCGGTGCACGGCACCATGGTCTACCTCATTGTGTTGGACAACTGTGGCCGTTTGCCGTGTACACAAGTATATCCGAATCACAAATAGAATGCGTCCCGCGTCGCCGGCGCCGTGACGCAAAGTCAATGCTCGCGTCGGACAACCGCGATCCCGAAGATTGATTGTTGCCGTAACCTCAGGATAAATGATGAATTACGTTACGAGCGCGTCGCGCATCGCGCCGGCTCGGCATCGGCTCGGGAAACGGCAGCGGACGGGCGCGCACCGAGGCGCAGATTTCGACGGTACGCGATCATCGGGTCGAATCGTCGCCGGGGCAAAACGCGCGACGACGTTGCCATTGTTGTTATCGACGAGTAATTGCGATCTCTCGCGGCATCTCGCCGCGCCGTCGCTCGTGGATACGCGTCCGCGCTCGTGCGAGAAAGGTGAAACGGCCGTGACGGATATAATCGCGAAGATAGATTGCGAGGCTCGCTGTCGCGCCACCACCGGCTGCGATGATCCTCCAGCGCATCGGCGTTCGTTTCGTCACACCGACGTTGTCGGTATCGATCTCTGCGGGAACGCGCGGAAATAGCGTCGCGCGCGCTAAAACGGTCGCTCGCGTCCGTCTCCGAAATTCCACGTTAGCTATTCTGCTCCTCGGGATAATCATTATCCGATAATTGGGGTTAGGGGTACTAGAGATAATTGCGGAGGCCGAGGCTATATTTCGTAATGGAGAGTCCAAAGTTTTGATAAAATAAATAGGCGGTATTACGACGCGATGAATTATTTTGTCGCGGCGACTTCGCCGATACGCGAATGGAATTGCCGCTTCCGCGCCGAGCGTCGCCGGGTTTTGATCGTGACCCCGCGATGAGTAATAAATAAATTGCACTCGCGAAATATCGGCCACGGCCGCCGCTGCGGCGTTTCATTAAGATCGCGCAGCGCGCGCTCGGCTCTCGCATTATGAACGCGTGTAACGTAAGCTTTAATCGTCCGCCGGCGAGTTCTCCCGCGCGGCGATTGGAAATTTGCCCGGTAAATTCGATTAACCGTCACTGACGACGTTGCCGGCAACGATTACGACGCGTTTTTTTCCCCCCTCGGCGCAAAGTCGGCGAGACCGCAGTCGCGCGCGCTAATGAATCGCGCTTCATAAATTAATCTGCCCCCCTCCCCCCTTCCCTCCCCTCCCCTCCCCTCCCCTCCCCTACTCTCCCACGCCCTTTCACATCGGGTAAAACGAAGCGCGCGCCGCTTTCGGAGAGATCGGTTACGCGCCGACGGTAACGGAACGTAACGTTAACGATGTTTAATACTGGTTTAATATTTGCAACGTCTGCAACAACGCGCGCCCCGCGCCCGCGCGGCTCACCGCGAGCGAACTTGCTGAGAGCGCAGACACGCGTGCGCTTGTAAGTTTCGGAATAACACGACGGCAGAGGGTGAGAGAGAGAGAGAGAGTGATAAGGAGGGAGGGGAACCTTGGCCCGATGTTTAACGCGGAAAATCTTCGGCGAGCGAGCGAGCGAGCGAGCTGGCGCCGGCGAACGGAGGCACGTGGAAAATGTTATCAATTATCGGTGATGTAATAGTTTGCGCCTGCACTTTATACGAGCGGGCGAACTTTCTTCATTAAAACGCTCGTCCCCTCCCTCCCCCTCCTCCCTCCTCCCCCAAGAAAAGCGTGAGTGCCACGAGACGCGGCACGGCGTTCGCGGGAGGTGAGGAGCTTAATGAGAAATAAAGCCAAGCGCGCGCAACGCATCGGCCGTTTATTGCGATCGGACGCGCGACGGGACGCCGAAAGATACTATATTTGCCGACCCACGGCAGTGACAGGTTGGCGAGGAGGGAGGTTGAGGGAGGAACAAGGGGGAAGGAGGAAGAGAGAGAGAGAGAGAGAGAGAGAGAGAGAGAGAGAGAGAGAGAGAGAGAGAGGTGCCCTTTCTCACGGTTGCTGTTGCCTGGGGTCCAGGCGGGAATGCCGGGAGAATGAGTTTTATCGTGCCGCGATAACGCGATACATATCCAACTATTCATTTGCGTCATTTAATGTCTGATGGTTTAATACCCGAGGCGCGGGCTATTGTTGCCGTTGTTTAACTCGTGTCACGTTTACCCCCCGCCGTCGTCACAATTACTCCAACCCGACCTCACGTTTGCCGGTATCTTTAATTATTGGAAAATGTCGCTTTCGATAATAATAGCGATGAATTGATTTAATTAATTAATGTTACATGTGCACGTCGAGATTGGACTAATTGAATAATACAGAAGCGGAACGTCGGCGGGTCGCGCCGCCCTTCGCCGCACGCGCGACCGCAGTTTTTCGCGTAATTGAGACATCCGCCGCGATAATTGTCGTTAATATGCAGCGGACAGAGGGAAAGAAGGGGGAGGAGAAAGAGAGAGAGAGAGAGAGAGAGAGAGAGAGAGAGAGACACCGGCTCCGCAGCTGCTAGCGGCGTCTGCGAGACCGGTTAATACGATGTTTCAATCTTACACCGGTGCAAGCGAGAACAAACGGGGCGGGAGGGAGAGAGGGAGGGGCGCGATAATTTCCTGGTGACGATCCTCGGGCGCAAATAGGATTACGTCGTCAGCGGAGGGAGATAACGTCGTCGTCGTCGTCGTCGTCGTCGTCGTCGTCGTCGTCGTTGTCGTCATTGTCGTAGAGCCGTTTTAAAGCGCGGCTTCGAAACGGCTTTAACCGCCGGACCTTTCCTCGATTACCGCTAACTTTTCTCGAGTTTCACATTCTAATATCTTCGGGGGGAGCGGCAGGGGAGGGAGGAACGTAATCGACTACGGAGCGCGAGGCGAGGCGGCGGCGGCGGCGGCGGTCTTGCCGCGTGAAGCCCGCGAGTATAGGGGTGCGCATGGGCGAGAAAAGGGGGGCAAGAAGAAGGAGGGTGGCAAACGTACGCCTCACGCTTCGCGTCCGAGCAAATTGCGCGGAATCGTTTAATTTCCTTTGCAAATGGCAGAGCCGGCGCGGAAACGGCTGCGCATTTCCCGGCCCTTGTTCCGGGCTCGTCCGTACGAAGTTTCAGCCACTCGTCGAGTCCGGCGAATTGCGCGAATACTCGCAGCTTGTTTCAGCCGGCCCGACGCGGGAAAAGCACGCGCGAAACACGAAAACGCGCGTTCCCGCGCCGGGGCGGGGGGGGAGGCGGCGGGTCAGGGATGTCCGGCAGTTATCGGGGATAAACTCGTAGGCACGCGACCGCGGGCGATTTATCGCATCGGCGCGTTTTCCAGAGCCTGGTCAGCCGAGAAGGAGATCGGTGAGGATGCGCTCTCTCTCTCTTTCTCTCTCTCTCTCTCTCTCGGTGTGTACCGAGTTTGTATAACTTGCAGGATTAACGTAAAATTGCGACTCAGCCGCGCCGTAACGAAAGAGCGAAGCGCGCGATGGTAATAAGCAGCAGCAAACACGCGGCGGCACAAGAGAGCTCTCTTGTTCGGCACGGCTGCTCGAATTGAGACGGTAACTCGCGCGCGCGCGCGCGCGAGGCGAATATTTTCGAGCGATATTCTTCTTTCGCACGGTGGAAGGAGAAGGAGCGCGCAGGGACGATCGGGTCGGCTTGAAAGAGAGAACTCGGTTGAAATTTTGCCCGGGCGAAAGTACCGAGCGAAGCTCGCTTCTATTAGCGAAGACACAACCTATTGGAACAGTCCGTACAATAGAGTAATTAACAAACGCATACATTCGCGCACAGTCGCGATGTAGTCATAGCCGGCTGAGAAGATTCGCCGGTGTTTGCATTCTATTTAGACGGCGCTGTAATTTACATCGGTTATGTCTGCCGCGGCGGCGACGGTGGCGGCGGCGGCGGCGGCGGCGGCGGCGGCGCGCATCGTGCGCGAGCGAGAACGCGAGCGTCCCGACGTATTGACGTCTTTCTCGCGAATGTAAATAATTCCCATTGAAGATGTAACGTAATTGTTCCGGCTGCTCTCGCGCTTGATGTATCGCGTTGCGCTCTCGCGTTGCGAAATGAAACCTGGCCCCGGCGCGTTCTCGCGCCACCAATTTACGTTACTTGCAATTAGCTTGATGAAAGACTATTTATTTATCGCGCGCGAGCGAGCGAGCGAGCGAACGCGCGCCGTGTTCGGCGGAGCCGAAGCTGGGCGGTTGTGCCGTCGGCGTCGTCGCGAAATGTCAACGCGTGCCTCCGCCGCGCCGCCTCGAAGCTCTCGACGCGAGCTTCATCCGATAAGAAATAACACAGGCTCGCATGCGGATAATTTGCTTGCTGCGCCGCTGCTGTTTAACGCGCCGGCGAATTAACGCGAGCGCGTTAATCAGAGCGAGCGCTCGCCGAGTCGCCGAGCCGGCGAAGGAGACTGAATCGCGACTGGAGACGTTCGACGTTGCTGACGAATGTGTCGCGCGTTCCGCGATAGATCGCCGCGAGGAAGATATCCGCCGTCGATCTCGAGCAACGCGCTGGAGAAACGGTGAGGGGGCGGGGACGCAGAGACGAAACCGCCGTCGGTTTCCTTCAGCTTTTTTGCGCGCGATTCGAACGGACGAGATTGAATTCCGGCGCGCATGGCTTTTCGCGATCGCTCGCTCGGCAAACGCGAATTTATTATTATAATGCGGCGCGTCTCCCTTTTCTGTCGCCTTCACGCGGCTGAAATATTTCGCGCGCCACACGGGGGAGATTAATTGGGTCGCAAATCCGGAACATACCCGATACGGCCCCACGTCGACCAGTCGACGTGATTATTTATAACGCATCGTTGTGCGAATATCGCCGATGTAATTTTTCTTCCTCTCTCTCTCTCTCTCTCTCTCTCTCTCTCTCTCTCTCTCTCTCTCCCTCTCCTTTGTTTCTTTTATTCTCTTCTCTCGCCCGAACACCGGCGTTCGCATCAAGCTGTTTCCGCCTTTCCACCGCAGCTCGATCAATCCGCGACTAAGCGCTCGTCCTAATTGCGGTTACGCTCCGCACTCGCTTTATTTCGAGCGATAATAACGCGAACGTCACTTAATCCTGCCGGGGAGGCACGACATATTTTACCGTCGAGTTATGGCGATCGCTTAATTTTTGGGTCAACTAAGTCAGCTGTATTCGCGTGCAAATGCGCGGGACCATTGGGAAAGTAGGAGGGAGGGAGGGAGGGGAGAGCTATGATGGAGATGGTGAACAGGGAAAGGGGTTGGTGTGAGTATGAGGGGCAAGAGGGCGGGAATATTGGCGCCGTGCCTATCATCGTCCGATATATAACCCGGTTCCGACTATTACGAAAACCGGAACGTGATAGCGCCGGATAGCATAAAGCACTTCGCATACTTCGGGATACGATCGTATCGCTGTGTTGCCGTGGGAAAAGTGTTGCTCATTTTTCACTCGTTCATGCATCGCCACTTTGACCCTGGCGATTGGAGAGTTGCCATGGAAAAAAAAATGGGGGGGGGGGGAAAAATAAACGAGAAAAAAGCGAGAGAGAAAAAAGTGAAGCTGTACGCGAAGCGCGGCGATACCTTCGGACAAATTTCTCCTCTCGCTGAAATGAGTTCCACTCAGGCGCGCGCGTAGTACGTACGAGTACGTGCGTGCGCGAGTGCGTGTGAGCGAGTAATAACGGTCACACGTACACACGTACGTCGGTCGGTTCTCCTCCGCGTTAGTGTCGTAGAAAAATAAATTTCGGTCGCGGAGATCTGTTCTTTTTACCGCTCACTGTGCCGCGTTTCACGTTGCTCCCCCGTCCACTTTCGTCTCTTTATTTTTCCTCTTTTTTTCCCCTCTAGTCGCGTGATACGATGGCCGTGTATTACACGGTCGACACGGTCGACACGGCAAACACGGCTGTAATTAAAAAGCCTCCCGAGGTTACATCCTTCCGTTCCGTGAGATTCGCATCGGTACACTTGATCACGTAGAGTGTGCGGTATGTTTATGAAACGCGGAACGCCGTGTGGAATTTTATCCCGATCCTGCTACGCCTGGTTGCTACGTAGCTACGTGTACCTAGCTACCTACCTACCTACCTACCTGCGTACGTACGTCAACGTGACGTGCGCTGAATGAGAAAGTAGTTCCAGAGTAGTTGAGTCTTCTTCCCGTCTGGCAGTGTTTAACCGCGGCTTGGCAAAATACGGAAAAATGTATGCGGCGTAATGCATAATCGCGAGCGCGCTGAAATTTCGCGTATCCATTTGTCAAACAGCTGACAGCAGAGCGCATCGTTCCGAATTGCCTTGTAACTTCCTTATCTCCGGCGCGTCTGACCGCGTTAGTTCCCTGTGCGCGACTCGAAATCCGGCCTAGCTATTGCTAACAAGTGCCAAACAAGAGCACAATGCGCTACTATATACGCACACGTTTACGTGCGGGGAAACGTATACTTTGTAGAACTTGTGCGTAGTAATCTGCCTGCCCGACTAGAAATTTATCCCATGGTTCTGATCAGGTTAACCTCATTTGGACATCAGGTCCCGATAAGGTGATACTATCGGGTTCTAGTAAGTCATGTAACGCAGCGTGGATATCAGGATCTTAGTAAGGATTCATAGTCAGGTCCTTATTGAGTTATGGAATCCTTATTACGTTTTTTTTTTTTTTTCATATTACGGCTCCTGATTACTCGCCACGGCTATATTGGATGATGACATTGGAAATGAGAAATGACACGCTGGAAATTCTTTCGTGTCACTTCCAAATAAAAAGATACTTGCATGAAATAATATTTTAGATCGCTCGAGCGTACTTGTGCGAAAAATGTTTCGGAAAAGAAACATAAAATGAATATCATAAGATCATTAAGTATCACAAGGTGACAAGAAGCATAAAGTAGTGTAAGTAAAGAGAAAAGTTGCATGTCACGTTAATTTTACAACTATTTATTGACTGCTGAAAAAAGGATAGTTTCTATAGCATTTTACAAGTATATTCAAGTGATCCGAAGTGTTTCTTCAATACAAACATCTTTATATTTGGAAATGACACCCAAAAATTGTTTTGTTAAAACTTGATAATGCAAATCATATTACAATGAATAAGATCCCGACAAGGACCTGATCAACTGAACCATATTATATCATACACTAGGCTGGTGCATCAAGGTCCTAATGTGGACCCAATCGTTATAACTTTATAAAGGTCTTCCTTACTCATTTCTCGTTAGGATATTATAAGGACTGACTTACTCAGGATTACCTTTCATTCACCCTATTAGGTCCTTATCAATGTTAGGCGAACCTGATCCAAATTTCTAGTCGGGTGCAATTAGCGCAGAACACGTGGAAGGAGAGTCTAGAGTGACGCTGAGGAAACAACAGAAACCAATAACCGGGATCGAGAGATACGCATAGCCGACGATCGCACGCCGATTGAATGGTAAAAAAAATCGGAGGAAAGCGACAGCGCAAAATGAGCCGTGCTCAGACTCATTATTTCAGAACCAATAATCGTAGACATCCTCGCCGTCCTGTTGAACGCTCCAGAGCTCTTATAAAAGACCTCGCAATCTTACAATCGTACAATCGATATGAAACATGATACTTACAGTCACACGCGTGTAATTGCAACGACGTAAAACACGTCGCAATATCCGGAGCTCATAACAGCAACGAGCTTTTCACCGTGACCCATCGAGATCCCTGCGAGGTCTCTAACGAGCGTGATTAGCCGGAACGGCCAATGTCTCGCAGACCCACGTCGGCCGGAGGCGTCGAAGCGCGCCGAGGGTGACTCACGAGCTCCCCACTTGGAGATAATAAATCAGTCGCTTAATATTCACGCGAGATGCGCGCGCCCGCTCCGTTGACGCTGCAGCGGCGCTCGGTTTTGCGTGTGACGCACGTGTGCACGCACGCACACGCATACGTACGTTACGGTACGACCGGTCCCAGCTACGAGCTTCTCCCCTTCACCCTCGCACGCCTCGGCCGAGTGTAAACGCGTGTACGCGCTCGGCCAGGTATGCGCCCGAGTGAATTATGCGCTCGGCCGCCGTGTTTACCGTCACCCCGTAAATTTGCATCGTCCGTACGGACGGACCTTCGCCGGAACGCACGCGCGCGTCCTCTCTCTCTCTCTCTCTCTCTTCCTATACGCTAGGCTACGACCGCCGGTACACATCCATTCAGCGAACGTCTCCGCGTAACACGCCCACGAGGGAGCACCGCGAGGCCGACGTGGGATAAAGCCTGCGGGGAGGCTGGGACAGAGTGCCGATAGGCCTTGACGCTTTCATGGGATTCTCGTAGCGATCCCGACGCGGACAAACGTTCCGCGGAAACGGCCGCGACGGATTCGATGGACGACCGCTCCGGCGTGGCGCGGCGTCCTTCGATGGCTGGGTGTGTCTCGCTCCGTAAGCCGGAATTTTCCGAGGCTGTTCGGCGTGGAGTAATCGCCAATGGGAGAAACGCGATCGCTGCTTGTGCTTTGAGCGGGTGACGCTTAGACGCGTAAGACGACGCCGATGAGTGATTAAAATTCTTGCTCTTGGCATTCTCACGCCATGCACACACACACACACACACACACACACGTATATCCGATAGACGGAAGCTAGTTCTCGCTCGTCCTCGAACCGCGCGTTTATCGTTCCACCATGTAAATTCGGTCTTCGTGGGGTTGGAGCGGGGAGTGGCGAATTTGTGGGTACGTCATGATCGATCACCGAACTTGCCCAAGCGACGTGGCTGAGAGGGACGAATGGCTGAAACACGCTCCGTGACCCACTCCCGCGAAATATGCAGCTCTTCGCTCCTTCGCGGATTTTCACCTTTCGCTCCGCGCATTGCGCTTATTGTGCTCCGCTTATACATATGAATAAAAATGGACGGGCGGCGCGCGCCCGTGAGGGGCGCGAGGGGAAAAGCTGTCGAATGTGCATACGACTTCGCCGTCCGACCGGACAATCCGGGCTTAACCGCACCTAAGCCCCGGAGCAACTTGAAGAAATATTATTTGGACCGGGCGAATCTTTTAGATCGCGCGCGCTCCTCGAACGATCCAGGCTTAACCCCAATCGGAGTGGAGGAGTGCGCTCTGTGAGAGGGCCGCCCCGTATCTATATGTGTGTATCTCGTGAAAAATGAATTTTGAAGACTGGAAAATTTCATTTCTCGGAGAGGATATTGAAAGGTTGCGTAGGAGGGGCGGGGGAGTGGCAACGAGAGAATGTAGAATTTCGACGCGCGTCGATCCTTGGAGGATAAAACCGAACATGACAGCGGCGAAACGCACACACGGGGAATCGTATATAATTAATGTAAATTACTTTTTACACCGGCTGTGCGCGCGACCCCCTTCTCCCCCCGCGCGTCCCCTCTGCGCCTCTCTCTTGTCTCTTTTCTCTCGGGTCCGAATGAATTCCCGCGAATTAATCCGCGGCGTCATTTAGCAACTGTCAGTTTGGAAGCATTTACTACGTTCAGTTACACTATCCACATTATTATCTATTTAACGTAGATTTATTATTAATCTGTAAAGCTAATAATAATGGATTATTTGATTACGTTTGATTGGATAAATTAACATCAACGGTATTATGCCGCGTGCGCGCATTAATAATGAAACGGCAAGCTCGAAATAGTCACGCGGATTCGTTTCCGCTGTTCGGAACGTGACGCCGAATTCTCCTCCACCGCGCTTTTCTCGCGCTTGTCAGCGATCGTCCGACCGATAGCCGATCTAACATATCGAACAGCTCGCGTATGTTACCGTCTCTGCCGCTCCATAAATGTAATCGTACGATTCGCGCGTGTCGACCGATGATCTATACGCCCACATCGCTCTTGTCCTTCTTGTCGTCCTTGTCGTCGTCGTCGTCGTCGTCGTCGTCGTCGTCGTCGTCGTTGTGTCGAGGCCTGCTTTTGCCGTAGCGTAAGTTGCGGACGACGCGTAATGTCGTCCCACGTTGGATCATTGAATCTCCTCCTCGACTCGCCATTGTGCCTTGACGTAACCTTGATCTCATACCTCGGTAAATCTCGTCCTCCGACACGCCGAGCCCCGCCATTGTTCCGAGAGCCACGAAACCGAATCGTGTCCGGCGTGTCTGGCAAGAGTGGTCGCGGCCAAAGAAGTTGCCCGTTAAAGTCCACCTGTGCTCGGGCCAGAGCTGCGTGATTGATGCCGACCTGCGAGCAGTCCATTGAGACGCATATAGACCTCCGAGGCGCGCGTGTTAACAGTCGTTGCTCGAACAGTCGCTTCAGAAGTTTGCGGCGATTTTCAGGTCTCAATTTGGGATCATGTATGAATTACGCATTAAGGGGGGACTGGAGGGTTAGATTACTGAAAAATCTTGCTTATTTTTGATAATGATTTTGTGACGAACTGAATAAATGTGCAAGAATGAAAATTTTAGGTATAGTTATACAACATATGAAGAGTAGAAAAATTTTGTTTATTGACAAATACTCGTATAAATATACGATATATATAGCTGAAATATACTCTCCTTTGTTTTCAAGCTATCGTTTTTGTGGTAATATCTCGGCTCTCGGTGGTCCGATCAGAGTGAATTTTAGCTAGAAATCTTGAGGAGGCTTATCATCATCTGGTGAAGCATTAGAAAAAGAGATCGAACAAAATTAACCAAATGGCAGCTGTTATTAGGAAAAGATTCAAATTTTTCAGTTCTTTTACAATAAAAAAATTAATATCTCGAAATGAAGTATTTTGACGGAGTCCATGGTTCGCTTGAGAGCCACATGTTATCGCTTTAAAATTTCAAGTCGATACGAAGCTCAGTTTCGGAGAAATCACTGCAAAAAGTTGAACAACAAAATTTCGAGAAAAGCGCGTTTAGAATTTAAGTGGACGTATATTTATACGAGTATTTGTTTAAAAACAAAATTTTTCTACTCTTCATATGTTACATATAAATATATGTAAAATTTTCATTCTTGCACATTTATTCAGTTCGTCACAAAATCATTATCAAAAAGAAGCACGATTTTTCCCTGTAATCTGACCCTCCAGTCCCCCCTTAATTGAACTTCAGCTCGAAATTAAATACAATTTCGATTGAAACGCGATTACGAATACACGCGTGTCATTCAGTCGACGAATTCAGGTCCAAATCTGATCACTTTCAAGCCCGAGTATCTCACGTGATACGAATCTCAGGTGATACATATTAATCTTCAAGGTCACGTCAGAGGGCATAAAGAGCACCCCGAGGATACGGATTTCTCGTCTTCGTCGCGCGAGCGCACGTTTAACCCTCCATTACCCTCGTATGAGGCAAACGCTTAGTTTACATTTCTTTTCTTTTTTTAATTACTTAGATGCGGCATAAAAGTTGACTCTGAAACTTTCTGACTTTTTACTTATAACCATTTAGATTATATCTGTATAGTTATTTTCTGAATTATGTTAATACAATTCTTTTAATACGAGAAAACTAAAATTCGTTTTTTCAAACGAGGCCAATGGAGGGTTAATAAACGTCGAGCGACGAGCAGCCCGCGCGCGCGTCGGCACGGCGAGTCTTAAAAGTGGCGCGCAATAGCAAACGGCCGATTAACGATCGGTCCGCGTTTAAAGATCGAGCGCTATCGCGCGCGCGCGCGCAGCGTCCATACGCCAGTCGTGGAATGTTACTCGGGGCCTCGCTTTTGTGCGGTTGTTACGCGTACGCCGCGTACACTCGCTCTATCGATCAACCCATCGAGAACTTCCGCCTCGCTGCGCCTATATATCCGAATTAATTAACGAAATGGAGTGACCCACGCGCGTTCGGTATTTTGAAATATTCAGGAATGGAAATGGAAATTGAATGCCGCCGTTGCGCGCGCGCGCGCTCGTGTTCGACGAGCAGCAGCGGAGTCGTCGTTGCCGCGACTGCGCTCTCACTTCCTCCGCCGCGGCGGCCGCCTCGCCTCTGCTCGCGCGAGCGGAAGCGCGTTATCCGCGAAAAACAATATGCCGACCGTATCTCTTCTCGCGCGCGCGCGCGAGTACACCAGTCCACTTTATTATCAATGTCGTTTCATAACGCGTCCATTTTTTCCCTGGAAACGACAGTCCCCCCCTCTCCGAGTCCCTTTTCGCCCTTGTCTACCCGCGATCAAATTGGCGCTCCGCTCTCCGAGAGCGCGCGCAAGCTCTCTCGCGATTTCGTCAGACGAAAAGAAATGCAAATGCGATGTTACCCGAGCAAAATAGAAGCCGTCTCCCGACGCACTCGGCGCGGCGCCGCCCGGGAAGTTGCAATTTCGGCAGCCGTTTGCCTGGATGCGCTTCTCGAACTTCGTGGTCACCCTGGGCCGTTCTTGCGCGCGCGTTGCTCCCGGATGCAAGCGACACGAGCCAATATGATTCAACCGAAGAGCGTATAGTCCGGCCGCCCTCCACGGGGAGTAGGTAGACGCGCACAGACGGACAGAGGACAGAGACAGACACACACACACACACACACACACACATATGCATATATACCCGCCTCCGCTCGGCGGAGGAAAAAAGACGGGCGAAACTCGCGGATTCAATTAAAATGCTAATTCCGTCCGCTCGAATCGTACGAGCCCCTCGCCGTCGCCTCTTCCTCTCGTCCGTCCTCCCGTCTCCTCGGACGCGACCACCCCCCGGAGCTTCTTGGTGCGGTCGTCCGCTGACCGAGTTTCCGGCTGACTTGGGCGAGCAGACGGGAACTCTCCGCGAGACAAAGCGAAGGAGATAAGACAGCAATCGATTCAACGGACGAGGAAGAACGGAAGGTGGGATCGCCGTCGACGACTGTGCGACGCCGCTCTTGTCACGGCACACGGGACATCGGAGACTCGAGGAGGAGAAGGAAAGGAGTGGAATCCTCAGCAGAATGAGGATCGTTGTAATTAGTTTTGGCTCACGGCCAATGTTTGGTGTCACGTGTGCCGCTCGCGAGCCGCGTACCGACACGACACGGTATGTGAGATCCGGATCGCGCGCCGGCCGACCTGCCCTTCGCTTCGCGCGATGCCTCTTGGGCGACGCGCGACGCGCGAGCGAGCCGCCCCTCGAAGCCGCCGCGAATTCGCGTTCTCGGTATCCGCGTCGATCGACATACTGACGTTTATCGCTCTCGTCCTCGTGGTCTGCGGACCAAGTTCATGCGGGAGCGCGCAAATCCCCAGCCTGCAAACAGCGGCGAGACGCGGGGCATAGAGAGCATGATAAACAATGATAAACCGACAGCAGCGCGGCTGGGCCAGCGTGGCCGGTCGAGCGAGCGAGCGAACCAATAAAGGGAGATACAATAAAATGACGCGAGGGAAAAGAGAGGAGTCCGGAGAAATTGAAGGAAAGTTCAGAACGCGATGGAAGTATTGGGGGAGTTAAGCGCGGAGAGCCGCATCCAGGTCGATAACGAGTACACAATCGAAGGTATTACGCGATTTTATCGTACACCACATCTCTCTCTCTCCCTCTCTCTCTCTGCTATATATCGCCGCCAATAAAGCGCACGATAGAATGCATTTCTTGAAAATTCTATTAATCCCGGAACTCCATTGGTCTTTTCTCTTTCGTTACGCGTACTACAAAAGGAAGATCTCCCTCATTCTCTCTCTCTCTCTCTCTCTCTCTCTCTCTCTCTCTCGTTCTCTTCCTTTCTCTAACGGTGTTATGGAAGGAATTGAAAACTCCTTAGGTTTTATTAGACAACGCGGATCGTTACGCTATGTGCTGAATTATGAAAGAAAAGCGCATTTTTCTGAATTATGAAGGGGAAGCTTCAGGTCAGGAGGGAAGTTCGATTGTTTATGGCTTTCACGTATCGACAGATGCATTAAAGGCGCACGTGTGTGCGGCGAAATAAAAGCCGGGGCCTTGCTGTAATTACCGCGTGATACCGCGAGTACCTCTCGCGTAGATCATTATTAAAAACAGCCGGACGCGCTTTCTCCGGGTTACCTCGCGGTATCGCCGGAATTAATTATGCAGACATCAATATTAGCTTCATCGTGCGAACTTCCACGACGTACGGTAAATTTCCATGACGAGCCAGCGAGATCACTCGTGACGTCTACTTATCACCATTGACACACACACACACACAATGAAACGGAATTCAGTTAATCAGCAGAGACGCGATACTTTCGTCTCGTTTAATCAACACACGAGACCGACACGCGTGGTCGAGAGCGATTGCGCCCCGCGTACGCTGGCTGGCCGTGCGTCGTGTGTGCTTCCCTCAACCGAGTCGCTAATCGATCGGTAATCCTGGCTCACGTTAAAAGCGATGCTTCGTAGCGTCTCTAACGAGAGTTAATTCCTCCGACGTCGATTATATCTTCATCCGCGGCATATTATAGCGCGCGCGTTACGGCTCGCACGGGAGCTTCCGCCAACGAAACAGGCTGATACACCCCGGTACCGGTGTGTATCCTACATCGGGGCGGGTCGATCCGTCGGTCGATCGCGACGACGTACTAAACGGCCCGAGCGTAAGAATAGATTCTCGCTCGGTCGCTATCGCGCGAGTTACGAGGGAGCCGTTCCGGCGGACAGGCTGTCGTAAAATTTCACTTTACGGACGCCACCCGCTACCGCCTCGCTCGCGGCCTTCTTCTCCGTTGGCAGCGCGCGAATTTTCCGAAAGTCCTCCTCCGGATAATGCACGCCGCGAAATCCCATCCTGCGTCACTCTGTCGCTCGCAGCTCGCCTGCGCAGATTTATCTCTCCCAGGCGCGCGCGCTTGAGAATCGGCGAAAAGTGAAAATCGAATCGATGGCTATCCTACTTCCCTCCCCCCCCTCTCTCTCTCTCTCTCTCTCTCTCTTTTTCGTCTTCTCTTTCCTCGACGGCGGAATGTGGAACTCCTCCTCGACCGACGTGAAACGCTCTTTGGTATTTCGACTGTGATGTCCCGTCGAAAGTTAAATCGCGCGTGCGTGAGTGCGAGCGAGCGAGCGAGCGAGCGAGCCCGGTTAAATGAGGAGAGAAAAGAGGAACGAGAGCACCCCATTAAATGTCGACATGCGTTTCATCGCTGCAGCAGGCGGGGGAGGATCCATGTCGGATCGTTTACCGGTAGGTAAACGACTGATTGCGAAAGTGGAGCACGCGCGCGCATGAAAATCGCGCGTTCGCTAGCAACGGTAATATCTGCTGAACGAGAGTTCCTTTGAAGCGTGACGCGGATATTGAGACTTTTAAGGGCAATTACTATCGGAAGCCGAGCAAGCACGGCGGATATTCCGCGGAACGAATTCCGCTTTTATGCCTCTCGACGTAAACATTCTCGCCGGCTGCGCGCGACCGGCCGGATCAAGAGAAGAGAAGAGGCTCTCCCAGTCTATGATCTTCATTGCCCCTTTCGCCACCCTCCTTTCCACCGCCAAACTCTCGGCCGCGGCCGATCTGGTGTAATCGGACTTTATGCAGAATTCAGTGCGGATCTATCCCGGCGCAAAATCCGCGCGCGCTCGTCCTTAAATCATACGGACGTGAGATAAAAAAGTATCGGTCGTATTAATCGCGTTGTCTCGTGCAGCGCGCTGAAACAGGGTCGAGGACTTGGACGATACTTTCTGGGCGCTCCGATAAGTTGAAGCGCGAGCGGAAACGATACTGTGTATGTGTGTACATCATCGTGTCAAGCGACTCGTTAAGCGCCTCGAGATCGCGAGCGCTTTGGGGAGAGACGAGAGTTGCGAGTGGACGAAAAATTTACACGATGAACGGAACAAGTGATAAGTGAAGGAATCAAAGTGATAGTCGCGTTCGCCCGCTGCAACACTCGAGCGCGTGAATTATGTTGCTCCGTCTGTGCGGAATCCAAATGTACACGTTGTCGTTTAAATGATTGAAGCCGATTGAAGCCTGAATCATTTACGCGCGAAATGTATCCGCGCGAATCTCCGGCCACGAGAGGATTCGTAAATATATAAAATAATGCAGCACTCTCCCTTACGGTATCGCGAAACTGCGGATTTTAAGTCGGGTTGGCAGAGGGAGGGGGAGGGGTGTGGAAGCAAGAGATGAAGGAACAGGGGAAGGTTTATTCGAGATGTGCAGAGCCGGCTTGTGCAGGCGACGCGCGCGCGCGTCGTGGATCATTTTCAGCGACTGTGTGTGCGCGTCCTTAAATCACACACGACGTGACACACGTACGCGAGATTAAAAAGTATCGACCGCATTAATCGCGACCAGTGACAGCTATAAATTCGTCGGAGCGCCGTAAAGCGTAGCTAATGCGCAGATGAAGAATGTCAAACTGGCAGCCGGGTTAATATTTCAGTCGGGTAACTCGTACACTTCGTGTTCTTTCGCGGTGCACTTCTCCAACTCGTCCACATTTCCCCCCCGCGAACTTCGTAAACTTATCTCATATAACAACGCGATTGTACCTCCCCGCTCATCCATTGTACTTCTTGGTATTAACGCGAAAGAAGGGAAGAAAGAAAGAAAGAGAAAAAGAGAGAGAGAGAGAGAGAGAGAGAGAGAGAGAAAGGAATGAATCGATTACGAATTTTTTTCTCGGATTGTCATTTATTATGCAACTGTCCATCTTCGATATTTCCTCTCATTCCTCCTCTCTCTCTCCCTCTCTCTGTCTCTCTCTCTCTCTCTCTCTCTCTCCCTCCCTCCCTCGCTGTCTTGATACGGGAGAAAAGCGTTTGTTCTCCCATGAGAAATGCAAATGATATCGCGAATTCACCTTCTTTCGCCGTGACTTGATTGAATATCTTGGACGTCTCAAAAAAGTCCTTGTGTATCCTGATTGGAGATTTCATTTTCCGCATATTCCCGTTCATTAAACGGATATTCCCGTTGAACACAATACACGGGCGGGGACTTGTTAAATTTGCAAATCCGTATTTCGAAGGCGTCTTTACACGGTAAGAATAATTGACGACTGGTCGAAGCTAGGGCTATGAGTCGCGAAAGTACGGAATTAATAAAGGAAAACGGGGAGGGGGGGGGAGGGTGAAACGAGATACGCGCTTCGTCGAAATGGCAGAAATCCTGAAAGCGCTCACGTCCACTCGGTTTCCTTTACATTCACGGCGAAGCGCATTCGCCATTCGCGCCACGACGTTAAAATATAACTCACGTCGAATAGCTGACGTATTATTCGTCCCTTAACACCGCTATAATAATAAAGCAAGAGAATCCACGAGTAGAGCTCAGTGGCGGGCAGATAGCGCGTGCTCCCGTAACGGCCGACCGACATGCGCCATTCTTTCGCTTTTTCCACGACGTACACCTCGAAGTAGACATTACCCGCTCGGTAATGAGATCGCACACGGGACTCGTTACTTGCTACGTTTTATTCGCCCGACCTCGCGCCTCGCGACGAAGGAGAGAGCGGGCTTTACGGAGTATCGAGGAATATTCCGGTGTGTGCGCGCGCGCGCGCGCGTGAATTATCGGAAAACAAGGGTCGGGTTGGGGAAAGGGGAGGAAGTAAGACCAGATAGATAGATAAGTAGGAGTTTTACTTGGAATCTAGTACAAGTCCCGCGAGAGCTCGAGAGCGGAGTAATTACAAAATTGAAAAGAAAAGGAGCAAAGGGCATATAAGTTGCAGACAGTTATTGTGGGAACAAGTCGTGAGAATGATAGAGGAGCGAGCGAGCGGTTGCGAGGGAAAATAAAACGAGAGGAAAATTGTATCATAACGATAAGCCGCGGTAACTCTGAAATGGCAGTAATGTAATCTGTAATAAGTAGAAAAACTAATAGTCTCTCTCTCTCTCTCTCTCTCCCCCTTTTCCTCTATTTGTCTCTCTCTCTCTCTCTCTCTCTCTGTCTGTGCAATTAGCAGAACGTTGCTGGCAATTGACAGTCTTCTGTTAAGTAAATAATGCTACTTCGCGACATGCGCGCGGCAATACGGAATCACTCCGTCTGTCAAAACCGGCCGCGTTCGACTTGCGCTAGATGGTCCCCCAGGCTGTTATTCGCAGAAGTCCTCCCCCCGCCCTCGCCCCGTGATATTCGAAGAGCCGCGTGTAAGATGAAGCGGCACTACGTGGAGGAATGTTTCACGAATCGTGCCCCGGCGGGAGAACAGAAGGGACGAAGAGAGAACGATCAGACCCACGGCGGCGTTGTTGCAGACCGACCGACGTTTCCCTCCCGACCGTAACTTCCGGTTCCCAGGGAGCAAAGCTCGTTTCGCGGAAGTAACGGCCCCGCTAATCGAGCCCGGCTCCTGCGGGATCATATCCGCTCGGAGACGTCGTTCCTCTCTCGCGCTCTTCTCTCTCCCTCTCTGCCCTCCACCGCTCCCCACCTCCGTCGACTTCCGTCGTCGTCATCGTCGTCGCCGGCCGCCGCCGCCCGCCGCCGCCACCCCTTCATCCCCGTTCTTATTTCTCCGAAGACGTTACTACCGCCCGGCGATAACCCCTTTCTCGAGAACGCGACGGTCCCTCCCCCGGGGACCGGACGTCAAAATCGTCCTGTGACTCTGATGGATTATCGATTCCGCTCTCGGACGGAGATATACGCTTCTCCGGAACGATCTCCGTCGACGTTTTCTCCACTTGGCTCTCCGAAGGGGCGGCGGTGTCGTGTCGAGTGTGTCGTTACACGAGCTTCGCGCCTCGTTGGCTGGGGACACACCATCGATATTGAATCTGTCGAGTGGACGAAGCTACGTCGCCGATCGCGAGGGGTTATCTTATTAATGTGGATTAAGCGGGACTTCATGTTGCTTTGTCGCGACAACCTCGCGACCCCGTGGAAACTCGTCGCAACGGACCGTGAGATGAGTCTTCGTGTATTTATTTATAACCACGACGCGGTCGTGGTTCGAAGGCGACCGACTCGACAATTGCCGGTATCGGATTGTTTCCAAGACGTTGAAGGACTGAATTATTTTTGTTAATATCATGTCCGAATTTTTCTAAATTAAGCTTGGATTGTTATTTTACCGAGTACACGGGAAAAATTCACCTCCGCGGACCAAAGTTGCTGTCCACACACGCGAAGAATATCGCACCTTTTGCGGGTGGACAAGCATATAGCGAAAAATAATTACCGAGCAATCCGCGCTCTCGGCGGAACGAATCGATACGTCACGGTAATCAGTAACAAAGCGCAAATGAAAAACGGCCCGCGGTGCAATTAATCCGTGCGCTATGTATCATCGGCAAAAAAAAGTGCGCAAGGCGTGTAGTGGCGTGTGTAGTGCTCTTTTGTGTGTTTTCGCCAGCCAGCCGCTGGATATATATCTATCCTCGTGTGCGTCATAATTGAGGCTCTCTCTCTCTCTCTCTCTCTCTCCTCTCCTCTCTCTCTCTCTCTCTCTCTCTCTCTCTCTCTCTCTCTCTCTCTCTCTCTCTCTCTCTTCGCCCGCGTAAATTCTTTACAACCGCTATGAATAAGATTTATCGGCGAACGATAACCGGCGCGCGGTTTACGCCGAAGGGTCAAACGTTGCTCGCGCAGAAATCGCCGCCGAATCTCTCTACGGCGGTTATTGCGAGTTATACCGGGCCGTAACGTCGCACACGGCAGCGCAGCGCGGACCCTCCTAGCAGACTCCGGCTATGGCCGCGCGCCGTTGGGCCGTTAATCCCGTTGAAAATGTTCGGCGTCGAGTTTATTCGGCGGCTGCCATAAATCGGTTCAGGTAATCGCATCCGACGCGGGGAGATGCGACGGGGAGGGGGGGGGATATCGCGCGGGAGTTACCGCAAATGCTTCAAATGCCCGTGCAGCGAGCCCGAAGTCCCGGCTCTCCGATGGCTCGCGAGAAATTTCCGAGCGACGCGGGAGACAACAGTCCACCGCGAAGGAAGCTGCCTCCCGTGGTCCTTTTATCGGGGGAGAGAGAGAGAGAGAGAGAGAGAGGGAGGGAGGTCCGATAAATTATAGATTCGACTATCGGATCTTGCGAGCGCGCCTTAAGCCCGACGACGGTGGCGAATTAACCCTCGGCAGGGGATCGGCCATTGAAACGCGGCCGTCCCCTGCCGTTCGGATTCACGCGGGATGCGACATGATACGCGTATTTAATGCGCGAGCGTCTCGCGGAGATCCGAGATCTCCGACGTCGGCAGGACGTGCCTTCGCTGCGCACTATTTAAGGTGAATCAGTCAGTCAGTAAGTAATCATGATCATCGTGAAAGCAAATTAACAAATTAGTAACAGGTATACGCTCAGAGTTGAATTGTGACGTTTGAGCTTCCATCGTCGCTTTTAATTTTACTCCAGGCTTGTTGCAACCGATTGGCTGATTTTCTAAGGAGAACGGATTGTCGCAAATTGGGATGTCCGCCTCGTATTGGGGAAACGGAAGATTCCTCTTTTCCAAAATTCGAAATTTCTCGCCGGGAGGTGAACACCGGTTTCGATGTTCCTCACATCTCAGGACGTAACGCTGTTTTAATTTTTAGCCGCTCATAACTCGGGGGAAACTCGGGATTAACGCCTCGGCGCGCGAGTTAATCGCTATTCTGCTTAATACGAATCGCGATAACCGGGGCGCCCAAGGGAGAGAAGGTAACAGGGAGAGCCTAAGATAGAGCGCCGGAATCTCGCGAGCGATCTCCGCGTGACTTGGACGCGGGGGCGATCTGAAATATTACGAACTTATATTACCTCGAAGAGAGATGAGGAGGAACCGGCGGGGAGGGGCAGGGAGAGAGGGCTGTGCTGCGTTGCGGTTTAAGCGGCGGCAGCTCGTGCGCGTGCAGGCAATGACGTACGTAACGCGCGGTATAAATATTTATGGAATTGTCCGTTCCGCATCTCGCGTGTAAATTATGAATTTTAATTAGGGCCGTTGCCAAGTGTCTGTTTCTTAATTCGCTCTGCCACCACCCCGCCGCCGGTGGCCGAATTAACGACCGGGCTGCGATAATGTTCTCCGCCGTGCGCTAATTGCCACCTGACCGATCTTCCCGCTAGCTGCGCTAGCGGTTGAGAAGAAAGAGAGGAAGAGTGAGCAAATGAGTGAAGGGAAGAGAGAAGGGAATAGAGAGAGAGAGAGCGAAATATAGCGGCTGAGAGAGGATTCTCAGGACGCGCATTTTATTATACGACGCTTCTCTCGCGCGACGTGGCCGCCTCTAATGGAATGGGATTTACGTGTCTATCCTTCGAGCTGTCAAGGGAGCTTCCTTCCTTTCGCAGGAAAGAGAGAGAGAGCAGTGAAGTGAGGAGGAAAAGGAAGAACGAGAGGGAGATCGCGTGAGCGCGTCTTTCGATTTCGATCCAGGAGCCCCGCGCTTTTTAGAGAAGCGCGACCGCGTAGCGATAAATAAATTCTCCCGGTTTTTATTCGGTCCGTCGTCACGAGCGAGGTGAGCGCGAGGGGGAGATTCAAAGAGAGAGTGAGAGAGAGAGAGAGAGAGAGAGAGTGCTTTCAGGACGAGGAATTAAGGGAAAATAATCCGTCGCGACGACGACGCGCGTCGACAGCAGACTCCCCCCGTTCATTCGGGTTTATAGCCTCCACGTCCGCCACGGCGAACGTACCGGTAGAAATTTTTATCTCCAGGAATCCAGCAGTTGTCAGACCAAGCGAATGAATTTATTCGTCCTTTCAATCCGCCCCCGTTGCGCCCCGTCGTGCCGCCTCTCCACCAAAGCGTCGCGGTTCACCTCGATCGCACGACGACGCTTCGATTATTAAACTTGTATTAACGGAAGAACCGGGATTATAGTTTTCCCCATTTTTATCTTCACCCCTTTCGTCTCTATATCGTCCGCCTCCTCTCTCTCTCTCTCTCTCTCTCTCTCTCTCTCTCTCTCTCTCACGTAACGAAAGCGTCGGGCCTGAGGGTGAGAGAAAGAACTTTTAGCGCGGAAAAAATGTAGCCCGCATCCGGTCGGAAAGGTGGCTTTTAAAGCCGTCCGATGGAACGCGCTCGGAAGATACGGGAAAAGTGGCGCGCGCGTATCGAGGAGAAAAAGGAGGAAAAACATAGGGGTAGAAGGGAGAAGGGGGAAGCGGCGAGGGGTATCGGAAATCTCATTACTCTTGCCGCTCACGATTACCGGTGACGATCGAGCGATCATGAGGCACGTTCGTACAGCCACTGATAACGCATCGGATTACCCAAGAGACTAGTATTGCAACAATCGATAATCACTGGGTATATCCCCAATAATTATAGGGATTGCCGCGATAATTGGCAGGTATCTATGGCCAATGAATATCTGTTCATGATTGAGTTGAAACCAACCACAAAGCCGACCGGTATCATCCCCATCGGAACATCCGCGGTCGGACTCTCAATTTGTCGCGTTTTCTGAATAATTGTATTTTTCTAAACGAGCTGTGCACGCGCGTCTTCCCCCCTTGAGAAACAATTGCTCCCGGTCGTCGTCGGTGACTGGCTCGATTTAGCCGGCAAATTGGCTGCATTCGCGTTCGTCGGTTAAACCGCGAAAGAAATTGCGGTTTGCGCGTGCGGAGACAATCTGAACAGTTATTTCTAGGTGACGGCTATTTCTATTATGTTGACGGTATTCGTCAGTAAAAAGTCAGTAATTATTCCAGGGGTCATGTGATGAGTAATTTGTGAATTCGTTATTGAAATCTGTAGGAAATACCTAAAATTCTTCCGGAGATATTCATTATCTTTTGACGCGATTAAGCGCACGGCGATAAATTACATTTCACTGTCATCTGGCCAATAGCTTTCAATTTTATTTCTATGAAAAAACTCTGAATATATTTCTCCATTTATACGCAATTATATATGACATAATCGATATTGAATTGAGAATATTTTTAGACTTTTCATAAATTTTTATACTTGAGCGCGAATAAAATGTTCCCTGCAATGCGATATTTTAATAATAGATACGAAAATATTTTAATAATTGTTACTTTTTAAGTAATCGAAAAATAATTGCGACAGGACAACGGTCACTAAATAACATGTACGGAAATAGCGCTCGTTACTTACTGGTAGGTAAGACCGGAGCGTACGACGCGTCAGTGGATGCAAAGCGCGCGGTGTACGGCGGCGGCATGCCAGTAGATGCGCGTTGCATTAACGCGACCGAGTAGAGATGCATCGACCGGGCGAGCCGCGCCGTCATTGTACGTCTATCTCATTTGTTGCGCCCAAATAAAAGAGACGGGTAGAAAATTGTCGAAAAATAACAATAAAATTGTCCAAAAGTAACAATAAACTCCTGAAATATAACATACATTTCCTTCAGTTAGAAATTATATGTTTCCCGCGCGTTTAGATACGAACAAAAATACTCGAATTATAGCTGATTTGCTGTTGATCCTAAAACTGGAAAATTCATGATTGAAAAGTTGCCTATTGCTGAAGACTCGATTGCAGAAACTGAAAACCTCAAACAAACGTACAGTTTTAATAATCACAACATCCAGAGTTCTTCAGAGTTACCTCTTTTCGTCCATCATTACCTTTACATTTTAGAAACATATCCAAGTTGTTTCTGCTCAGTCAATTGTTCTCCACTGTTCTCAGTTACTGGCTTTTAAAGTACTCAAATGTTCAGAATTCTAGACGAATCGAATATCTTCGGTTACGATAACAAAGTTATCCTCTCTGGATTTGCATAAATTTCATGAACTTTCGTCTAGCCTTGTCCTTCGAATTATTCGATTATACGACCGAGATCCTTTTACCGTATATTTCGAGAGTATTTAGAAGTCAATGAATTTTAAAAGACATTTTTGTCTCTAAATCTCTACGACGCTACGACTATCGCATTACCGTCTTCACGATACCGCAGAACCTCGCTAATATGCGGAGCGTGCTCTCGCCGGTGACTCGTTCATTCGACGCATTCGCGTCAATTAATGCATTCGTCTCTACACGTCCGACCGCTATTTCGGCTCCAATACGGCACGGACTACGACATCGCAGCTCAGTCCGTCGCGGTAATAAGGAAAGCGCGAACAGCGCTTGGCCGGGAGCGGACTTTATTCTGCGGAGAGACTCGTCAGGATGACACTTGGCCGAAAGCGGACGCCGCAGACTCGGATTACGCGAATCTCTCTGGGTTTGTCACGCCGCGTGCCGCGAGCGGCGAGCGGCGAGCGAAAGTCCTCACCTCTCTTATCCCCGCGCGAAATCACCGTAGGGTCAAATACACCGCGCGAGCTTCCTCACCGATTGTCAGCTTAGTCAGCTCATCCAGCGAGAGAGGATCCGCGACGATTGGTAGAAGTGCGCGACTGGCCGCGCGCGATATCACGCCAAATTGTTAACATTCTCAACTCCATTCTTGCTCCACGAAGATTTCCGTGCATTGACGTAAGCGAGCAAGTAGCGGATACATGTCCGCTGCTCTAACTCACAAGATAAAGGACGTGTGCTGGGCGTCGTCATGAAGCACGACCTCTATCTCTTGAGTTAGAACCGTCGTATATTCGCTGCTACTCGAGCGCATATATAATGAAAAAGAAGGAAGTAAATAAAATAAAAGAACTCGGCTCATGCCGAGCTAAATTTCCTGTCGCCCGAGGACTAGGCGAGAACTCGCTTGTGCCGCGCGCGCGCGCGCGGAGAAAGACGGAAATTCGATTGAGTTTACGCGGCGGACCAAGCGCGTTTTAATCGAAGGGAACAGAATTTCTCTCTCTGCTTCCGGAACCGAATTCAGGAACCCAAGGATCTCCTTTGACGAAACCGCATCGTTCGTTTCGTTCGTTGTCGCGTCGAGTTTTCGGCGGGTCTTCGGCGTTATCGCGCGCGGCTCCGTCGGTTGTCCGCCGATCGGGCACGCGGCACGTGGCACGTTTTTCGCGAGATACGCTCAAAACACGCTCGCGCTGTGGATCAGCGAACCCGGCCTCACGACAAAGTGCATCCCACCGTCACGCACCGTACGCACAGCAGTGAGCGATGAAAAAAACAGCGGGTCGCGCGGCAGTTTCTTTTGGTCGGCAGCACGAAAACGCTCCCATATACAGCAGATGGAGCTGCACGCCCGGCAACGTATAATCCGGGTTTTCTCCCCGCGACAATAATACCCGCCGCTCAACGATCAATCCGTTTCGGCTATTGCTACCGGCGAAACACTATTTTTCACGTTCGGCGACCTCGGCTCGTTCAATTGCGCCGATAGATAGATAGATAGAGAGAGAGAGAGAGAGAGGCAGTGCGAGCAGAGAGGCGGGAAGAAACGGGGGAGGTTCGGGGGAGACAGAAAACCCTCCACTTTAGGCAGTATTTCAGTTGAGCGGTATCATCGATATCACGCTTTGCGGTCGTTTGACACTGAGGAAAGTCAAGCGGAGTTGCAGTTTCCACGCTAAAGCACGCGGTTATCGTTCGCTCGCGCTTATGAAGTTGCAAAAGTGCGACGCTCGACTCACCGGCTGCCGGTTGAATTACGTTCTATTCATACCTCTGTCACAATGCAGCCAGCTCCCGCTGACAGCTCTTGGTTCTTGTATGAGTTTGTGTGTAGCGTTGCGAGCTTTTTCATGATATTTTTGCGGGACGGCTCGGTGGATATGAAATCTGTCCCGAAGATAAATTTTTTTCTCCCTCTCTCGTCGGCTCTCCTCTTTTCTTCGAGCAGAGAGGAGTCTGCTCCTGTCCACAGTTGCGGTTCAGCCGCGTCTCGCTCTTTGCGATTCAGCAGTGTTAGTGAAACGTGACGACGACGATGACGACCGTGACTCGTGAGATCGTCGGCGACGATTTCGGGGCGGTAACGAGCGGCGGAAATAATTTTTTTAAAGCGGCAGAGACAGACACGCCTCGGCATCGCGATTCTCGGGAATAAAATACGTCGGCGCGTCTTGCGCGCGCGGCAGCCGCGGCGATCGATTATCCTTGACAGATATATTAGACAGACGTCTCTCGAGGATTACGTCGCGCTATTGGCGGCGGCTGTACGGGCGCATTGGCGCTTCGCGTGACCGCGATCGCCTATCGAGGTGACGGAGTGGTACATAAATTGAGCGAACGCCGACGACGGGCGTCAGAGCGCCGCGGGAAAGAGAAAGACAGACTAAGCTGATTTTCCACGCATTATCCTCCCAATTATGGACGCGCGAATGTCCGACGGAGTAATGCCCGTGTCGCATCAAGCAGCATCAAGCAGCTGGAAAGCCGCTTCATCTTCGCTTCGGAAGCCGATTGATGTGTATTCCCCGAGTTCCGCCAAGATCTAAATTAACCCGCTACAGTGGAGTAAGCGATATAAATCCGTTGCTTGTCAACGCTTCAAGCTACCAAACGCTCGAAAATGATCGGTTTGTAATTTCCGATAAAAGTCGCTCAAGCTTTATTTAACGACGCGTTTTATATATTTTTTTAACGGGCGTCCGGTAAAACCACGAGAAATAAATAAACGACTCTGCTCTTCGCAACATATTTTTTTCAGAAATCTGTCATTCCGACCGCCCAGACGGAAATAGGTCGAGTTGATCACCGAGCGTGGGAATTTTTACGTTGCAACATCTCGTTCTGATGTCTTGATTTTTATTCTTAAAATTCATAAAGTAAAATGGAAAGAGAATGACGTTTTCAAGCCATTTGTACCTGCAAATCCAGGATGTACATGGAGAATCGGGGTCAAAGGGTTAATAAGGCCAACATTCGGCGATATGTAGCGTGTTGCATTAGAATTGCCGATTCCCTTCCGCTCCGTGTCTCCCGTTGCATCCGATTGTCAGGCGACTCCTCGTCGTACCGAACAATAAGCGAAAATTGACATTTTGCCGCGCGTCACGGTTTGCTCCTCTATATGCTCCCACTTTTCCACCCTCTTAGTTTCATCCTTCTCTCTCCCTCCCCCTCCCTCCCTCCCTCTCTCTCTCTCTCTCTCTCTCTCTCTCTCTCTCTCTCTCTCTCTCTCTCTATCTATCTATCTATCTATGTCTGTCTCTGTCTCTTTCTGTCTACATTGCTATATTTTCCTCTCCTCTCTCTCTCTCTCTCTCTCTCTCCTCTCTCTCTCTCTCTCCTCTCTCTCTCTCCTCTCTCTCTCCCTCCCTCCCTCCCTCCCTCCCCCTCCCTCCCTCCCTCCCTTTCTCGTGCCGGAGTTTATTCCAGACCGGCGATACGGAATTGCCCCCAATTTATTTCACCGACCGGCAGCAAACCCACCTTGTAGCACGGAGTAGGTACCACCCGCGGAGAAAGCGGCAGTCTGTTTGCCGGTAACGACACGGCTCTCGCCTGTGGTTGCGGTGGCTTACATCCGTTAGACCTCGCCCTTTCTTCGTGGCGGTCCGTAGAATGGAAATACGTACTCGTCGTCGTCTCCCTTCGTCGAAACGGCCCGGAGGGAATATCACGGTCGACATCCTCAATCCGAAGCATATACTCATTGGCATAAGCAGGGGAGAAAAGTAGGAACATAAGATGGGATAGGAGAGGAGGGGGGCATTGTGAGAATCACGCTGTGAAGTGTAACTAACAGGGTTAGTTTTTCAAGCGGGACCGCACGCGAGCGAAAGTCTCGCGCCTTCGCCCTCCGATAGTTATTTAGAACACAATCGTACTCCCGTACGCGCGAGTGCGAGAGGTTCCTTCCGTTTTTTTTTTGTCAAATCTCTCGGAAGACCCTCTAGTCCTAGATTCCTCGAGTCGGGAGGCCGCTTTCTGCAACATTTACGAAATCGTAATAATCAAGATCAAGAGGAACGGCGGGAATGGGGGATTGAATTAAAAATAACGGGAACAAAGAGATAGAATCGAAAAGACTGAAACTTGTCCAACTTTAGCTGACAGTGGCCCAAATTAATATAAAATTTATACGGTTGGGGAGTAAGAGGAAGAAAGAGAGAGAGAGAGAGAGAGAGAGAGAGAGGAAGAGAGAAAGAGAGAGAGACAGAGAGAGAGGAAGAGAGTTTTATACCTCTTCAGAATTAAATTTAATCTCCAAAGAAAACTACGTGCGCGCAGCTATCCGACGCTGCTTTCCGTCTTCATAACTCACCAGCCGCGCGGACCTGCCTTTCATCCTCGTATAGTGAGAGGGGACGAAGGTGAGGGAAAGAGAGAGAGAATGAGAGGGAAAGATCCTCGTGATTACCGCCGCTTGCTTTTCTTCTTCCCTCGACATTCTTTACCGTTCCGAAAAATCGGGAAATTCATTGGCCCCGCGGCGCGCGTTTCGCGACGGATCTTCGCGCGCGCGCGCGCGCGCGCGCGCTGCTCCACAGCGAATGCATTTTTTCATCGGCGAGAATTATTGGCTTTTTTCACCTCAATGGCCGGGGCGCGCAACCGGGGTAATGAATTCTTTTCAGCGCGAGCACGAGCGCGTAGAAATTAATTTAAATCTGGCGTACGGTAATTTGCTCACGTACCGCGACTACTCGCCTTCGTACTCTCTCTCTCTCTCTCTCTCCCTCTCCCTTTCTTCTTCTCTTTCTCTCACACTCTTTTGCCATCGGCGCCATCACCGCAGAAGCTGGCCGCCGTTCCTTAATCAGCCTTCAGGCCCTTTTATCGACGGAATCTCTAACGAAGTACACGCGAACGTGTCGGCACTCGCGTCCGCGACTTTCTATTTGTTCGGCTCGCCTCTTTGCGCCAGCCGGCCTTCCGCCAGATACAATTCCGCCTGGTCAGGGACCCAGTCCGCACCCGCGGATAATTGAGTTCTTCGGCCCCCTTTGACGGGCGTACGACGTAATCCACCGCCGCTATCCCGACCCTTTTAATCCACATCCATTTACGCGCGGCTGTGAAGCAGATCCCGCCGCGTGAAACGAGAGAGCGTGTCGCGTGTCCTGCTTCTCCCAACGGCTTTATCATCGCCCCCTCGACCCCGCCGGCGCCCGCGTCGCCGCCGACGTCGACATCGACGCCACCGATCATCGCCGTTAATCGCGGCGGATTTTAATTTGCGCTCGTCGTCCTCTGTACGCGCAGTTGCGTTCGTTCACCGTTTCGCGCGCCTGCGGCCAACGCGCGCCGCGAATCCTGTCAATCGGGACTGGATGGTCGGTGCGGGCAAGAGAGGGATGGTATTTCCCCCGGCGAAACTGGAGTCGCGTTTCTTCGTGGAGCAATTCGCGAACGAGCTCCGCGGTCATTTCGGGTTGATGACACCGACGTGCGTGTTGGACCGCGTTTTTCTCAAATTCGAATACGCCACTCGACATAGAGAGATTAACCTCGTCGCGACACTCCCGTCTGTTACCTGGGAGACCGACGCATCGTGCCCTTTGATTACCTCTTTCTTTGAGGACGCGCCGCGC
Source organism: Harpegnathos saltator (assembly GCF_003227715.2). Classification (NCBI taxonomy): domain Eukaryota; kingdom Metazoa; phylum Arthropoda; class Insecta; order Hymenoptera; family Formicidae; genus Harpegnathos; species Harpegnathos saltator. Next base: position 139,343 of record NW_020230007.1, read on the forward strand.
CGCGCTGAGCGCGTCGAGACGCGCTCCGTTGTAGTCTTCTTGAACGGGTCTTCGATTACGACCGATCGCTGCCTCCTCCACTCGCACACAAAAGAGCGGTCCCTTCTGATGAGGAGAGCCGCGTCTCATACAGCCATCTTATATTAGCCTTAGTTTAATCTCGAAACGGTTGCGATAGCATTTTTAGGGTGGGGAGTACCAACTGCGATACCGACGTTATTCGGGAAAGAAAAAGATCGGCCGACTTAGAAAGAAAAATCTCTCTTTTCTCTTTCTTTTCATTTAATCGTTCCAATTGCTAATGTTCCTTCACGGTTTGTGACAAGCTAGCTAGTCAGTTGGAGGTAACGAATGTAGTTGTTGCGTGTAATTTAATGAAAATGAGGGCAACGCTCCTCGCAGCATGCTTATTTGCAAGTCATCGCCTCGTCTTTGTCAAATGTTCAGCTTGTTTTTGCGAAACAGACGAGGAATTAAAAGAACTCGAAACTTTTGCTGCAAGAATTGGGGCGATTAGTTGGCCATGTGCAACTCGGAAATTGGGTTTGTTTAACTCGATTTGAGATCGCGCGTAACTGATTTCAGGTATTTTAACCGGGTTTATATCGACCGATCCTTTTTATAGCATATAAAAGTGAGAAATGTTTGGTGAGAAAAATCGCATGAATTTACTCGCCATGAATCAATTCTCCCGAGAGGGAGAGAAAGAGAGAGAGAGAGAGAGAGAGAGAGAGAGAGAGAGAGAGATTTTGATCAAGTTGCACGTCAACATTCGCAGTTCTGCAGACTGCGAGATCGGCTCGTATAACTTCTCCTGTTTCCTAAGAGTCAATCTAGCACATCCAGCATAGCGCATGCCGTACCACTCTCTAGGTCGATTTCTAACGCTAAGACATATATGACGCAACACCTTTGACACTCGATTTAGGCACAACAAAGAGAAGCGCTCAATCAAGCTGTTACAGTCGACAGTGCCTATTAAACATACGAGACGTTCGATTTCGAAACTGCAACGGAAAGATTGTTATTTGTCACACTGTCGTTCATTAGATAATCTAATAATTGAATGACCTGACTCGAGAGCATCGCGTGCTATCGCTGTCACGACCAATCAATCAATTACATTAACAGAATTCGATGCGCTTATTACCTTGCCGGATGGAAACCGCCGTTCTGCGCGAGACGAATGGATCTGTAAACTCCCTCATTGACGCGCCGCTTTCGACACCGACTCGACGCCGTTTGTCTGACGCGTATTCGTGGCACACCGTCATGACGACGTCGCCGCCGCCGACGCGACGTCGGCGACGGCGGCGACGGCGACGACGACGGGGCAAAGCGCGACGGAGCAGACTGCCGGGGTTAATGAGACGAGGCGAGCAGTTTCCTCGATCGAAGGAAAATTACTTGGGCAATAGGCAAGGGCGATTAACGCAGCCGATATCCATCGGCGGCCCGCGAATAGATTACGTCGGGCGTGACCCTCCGCGCTGTCGCAATCTGCCGATCGCGTCATCGATCGTCCGTCCACTGCGATTCCGCGATTGGTGCCCGCCCGGTTATTCCCGATGCCGTTTGCCGCGGTGCGAGACTCGTTGCGACATTGAATAAACCATGCCCGCCATTGCAGAAATACGCGGTGTTGTTAATGTGAAAAAGTAGAAATGACGTCAACAGCGTGTGGTAAATCCTCGCCGTTTGGATTTACGAGACGAATTTAATTTTTAATGACGTCCCCGGCTTCGGGCCGAAGCCGAATGTCGCAACGTGAGCATTGATTCGACCTTTCCGTCATCGAGACCAAATTCCGCGCTGGAGTGTGTGGAGCGTGTTGCTAAAATTTTCATCCCTCTTTTTCTCTCTCTCTCTCTCTCTCTCTCTCTCACTCTGTCTTGTTCTCTTGCTATTTCCCCCGCTCTCTCGGCTTGCGAAAATATACAAGGTGTAACGGCGCGCAGGACGATGAGGGTGATGAAACTTTAGAGTAGCGTTTGGGAATTGTTACGATTACCGTATTTCAGCGTTACTGCAGATCCGGAATGACGGAGCGGCGTCGACCGGTGATTAGAACGAATACGCCCGTCCGTTTCAGGAAACATCGGCGCCGACGTAAAAGCGTTCGAATGTATCCTCGCGACGGCGGCGCGGCGTGGCGTCTGCGGCGACGCGGACGGCGTCGTCGTCGGCTGCGCACACTCGGAGATATAATCTCGGAGACGTATTTAAAAATATTCCGAGATTTATTACAACGCGGCTTTTTACCCTCGCGTGATTTGTGGGCCATTATGGCTCTCCGCGCGCGCTCTCCCCACCGTCCCCTTCGCCTGCAGCAGAGTCGACGCGATCGCCTCGCGTCGAAAAGTACGGACGGTCCGCTTCCGGTCTCCGGTGCCGATCTCTCATCGGTCGATGGCCCGCAGGCTCTTCCGGGATATTCATTATACGGGGTCGCGGTCTAAAACCACCCCGAGCCTTTTTACCAGCTCCCAGGCCAACGCGCCTCCGCACCCCCGCGCGGGTCCGCCCTTCGCAATTCGAGAGGAGCGCCGAGCTCTCCGATTTACTCCTTTGCCGCGACTCGCGAGGCGGTATTGCGAGCCGGAGTCTCCACGGTATCGGTTACGCTTTCTTTTCAACCTCACGGCAACGACGTCGATGACGACGACGACGACGACGACGACGACGACGACGACGACGACGACGACGTGGTTCATGCGCCGACGGAGAGCCGAGTTATTTCGCTCGAGGAAACATCCCTGGTGGCGCGCGCGTAAAGCAATTCCCAGGAGTTTCTCATTGAATGCATCATCGGTCCTGGGTAAGCCTCCCCGAGTCTCGCCAACTCCGCGTAACAATGAGCCGGGCGGACGGAAAATTCCGCGAGCCGCGCTCCCCCTCCGTCTTTCTTCCTGTCGCTCGTGGCGTCTCCGTGGGAATGGGATTTTTCGAAACAGGGATTTTCATCGTCGGCGCGATAGTCGTGACGCAGGCTGCTGCGGTTTCCGGGTCAAAGTGCGCGAGTATTCTGCCTCTCCCCTCCCCCCGCATCAGCGGATAACGCAGTGCGCAAAGATCTCCCGTTGTTGTATCCTCTCGTCCGTCGCGATCGTGCTCGACCGGAGAAGAAAGCAATTCGTGTCACGCAAAAGGAAAGAATGGAGGAAAGAGGTTGAGTGCCAAGGCCAATGCGAGGACTTGGCTGAGTTTGGTGTGCGACCTGATTAAACTTTAATCGGCTGTTCTACACGGCAGAGAGGAAAATGTCAGGTCATGTCCCAGAGGCTCCGCAAGGCAAGGACATTTTTCGCTCGTATGATGTGAACCTCGGCGGTGCGCGAGATTAATTGACGTTTTTAGTTGATCAACTCGGGGACACTCGAGGAGGGGAACGACTCGGTTGAATCTGCTGAAAACTTAGAAGGGACTCCTCTTTCTCTCTGAAACGTAAAATCGACTCTTTATTCTTCAGGTTTATTCCGTGTCACTTCCGCAGTAGTCTAGTAGTCGGAGCGATCACAAGTTGCCAAACGCGCGATTCGGGCTTTTGTCAATTTTGTCTCGGTTGTTGCGGAATACGCGAGCATGTACCCGACTAGAAATTTATTCCGTGGTCCTGATCAGGTTAGCCTCATTTGGACAACCTTATTGGGACAGTCCCAATAAGGTGATACTATCGCGTCCTAGTAAGTCATGTAACGCAGCGTGGACATCAGGATCTTAGTAAGGATCTTAGTAAGGTTCATAGTCAGGTTCTTGACTGAGTTATCTTATGGAATCCTTATTACGTTTTTTTTCTTTTTTCGAATTATGGCTCCTAATTACTCGCCACGGCTATATTGAATATGATGACATTGGAAATAAGAAATGACACGTTGAAAATTCTTTCATGTCATTTCCAAATAAAAAGATATTTGCATGAAATAATATTTTAGATCGCTCGAGCGTACTTGTAAAATGTCTCGGAAAAGAAACATAACATGAATATCATAAGATCATAAAGTATCACAAGGTGACAAGACATAAAGTAGTGTTAGAGAGAAAAGTTGCATGTCACGTTAATTTTACAACTATTTATCGACTGCTGAAAACAGGATAGTTTCTATAGCATTTTACAAATATATTCGAGTGATCTGAAGTGTTTTTTCAATACAAACATCTTTATATTTGAAAATGACACCCAAAAATTGTTTTGTTAAAACTTAATAATGCAAATCATATTACAATGAATAAGATCCCGACAAGGACTTGATCGTTAGGACATTATAAGGACTGACTTACTTAGGATTATTCACCCTATTCATTCACCCTGTTAGGTCCTTATCAATGTTAGGTGAACCTGATGAAAATTTCTAGTCGGATAGTTGCGAGAGAAGGAATGACAAGCGCCTTGCGGGAAGAGACAATTGCGGGGCGATATATCCCGCGAAACGCGAGCTCACGGGGGGCGGTTTTAATCTTTTTATCGGCGAAATTATACGAGCGAGCCGCGGAGCGCGAGTCGTCCTTTTTCGAAGCGCGGCGATCGATGCGCATCGGATAACGAGTCGTCGCCTGCGCGGGATCTGATTTGTTGCAACGTTAATACATTCGCCGACCGTGCCGATTGGATATCGGAAACAATAACGTGCGAGCGCGCTCGCGCGACGGCCAGCAACGAACAACGGGCCGATGGACGCGCGAAACGTGAATTGAATGTTCATCGGCGGCGATACGCGCGAATCGTCGCAACCGCGCGCACCGCGATAATTCACGGGCGCATTTTTGCGAGACCGATAATTCGGCCAAGCGATGCCGCGCGGCCGCTGCAAAAATCATCCCGAATTCGCATTCGCGGGTCGAGTTTTCCGGGCCCGCGCGCGTAAGCACTCGGCGGTTTTAATTTCGTTCACGTGATCGCGATAACTATCCCCATTCTGCATTCTATAATTATTTCCATTGACCGTGAGGGATGAGGGGAGGCGGAAGGAGGGAGGGGGGCGGGGGCTCCCGACGGGACGCCTAGCGCTCCCGAAATTGATCCGAAATCCATTTAGTCGCGCGCTCTCGGAACGCAGGAAATTGGGAGCCTTCGCCGGGATTCGATCTCCCTCTATTTTTGCCCGCTCGTTGACGAATCGCCTTTCGTCGAGGGTCGAGCAGCGCCTCTCGGTCGCTCGGCGGCTACGACGATTCTCCCGATTGAAGCCGTTCGAGCGGAATAAGGAAACACCCGGTCGCGGTGGTCAGTATCGCGACGCGGACCGCGATCCGATGGAGAGATAATCGAAATATTTGCCGAATGACTTTGCGGGAAGGGGAGACGAGAGAGAGAGAGAGAGAGAGAGAGAGAGAGAGAGAGAGAAAGAAGAGAAACGCACGCGCGCGGGCGCGCGAGATCGGACGAGCGGATGTTGGCGGTAACGGCGAGCGATGAAGTTCGCCTCTCCTTCTCCTCTTCGTTGGGACTTCGTCGCGAGTTTGGAAGTTTCGCGATCCGTATATCGAGTCCCCGAGTGCTCGATGTATTCGATAACGACGGCGAGCACAGTATTTTCAGCACTCGATCTCGTCGTCGTGGCCCCCTCCCCCCTCCCCCCTCCCGCTCCTCCTCTGCCTTCGCCGACGCTTGTTCTCGATATTTGACCGCGAAATCGCCCGATCTATCTATCTCGCGGCGAGACCGCTGTAGATTTCCCGCAAGAAGCGGAGCCGGTAAGACTCTTCCGGCTCGCTGGTCGGGAAACGCATTTACACGGCCGGTCGCGCGGCCGATATTAATGCGCGGTATCGGAGCCATCGCGTCAAGTTCGTCGACCCGGCATCGGCGAGACGGCCGCTCGTTAAAACCACTGAATACGCTCCGAAGGACGAGCGGGCCGGGGGGCGCGCCTGGTATCGCGAACAACCACCCCCGAAGAGCATACACCGCCGCTTCTCTCGCCGCCGCGCGGAAAATGAGTCATGCCTAGGATTGCCAACTGTCCGGTTTTGACCGGACTGTCAGGTTTTCAAAAGTCTTGTCCAGTGACCGGTTAATAAGTCAAACCGGACGTCATATGTCCGGTTTTTAAGTTATACCCAATCAACGGAATGAGAGTTGAGATTTTAGCAACGTTTCTGCGTTTCAAGCGCCTACAAACGATCGAGCCATCTAGTAGATGACATCTGCCGATCCATCATTCCATATATATTAAACGAGTAATGGTTTATTATTTTATTCAATCAAATCTTGTTTATTATAAAATTGTGTGGACATTAATGTTGTAAATAAATTCTTGTCGTATTTTGCATTTAATGTAACGTTGTGATTATTATTTCTGTCCGGTTTAGTCCGGTTTGGGTTTGTTACCAAAGAAGAAATGTCCGGTAACTTTTAACTTTTGGATTTGGCAATCCTAGTCATGTCGAGAGATCGATGTCAACTGTGCGATCGCACTGGCATTTTGCGCTCATGTACACGCGTGCAATGATGTATGGATAATTCGTGTTTTTCTTTCTCTCTCTCTCTCTCTCTCTCTCTCTCTCTCTCTCTCTCTCTCTCTTGCCAGGTGGGATGGGGAAAGTTTTGTTGGTTATTGATTGTATGGATCATGTTGCGCAGCGCTGTGATTGTACAGATTAGACAGCATACCGACGAGCCTAACGTCTCGCGCATTCGACGATGACTTATTAATTTCGCTGATTTAAGCGACACTGACGGCACTCGGAAATGTAAACTTTAATTTCGCTTGTCCGTCTGTCGTGCATCGGAAACTGCGCATCTCGCGCACCGCGAGAATAATATTTCCATTTAGCAAAAAGCTCGAATTACCCAATATTTATATCATTGGAAACTCATCCCTTTAAATATTTGTTTTTCTTATCCTGGTAGTACACAGAGAAAGAGAGAGAGAGAGAGAGAGGGGGGGGGGGAGGGGAGAATGAATGAAAGAGCGAAGGAGGAAGAGAGGGAGAGACATGTACCGGTTTTCGTCCGTCGATTCATCTCGCCAGCTTACCGTTTCCAATCTCTTAAAGTACAAGCTTTCTTAGAAATCCTCTTGATTGCAAAATTCTTGGCGCATTTCGATGCAATTTATATCAGGGAGATTTGATGCTCTATAGTTAAATTGAGTTATACGGGAATACTTCCTCCCCTCCCCCCTCCCCTCCCACCTGAATCGCGAACGAAAGCAAACACGTACAAACGGCGCGCCGTTCTTCGCGAGACCAATCGCGCTGATACTTTTGTTTCCTTTCTCTTGACGTTCGTTTATCTCGTGCGTGCGATACCGCGAAAGTTCTTCCGTCTACTTTTTTCTTTTGTTCTACATTCGGTACTGCAATATCGTATGCGTGCGTGCGCGGAAATTGGGAGAGCGAGATCGTCCGGTGTCTCGGAGAGAATCTGCGGAGATGACGGATGCACACGACAGCCTCGTAAACTCCCAAGTTTCAATCGCGCCCTCTCCTCTCTCGCCTCCATCCCTCCCACACCAACGTCACTGCTCACCCTCTCACAATCAATTTTCGTGCGCGGCCACGGTTCCGGACAGTCGCGCGGACGCTTTAAAACTGCGAGACGCGAATTTTATGGAGCGATCGCGCCGCTATTATTTGCGTAATCTCGTAAATCCGACGTTTTTATTCGCGCTCCGCCGACGGGATCGTCACGTACTTTTTTTGCACGTCCGCCGTCGCCGCATCGCGGAAATACGAACTGCTTTATAAATGCAGCGACGGAGAGCGATGGATTTATTTTGGGAGCTGATGTGCGATTGCTGCGAAAATCAATAATTGGAACGCATGCTTTTACATCATAATATCGATATTTTTTTTCTTTATATATAAATACATATATAGAAAAAATGTCAGAAAAAAGACGGAAAAGAGCAGAGGAAAGAGAATAGAAGGGCGAGAGAGAGAGAGAGAGAGAGAGAGGGGGGAAGGGGGAAGGGAGAGGAGGAGGGAGACGAATGAAATATTAATGACGTTTTCATGGCTCAACGGATCATATATTATCCGCGACGAGGCGCGTAGCTCGAGATTTGATGGGTTTTATGACGTCATGTAATGCGGCGTGCATTATTCGCTCGAATTGAATGAGGTATGTTTGTATTCATCTTGATAATCAGACATTCATGCGGCCTTCCCCGTTTATCCGCGTATCCGCGACATACTAATGCGTAAGAATGCTCCATTTTATCGAGCGTGTCGATCGTCGCCGCGATCGTGCGTCAATGCGAGGATCGTTTAGCTCCTCAGGATTACGTTGCGCAGGATTATGACGACGTACATAATCGAAATCCGTACACTGCAAACCCGAGTGTGTTATTTTGACACGTACCCGTATAGAAAATGTTTTAGAATCTATTTGGATTCTATCCCGATTTCCCAAAATATGTTTGGGTTCTAACTGGGAAACTTGGGAAATATATACAGATTCTGGTTAGAAGTGTAATGTTTCAAAAATGCGATTCTAAATGGGAAACACAAACAGATTCTGTTTGGTTACTCCCAACGTTTTCCCCAAAAATGTTTCTGGTTTTCATTTTACATTCTATGATAAGAATGAGATGTACAATACCTTAAACATTTACACTTTACATATATATGCATACACATATATACTTGTAAAATGTAAATATTTAAAGCATAAATACTTGAAACAATATTTTGTGAGAAGTTTGTATAAAATAAATGAATATTTAAAACCATATATATTTTTTATTGTAAATATTAATATATAATAATTATCTCTTATATATACAACAATAATGCATATACATAACCGAATTAATAATATGATATATATATATATATATTAATATACATATATATATATATCATATATATATATATATTAATTCGATTTTTCGAAATAACTCAAATTGTTTGCGAGAGAAATAATTATGAAAAAATATTAATAGAAGGCTTTCAAGCTAAAAAAATAACGAATATATATAAATATCCGACAAACTCATCTAATTTACACATGTACGAATTAATCAAATTATCTTCAAATATAAAAATATATTCTATACATTGTACAAAACGAAAATGTATTATATTACGTCCGAATACGGAACAATTTAAGACAAAACAAACATTTGTATTATCCCTATTGCATTAATAAAAAAAGGTTGGAATTTACACGTTATTTCTGTTCCGATTCTAGATAGAGAACCCATTTTTGGGACAAGAATGGGATTCCTAAGTGGTATCGTGATGGGACAAGCTATTTTGGGACAAATTTGGATATTCTAGTTGGAATCTAAACTGTATCTGGGAAAATCCTAAGAAATTTCTATACGAATATAAGCTGAAGCTTTCCTCACGTGTTTCTTGTCGTCTGAAATCACATTATTTGATATCACTTAATTTCGATATCACTTAACGCGTTTAAACGACGTGACTCAAGACGACAAGTTAAGGGAAGCTTCAGCTTATACGTGTCAAAAGAATATACTCGGGTTTGCAGTGTACTCGCCGAAATTATAGCCGCGCTCTCTCCCTCCTCCCTCCCCTCCATCTCTCCTGCTCTACCGCACAACCTACCTGAAATATCCTCTGCTCGGCTCGATATCGCTGCGAGTCCTGCTGTCGCCCCGTTAATAGTACTCTCCGTGACCGACGCGGTTTAACGCCGACTTCCGGCCAAGTTCCGCGCCGGTAATAGTGCTCGTTAATATTCGATCGGCGGTTACACGCACAGCGCGTTATCCGGCGCGTTAATCGCGCCACCGTTAACGGCGTGTTAGCTCGCGGATATTGGCCTCCTCCGCCCCCAGGATCATCCCCCATGTCCCGCGCTATGCTCGTCCCGTCGGGACTCTTAAAGGCGGACGTAAAGGGACCGTTTACGCCCGCGTTCGCGACGTTTACGGCGCGACGCATCGCGACGCATCGCGTCGTTGGGCGCGCGCGCGAGAGAGAGAGAGAGAGAGAATATGCGCACATAAAAGCTCCGTAATAATACGCGCGCGTTTTCGATGGCGTCCGCATGTTTGATAGACGCCAGACGACGTCCCTTGATCTCGAGGAAACAGGAATCCGCTCGTCGAAGTCTTAAGCGCGCCTCGGCAAACGCGCGTGTGCGCGGAAAGGAGGGAAAGGATGCGGAAGAGAGAAAGAGCGAGTAACGCTTTGTGAGAGAAAGGATGTTTCCTTCGGGTGAGGCGAGGCAGGATATTCGTCGGGTACGCGCGTTTTCTTCGAATAGTTGGTGTCCCGTGTATGCTTAAGCTTTAGCTAGGCGACAGAAGCCGGGGGGGGGGGGGGGTAGTCTCGCGTTCCGGATCGATACTCCGAATTTGTCGGCGCGCTCTGAAATCCGAGGCAGTGTAAAATTTAAAGCAGCCGGCGGGAGTGGTCGCAATCAACAACGATTACTCCCTGCCGCTGCATAAAAACACGAGAGCGTCGCGTGTATTGGCCGCGCGGGATCGCGCTTATACATGGAATTAAGTCTCGGATCTTCGCGTCGGGACGCACATCGGCGACCTGACTTTTCTGTATAGCGAGGTAATCCTCGCGCCGCGTATCCTCCCCGAGAACACTGCTCCTTTAAATCCCGCGCTTGTATCATCCTCCTGTCAACGGGCGTGAGCCCGTTGTTGGGTCATGCAGCCGTGAGCTTTACCTGTCGTAGCTTTATAACGTAAGCACATCGTCTTTCCGTGTGCGTGCATTTTGCGCGAATTTGTTGCTCCGATCGCGCGCCTTCGGCGTCGCGTCGACGATCGCGACGCACCAATTCCGTTGTAATTATGCGTGCGCCATTTTCCGCCTTCTCTCTCTCTCTCTCTCTCTCTCTCTCTCTCTCTCTCTCTCTCTCTCTCCATATTTCGCTCCCTATCCTTCACCCCCTATCTCGCGGTCCGAGCCCGGCACCCCTTTCCCGCTACCCAAATTTTTCCGCATACTTAACATCGGTTAATATCGAATGTGGAAACAACACACTGCCTCATTAGCCGAAGATGTTGAATATTAAACAGCCGTGCGGACAGAGACGCGACGTAAAATATAATAAACGTAATTTCACGCGACTTGCACATCCCCCCCCCCCCCGAACGCGTCCTCCTTGAGCGTCCGAGCATGCGAGAGTGCTGCTCCCCGAGCGCGAGGAACAAAGTCGCCCGCGTGTGTGCGTTTTCATACTTTCCTTTTTTCTTGTTTGCTTTCTTCCTTTTTCTACGGGAGAATCAGTCTGCGCGGCAGAAGCTGACAGTAATTTACACGCGAAATAATAGCAAGTTTCTATGCACGCGGCAAACGTTTGCCGCGAGGCTATCTCTCTCTTTCTCTCTTCCCCCCCTCCTTTCTCTCTGTGTCTCTTTTTATATTTCATTTCTGCAGAATTTCATTTCCGCTCGTTAGCGTCTTTCCCAAGTGGAGAGGCGTCTGTGCCTGCCTTTCTCTTTATATGTGTATATACCATATATATATATATATATATGTATATACATATATATATATATATATGTACATGTACTTGCGCCGCCCTTACGCGAAACTTCGCGTTCCTTTTGCAGGAAGCACTTGCTAAGCGTAAATCGAAAGCAAAAGAAAAACCTACACGAGCCGTCCGCTCGTGAACGCTCACGGTACCGGAAAGTCTGATAAATCAAGATCAAAAGCGAGCGCGGCCCATGATATAAAACGGGCAAAGCCCCCGACGACGACGATGTGATAAGCGCCATTAAGTAAATTTACGGGATTTTCGAGTTTCAGCAATACTGGTTTGGCTGGCGGCCGGCCGGGGGCAGAACGCGCGCGTCAGCTCGCATTATTAAAATATACGTCGGATATCGCGCGGCGGGTCATTTTTGGTCGGATTAATGCGCGGCGTAATATTATTATTTTCCAATTAACCCCGGCCAAAGAGAGAGAGAGAGAGAGAGAGAGGGAGAGAGAGAGAGAGAGAGAGAGAGAGAGAGAGAGAGAGAGAGAGAGAGAGAGAGAGAGAGAGAGAGAGAGAGAGAGAGTGAGAGAATAGGAGGACGAACGCTCATATCCTGCCATTTGCTTTTTTGTTTCAGGTACGACAGATTATTTCAGTGAGCTTTTGTGCGCTGCGAGCGCGCGGCCGCGCGATGGCCATCGCGCTGAATCGCCGCGCGGCGCCGCATCGACATTTACGCCGGGCCTGTGAGTATTTTTTTCACCGCATAAGCTGCGCGCGCGTGCCAGCGAGGTGTGTTTGTATCCATCGGCTGGTGGAAGTACGCTGCGCGCCGATATATATTTTCGACGTGAGATGTTGCATTCTGCCGAGTTGCGAGGCACTCGAATGTTAAGTACGCTTACCGAGTGATGCGATCTGATAACGCTCTATGGGACTTTGTGTCGCCCCGAACTCGTGTGATTTCCCCCTCTGAACCCTCTCCCCCTGTGAACCCCTCCTCCTTTTATACACCGAGTTTTATTGCAGATGCTCCGCGCGCGCGCGCACGATTCTCCGCCTCCTCCTTCTTTGTGAAGAATCGTAAGAGGAAAAAGGAGATGGGTAGATTTATAGATTGAGAGATAGACGGAGATAGCATGATGCATCGCGTGCTTCGGAAAGACTTCTCTTAAACGCGACTCCTCATAAACTATACATGACGTAACAGCGTCCCAAATAAAAAAGATACACGTTGGTCTTAAAAAAATAACTGTTTAAATGACAAACGATACACTGAGAGAAAAGTATATGATATTTGGATACTATAATGATATAGTAACTAAATTATAGTCCGAAATATCAGATTTATAGTAAGTATTACCATAATATCGGTAATAATTATGATATAAGCATAGTATAACCAACCATATAATATTTCTACTAAGAATTGTAGTAAGTTAAACTAAAATTATTGTATGGATGCAAATATAAAATGGTAGGTAAAAGTAACTCTTGTATATAGTCAATATTATCAGAATATTTGCTAAATGATGACAGATGTAACTGTATGAATATTAAATCTCGCTATATTTGTGAATGAGAAATTACCATATACGTGATAAAAGTAACTGAACAATTATTTAAGACAATCATTGACTATATATTTGTGTTTATTCTACTATATTTTGCAGGTTTCCACGAACTATATAAAAATATAGTTGACGCCAAAATGAACTGTAAAATATAGTGAGATTATAGTTAATTCAACTATATATTTTCCTATCAGTGTATCATCGATTAAATACGATTAATAAGAGGCAGTAAAATGCAAATAGGTGAATAGCCGGTATAATATCGTTCCAGTTTCCTGCAAAACCATCTTCGATATTATAATATGGAACAATCGTGGCAAATTGAACAAAGAATTGAAAGCGAGGTGGGTGGGGGTGGAGGGTGGAAAAACGCGGAACTTGGCGGCAAACGGCGGGGAAAATCGGTTATTTCGCGCTTCTCTCGGTATACCTGCGCTCAATCGCTCAATCGCTTGGGCGCAGAACGCAATGGCGATGCTCGGACTTTCAATTTTCTCGGTTTTGCCATTGACGTGATAGTGGCCGCGGGGAGGGGGGCGGCGGAAGGAACGGCGCGTTTCGCTTGAGGTCCCGCCGCACGTAGCCGTGTCGTGCAGCTAACGTTTAAAAAGGGACGACCCTCTCGCTTGTGCGCCGCGGTGTGCGACGTAACGCGGCGGATTGTTTCGTCCTGTCAGCTGCAGGAGTGACCCGGTACATGATAATACGCGGCGCATTGTCGTATCGCGTTATACATTAGCGTTATACATTTTAATGAGAGAGCGCGGGCCTCTTAGAAATCTAGCGACTGTGCGCCGCTCAAAGCGACGTCGTCGCGAGTAAGGAAATGATTTCATCGGAAAGACGAATTACGAGTTTGTCGGTAACGAGGTCTTCTCGTGGAATATAACGACGGCGACGGTGACGGCGACGGCGGCGGCGTCTACGTTGCCAAAGTGCTGCCCTTTCTCTTCTCTCTCTCTCTCTCTCTCTCTCTCTCTCTCTCTCTCTCTCTCTCTGTCTCTCTCTCTGTCTCTTCTTTCTTTTTTAAAATTCGTCTTGTTCTTTTTCTCTTTCCCTCCCTCCTTCGCCTTCATCTCCCGTTTTCCCGCTCGCTTTCTTATTGTTTTCCTCTGCATCTCGGCTAATTACTTTTACTGTCCGCTCGTAACTGCACAAAGTTAGCAACGGTCCGGGGACCGTTCGGTAATAAGTACTTTTTAATCCCCCATTCCCTACCCCCCAGGCCGCCGCGCCTCGTTATTCCGCATAAATGTCGTCGCGAGATTGTACAATTCGCCTCGTGCCTCTCGTTTTTTCGCTCCGCTTCTTTCTCCACCGCGATTTTCGAAGCTAATCGGTTAATTGCTCGCGGGGAAACTCGCGGAGCGACTACGTCGCGTACGAGCGAGAGCGAGGGAACGCGGCGGCGGACAATGGCGGTGGAGCCGGTCGAGCGCGAGCCGCGCTGGCGAAATAATCCCCTGATTTCCAAATTATCCCGGAACACTCTGAGAAAATATTTCAGGATTTTTTAAGTGGATTTACCACGGTATTGTAAGATACGCTCGCTTTAATTCCTTGACTTATTACATCCGGTATCGAACCGTCGGTCCTCTCTCGCGACGACGTATCGCGGGTGGAGTGGCGCTGAAAAAATACGAGAGAAAGAGAAAACGGGCGTCGTCGGGGTCTCCTTAATTCGATAGACAAAGATACGCAAGCGTATTATACGTCATCGACGTCAAGCCCGGCTCGGCGTGAACGCAAAATGTGATAATCGCTTTCTCGGTATCCGAATCGGCGCCGAGACGTCGTCTCGATCCAATTTCATTATCGAGCCTGTCACTGCTAGAAGAGCTACCGCCTGTTTCTCCGCTCGTTCCGACGTTCCGCTATTTCGATACAGTCAGCTTCCGCGGCGAGCATTCGCAGCGTTCGACAGTGCGTCTAGAGTGCCGTCTATAAACGGCGCCGGTGCGCCGATCTAGCCCGTCGGAATCGCTCCCCGAATGAAGCGTGCGCCTTCATAAGCGACTGACGCGTGCGATATCTTATTTACCGGGATCGTTTGGCCATTTACGAGCTCGTTACGAGCCAGTGCGCGCGCGCGCGCTTGGCTCGGCATTCTCTCCTCGAGAGAACGCGTGCACTCACGCCGAAACTCACGGTTTACGGTCGCTCCGTCTCCGTGATGTCTGTTCACTCCCCGTTACTTCGCCCCGTTATTTCGTAGCGTTAATTACAATGTGCGCGCGCGCTCAACTCTTGAGCGGGAATCGCCGCACGGATTTTGCTCATAAAGCAACACTTTGCCCGATCGCGCACGAGTCCGCGTAGCCGTTCGTGTCTGTCTGTCTGTCGGCTTTATCCGCGACTTCTTCACGTCCACGAGACGCGAATGTGAAAAATGTGAGAGGCGAGATGACTCGCGCCACCTCGACGGGAACGTTACGTCCATTTGGCGTTAATTAATCGCACGCGTTAATAATAGCGTCGAACATTTTGTTACAACATATATTATTACAACATATATCATACATTATACAAGCCTGCATAATGTATAAGATATAAAAATTAAATAATGTATAGATACATGTAAAAATATACGAATATGTTTATCTGTAAATATATTATTATTACAATTAAATGAAAATATATTTCTTAGTTTTCTCTCTGTAATCATACGTTTACAAGCAAACATGTTTGTTATTTTTATGTATATTACACATTGGCATAAAATATATACTTTTGCGTAATAATTTAATGCATTATTTAGCTATATTTAAATCCGAGTCGCCTGCATCGTCTATAAATAAGCGACGCGACGCCGTAAGATGAGAGTATATAAAATATACAGCTTCTTATTATACACACGACGTGTACACACGGCGCGTTCTCTCGGCTAGCGCATAATGCGGGGCAGCACAAATCCAGAACAACCGCGCATAATCCGGTACTTCTGGTCACTTTATCCTGTAATGTCCGTATTAAACCTGCTGTAATTGTCCGCAGCAAATGTAGGGCCGCAGCAGCCGGCAGAATTAAGCGCGAGAGTCTTGATTATCATTTACGTGTGTGTGTGTGTGTGTGTGTGTGTGTGTGTGTGTGTGTGTGTGTGCGTGCGTGTTTGTGTGTTACGTTATATTATAATACATTAAGCGATGTGAAAGCGGCCAACACGTCGTGTAAGTTTCCGATATTGGAGGTCGCGTAATAAAACATAGGCGAATGTAACACGCAGTTTTTCGGCTGGGAGCAACGAGAATTCGCGCTCTTTGAAAATCTCGCTACGTCGGAGTTACGCGAACAAGTGCAAGATGGTCGACTGCTCACGAGGGGCTCTCTTAAAATTTTCCCAAAGAATACACACTCCACGTGGGAGCGACGAAGATCATGGCGCGAAGGAGCGAAGCTTCGCGAAACGGTGGATCCGCGAGTATCACGGGACCGCGACGAAATCGCATTCTATGCTTTTGTCTCCTTTCGGCCGGAGAACGTGCCTCACACGCGGACAATAGTATATATATATATATGTGTGTGTGTATAGAAGCCGGAACGGCATCACCCCCGGGAGCAACGTGTCGTTCCGGGTGCAACGACGAGTGCGCGCGTGCCAGCCGCGCTGTGAATGCGCGTGGCCGAGCGCGATTAATTCACGAAGAATGGATGTTAGCTGCTTGCACGACGAAGAAGAGAGGAGAGAGAATGAGAAAGACTTACCGGGCAAACTGGAGAAAAATGTCCGTTAGAGACGACCGTTCTTTTATCCGGAACGGAAAGACGCTCTCCCCCTCCCTTCCTCTTTTGCTTTTCTATGTCTCATCTTTGTGCGCGGCTCTGGACAACGCGACGTTGCTCCGAGCCGCATATTCGGTCAAGATCGTTTTCGTCAGGAGAATCCCATCCCGTACATTACGACAGCATTTGACGCGTTTCCTATGCTAGTGATAAAGATGCCTGTAAAAAAATTAAAAGAAAACGTTTATCCGTTGGGTATCAGGAACATATTTAGCAGATATGAATGCACATACGTTTGCAATGAGAAGAAGTTCGCTTCAAGCGTGAAAACAGAGGTCTCTCCCAAATCTTAGTTTCTCATGAGAACAATTGTCAATTATCATTTTACTTCGATAAAAGAATTAAGTTTAAGTAAATATGTTATTGATACCTACCGTATAAGAATTTCTTACTTTCTTGCATAGACTTCCTCCGGGAATGTACCGGTTTCACACATGTGCGGCGCACCGATCTCTCGCAAGAGATCAGCGCCCAACGTGTAAAACAGAGACACTTTGCTCTTCCACGTCCACCTAAACAAGCCAAGTCCATCATGCACAACCACATAAAAATATAAGGTGCGCTGCTAGGAGGGTTCCGTAAATGAACCATGGTAACGAATGTGTTAACGTTCGGGCGCCGTCGGCGATGGCCGCGACGTTAATCGCGAGGAACGTCGCGCGATCGACGCCGGAAATTGGTTCTCGAGCGAGGGTGGCTCGCCATGAGGGAGGCCGCCTGGAGGAGACTCACTGTTCCTGGTGTGTTATCTCTTCGGGGCCAGTTTCTCTCTCACTCTCGCTCCCCCCCCCCCCTCTCTCTCTCTCTCTCTCTCTATCTATCTATCTTACCGTAAACGAGCTTCATCCCCGCGTTCTTGGGATAACTTTCACCCCATCTTTTATCGGCACAGTTATAGCGCGAGTCCGACGGGGACAGCCCGCGACAGCGCGCGATATTAACACGTCCAGGGAGGATGAGGACAGCGGAATGTCTTCTTTCCTAAGAGTATATAGCTAGAGGGTTAGCGATACGAATATTACTGCGCGAGTGACCATGAAGCGTGTGCACCCTCAAGTCACAATCTCGGATCCGCAATATTTTCTTCTCTCCTTTTCTTTCTCCCTCTCTCTCTCTCTCTCTCTCTCTCTCTCTCGATTTTTTTATCGCCTTCATTCATACGAAACACGAAAGCGGGACTGGTGATTTAACGGCCGAGATACCCGGAATCACCGGGCCCGGCAGCGGCGGTGCCGAATCTCGAGGATGAAACGAGCGGGAGATAAAGGCGAGCGGAATGAATCGGGCGGTCGACGCACCAGGAACGAGATGCGCGACGCGGATAACGGCCAGACGACGATAATCCGAAATCACAGCGAGGAGAGGAGGAAGGGGCCCTTTACTGCTGCATCTCTCATCCTCCACCGTGTCCCTCCTCTCACTCCGTTTCTATCCCCCGCGCCGGGCCCGTTCAGACCGCGTTTCTCGCAGAGCGCGCTCTTTTCGCGGATCGTAACTCTCGCGAAGAATTTCCGTTAAAGCCGTGTCTCTCGGGCGCTCTGGCAAAACCGACGGGGACGACGGACGCTCGTAAAAGCGCTCTTCGCCGCGCGCGCGCGCGGCGGGACGTACGTCGCCGTTCCGTCAGGATTCTTTGGCTTCTCTCTTGCGCGCCATTGAGGAAGGAATCGCCGAGTCCTCCTCCTCCTCCTCCTCCTCCTTCTCCTCCTCCTCCTCCCCCTCCTCCTCCTCCTCCTCCTCCTCCTCCTCCTCCTCCTCCTCTTTCTCATCCTCTTCCTCCTCAGACAGGTACGCTTTTACATGTTCCATTCGCGACGCGGCGGCCGCGAGTGCTCGTTTTCGCGGATATTAAACGCCGGCTTAGGCGACATTACCCGTATAACGTCAGGCGTCTCTCTCCCGGGTAGTTTGGCGAGACATGTGGCGTACGTGTGATTGCGAGCATGTGTATGTGTGTGTGTGTGTGTGTGTATGTATGAGTGTTTCGAAAGGAAAAGAGCGCGTGTGTAGTGAGGTTTCGTTTTCTTCTTTATTTTCGATCCCCTCGTTGGTTCCTCCGTGTCTATCTTCACGTCGCACTGTTATTGCTTTCGTCCGTGTGTGCGCGCGTGTGTGTGTGTGTATGTTGTTACGCGTGTTCTCTCGCTCTGAGCCTTTCTTTTTTATTATTATTATCCCACTGAGATATTATAGTGCGTACTCCTTTTATCCTTGCGCAGCACCGTTTGTCTGCGACAGCCATTCGCGGAGACTCACGCGTATGCTTCTGCGTCGCCGGAGCCGCCGGCTCATTATCGATCTCCTTTGATCACCATTTTCTCATCGGGTAATTTAGTTAGCAAGTTCCTCGCGAGATAATTCCAAATGAGTTCCTCTCCTTTCTCACTGACTTTCTCGCGTCCCTCCCCCTCCCCCCCCTCTCTCTCTTTCTGTCGCTCTTTCTCTCTTTCTTTGTCTGTCTCAATCGGATTTTATAATTAACTTAACCGCTAGTGATTCTTTACTTTCGGCCTATCTCTCTCTCTCTCTCTCTCTCTCTCTCTCTCTCTCTCTCTCTCTCTCTCTCTCTCTCTCTCTCTCTCTCTCTCTCTCTCTCTCTCTCTCTCTCTCTCTCTCTTTGCCCTGTTTTTTACTTCTTCTATCCAGATCTAAAGCGGTTCGCGGCGACGTCTCCTCGCTATCTCTCGGGTTCGTTAACCTACACCAGCGGTCATAATTCCGCAGAGGAAATCTTTCAGGTTCATTAGATTATCTCATTGCACACTATTAGTGGAACTTTAACCGATGCGATTTATTCTGAAAGCGACCGTACTGTATTTTCTAAGTCCAATAAAATTGGGTTAAACCGAGTTAACTTTAACAACACGGCAATCTCCCGATGATGTTTTATCTGTCGCCTGCGAAATCAAGCGGTATCTCGCGAATATCTTATGACAGTCACCGTGCGACCTAAATTGTTACAGTTACCGCCGGAGTTATTCGTCGTCATGCGAGGCATCGAATGCGCTCGTTAACCTGCTTACGTCCCTCCTTCTCCTCCCACGAGTCGAGTATTGTTTAAACCCAACCAAGCAATAACACAGGGAGAATTATCGGGCGGAGGGGCGCACGCGCGACCACCGCTAAATTAAGTGGGAATTAAAATTAATGCGCTTATTTTCGGAGTTGCATATTACGCACAAAAGTGTACACTGTATAGGCAATGTCATAATTACAAAGTGGAAAATCCACAAATTAATGAATGAGCGGAATGTGGCAAATGGATTAACAATTTCGCCGCGTAATGCAATTAAATGTAATCATCCGCCCGTGTGCTTCTCTCTATGCACGCGGCGGGATACAGCGGGAATAGTGCGTCGACGCGAGAATTCGGCGATATTTATCTCCCCGTCCCGTCTGACATTCTTTAATAAGCTCCCCATCATCGGCCGCGCTCTCCCGAGGGCGCAGCGATACTTTAACCCGGCGGAACGAACGAGGAACTGGCACGTGTCACTCGCACGTAACAAGCCGGCTGCCAATTACGCGCTCGATCGTCCGGCGCGACGCCCTTATTATACCGGAATCTACCCTCTCTATCGCTCACCCACTCTGCCGCTCCTCGACGCTCGATCGACGCCGTGTATTTACAAGTTTCCGTAACAAATTGCTCGCGAAGATGAAAAGAGCAGACAAAAATTACGCGGGAGGAAAGGAGAAAAAATAAAATTCCATTTAACCGACGTCTCCGTCGGAAGTTATCTCGCCGCGCGACGGAGACGGATTCGACGCTGGTGACTCGGTTGTTGCTCGGCGCGCGGCAAAGAGTTTAAACGCCGGCGATCGATGACAAGAGCGCGAAGAGGTCGCAGCTGTTGGTGCAACGCGGCGGCGGCGGAGGAAGTCTGCGACGAGGGGTGGTTAGGTAGTGGAGTAGTAGAGTGCGTCGAGGGATGAGTCGGGTTTCCACGAGAATGTCCGGGGAGAGAGAGAGAGAGAGAGAGAGAGAGAGAACGAGAGAGAGAGAGAGAGAGAACGAGAGAGAGAGAGAGAGAGAGAGAGAGAACGAGAGAGAGAGAGAGAGAGAGAGAGAGAAAGAGAGGGTCCGGCAATCGTCGTCCCGCCGCTGTCAAATAAATGTCCCGCGCACACCCACGAGCAGAGCGGGGGGGAGGGGGCGGCGCAGCGGACGTGAGTGCGGGGTTGAACCTCGTACCTTCGTTAGCCTCCGACTTTCCCGGCACTACGGTTCACGATTATGCTGCCGGAGTTTCCCAATTGGGTCGCGCAGCTTGGCCGTTTCGTGAGTATTAACGTCGCGTTCGCGGGCTCCCGCGATATACGGAGTGTTCTCCAACTCCATCGCTATGCCGTCACCCGCAATGAGATTCTTCGATTAACGCGTACGGTCGCCACCCCCGCTTCGCAGTAGGCTCGCGCCAGTCCAGCTCGGGGTGTACGGATGAAAATAATCCGGGAGGGGGCGGAGGCGAGGCGGCAGGGAAAGCGAACTGGCTTTGACAGCCGAGTTTGGAACAAGCGATTTTTCTTTCTGTTTTTTCCTTTGTTTTTTCTTTTTTTTTTTTTTTTTTTTTGTAAGTGGAGGGAGATTGCGGCTTTAAAACAGTCTGTAGAAGAGCCGTGACCCGACGAGAAATTCATCCCATGGTCCTGATCAGGTTAACCTCATTTCGACATCAGGTCTCAATAAGGTAATACTAGTAAAGTAATACTCGGGTCCTAGTAAGTCATGTAACGCAGCATGGATATCAGGACCTTAGTGAGGATTCATAGTCTGGTCCTTATTGAGTTACCTTATGGAATCCTTATTACGTTTTTTTTTCAAATTATGGCCCCTGATTACTCGTCACGGCTATATTGGATGATGACATTGGAAATAAGAAATGACACACTGAGAATTCTTTCGTGTCATTTCCAAATAAAAAGATATTTGGATGAAATAATATTTTAGATCGCTTGAGCGTACTTGCAAAATGTTTCGGAAAAGAAACATAAAATGAATATCATAAGATCATAAAGTATCACAAGGTGACAAGATATAAAGTAGTGTTAGAGAGAAAAGTTGCATGTCACGTTAATTTTACAACTATTTATCGACTGCTGAAAACAGGATAGTTTCTATAGCATTTTACAAATAAAGGGTGTCCCAAAATTCACGCAAGAAGTAATTTTGATAGAAAACACAGGATTATAATTAAAAATTGTAAATTTTTTATTGATTCATAAAGTATACAGTACAGGGTTATATATAACATATCGGGTAAATGGCCTCCACGGCTTTGCTGGCACATATGCGCTCTTTTGTTGAAATTGTCCATGACTGTTTTGCATAAATGTGGCTGAATTTCGTTGAAACAGCGCTCAATTTCCTCCTTCAAAGCGTGGGTGATCGTGGGCTTGTTGGCATAAACCTTAGACTTCAAAAAACCCCAAAGAAAAAAAAGTCCAACGGCGTTAAATCGCATGATCTGGGCGGTCTGATCTGATCACCAAAATGGTAAATTACACGACGAGGAAATGACTCGTGCAGTAATTGAATTGTTTCTCGGGCTGTATGGCATGTGGCACCGTCTTGTTGAAACCACATGTCGTCCACATCCATATCTTGCAATTTAGGCACAAGAAACTGGATTATCATCGCGATAGCGAGCACCATTAACTGTTATTGCCTGACCAGCCGCATTTCCTTCCGAAGAATGGTCCGATGATGCCTCCAGCCCAAAATTCGCAGCAAACAGTGACACGTTGTGGATGCATTTGTTTCTCAACAATCACTCGTGGATTTGCTGAACCCCAAATGCGACAATTTTGTCGATTAACCAAGCCATCGAGATGAAAATCAGCCTCATCGCTGAAGATGATTTTGTTCAAAAAATCAGCATCCACTTGTTGTTGAAATGAACAATGAAAACGCGTTGTTCTTTCGTGCAGCACTCCATTTTTTAAACCCTGAACTGTCAGCTGTCACGCTGTCTTTTTTTTCGTTGGCAACACTTTACCGCACAAATGGCGCAAAATTCAAATCTTGCTTGTGACACCCTTTACATTCAAGTGATCTGAAGTGTTTTTTCGATGCAAACATCTTTATATTTGGAAATGACACCCAAAAATTTTGTTAAAACTTGATAATGCCAATCGTATTAGGTACAATGAATAAGATCCCGACAAGGACCTGATTAACTGAACCATATTATATCATACACCAGGTTGGTACATCAAGGTCCCAATGTGGACCCAATCATTATAATCTTATAAAGGTCTTCCTTACTCATTCGTCGTTAGGACATTATAAGGACTGACTTACTTCGGATTACCTTTCATTCATTCTATTAGGTCCTTATCAATGTTAGGTGAACCTGATGAATATTTCTAGTCGGGGAGATGCTGTTTCTCCGAGTGCCGTTTTCCTCGCGAAACGGATCGCGGCTATTCCCGCGATCGCGAGCACACATTTCATCCCTTGTTGCCGCCCCGTCAGCGGGCTCATTCCGAGGTCCCTGGTGTCCCCCCCGCGTTGTCGGTGCGCCTCGTAAATTAAGTATTCGCGGCGGAAATGCATACACACGGCCCACCGCCGCCGTATCCGTGCCGCGTCGTCTGCGACGCTCCTGGGGACCACGGGTGGTCAAACTTTATGATTATGACAAGAAGCCGTGTATTGTGGGGCTCGAGAGTTTCCCACTCGCGATCGGACGTGACCCGGGCTTTTGTAATTAACAACTAAGTGCTTGGTTGGAAAAGGCAACGCCCGACAGCGATCGGCGGCGAGAGGAACGTGTGCGAAATTTCGTAATGGAGGTACACGGGAACGCGCGTGATAGACGTGACGAAGCAGCGGCGATCCGAGTCGACATTTTCCGGTTCGAATTAACTCTGCAAATCCCGTCGAATTTGAAGAACCGCTGGAGGATGTTGGACTGTAAACATTAAGCGCGATATCGTTCCACCCGCTGTCTCATACTTTCCGTGTCAAGTCGCCTGTCAAAAAGGAGATTTCAAAACGATTTAACATTCGGTCACCCCGGAATAGATGTGATTCGATCGGAAGAACACGATTGTCGATTAATTCGATATCGACGAGAGTTTGATGAAATATTCTAGAAACCAAATATTCTGTACAAACGTGACGCTCGGTCGGTCACGGAGAGAAGTATGCGACGTGCGAGAGTACCGAAATATTCGACAAGAAGAGCGAATCGTCAACAGTCACCGTTCGTCACTGAACACCGAGCGATTGCAACAATCGAAACATTCCGGGCGTTCAAAGCAGCCCCAAACATAGCTTCGTGTGTCGCATATATTTCCGAATGTTTATTACGTTTCGAGCCGCGACGAGCTTCGAACGCGCGAAGGGGGGGTGGGAGGGGACTTTGCGCGCCGCCTTGTTATTCATCGTTCTCGCCGGCCGGTTCAAATATTCCGTCGAAATATTTGATGAGGCTTTCGCGCCGGCATCGGCAGCGCGTTATTTAACGCGAGTATCTTCGATCGAGTATGGTAAATGGAAAAAAAATACAATCCCGCACAATTCCAAGCATATCATGGTGCAATCGAATTTTCCCGTTGCATCGGGCGAACCGAGACCGGATGGAAAACTCGGCACGGTTGTAGAAAACGAGGAGGATTTTTGCAGGAGATCCCGAATCGGCGCCAGCCCGTCTCAGTTGTCTCGAGCGAGAGCTTCGGCACAGCCGGATGTACAGACGAATGTTTTCGCTCATGGACATCGCTTCTCGCCGTCGTCGAATTCTCGCCTGGTCCCCTGTCCATTTACGCGAGCCGAGATCTCTCCTCCGTACGTTTATCAAACGGGTAGGTTCCCGTTGAGAGACGTTCTTGTAGACGGAACGCTACTCTCTCTCTCTCTCTTCCTCAACGAAAACCTCCAGGTTGAACAAGCGCAGCTCCTTTGCCGAGGATAAAGAGTCTCACTCGAGCCACATTTTCGACCGCCAATTAGAAAATCAACGAGAATCGATGGGCGAGCTCCGCGCTCGCTATCCTTGGCTGAAAGCGCCAACGACCGGACCGCTCTCGCTCGGTGAGCCGGCTTTAAGTAAGAGAGACACACACACGCGATCGTGCCCGCCGAAATTTATTCAATTACAGCGAAGAGAGTCGCCTTTGAGTAGGCATTTGTCGGGGGACGCAAAGCGGATCTCGCAAAGCGCGCACGGGGCCCCTCCTCGGCCTCGCCGCGCACCGATTACGCAATACGATATTGAACCGTAAAAGCCCGCAATCTTCGTCGACCTCGTTGAAGCGCTTTGTGAATCCGGGCACCGGCACGCCGAGGCCTCGGCTAACGCCAATCAGAGGCAATTATCGGCGCCCGGGGCAGCGCTGCGAAATCGCAACCGTCCGTTTAGATGCTACGTGTGGCGCGCTTAATTAAGATATAACCGGCCGCCGTCACGTGTCGTCCTTCGTCATACTGTCGAGAAGGAGCAGGAGAACAACGAGAGCTAGGGAGTTTATTTTATTGCGTGCTCTCGGTGAGATTGAGGTCTACGTGCGCGGGGCGCGCGCGCCTGTAGGTCAATGCGAATTGCGCTCGCGCGTGACAGGGGGGGGGGTGAAATCTCGCACGTAGAATTATGATCACGCGGGCCGATAGAGCGGTCGAACGGCTATCTCGAGTCCATCGCGACGAAAGGAAAGAGCCCCTTTGGCGGAACGACATTGAGATAGATCGCGCTCGTTCGCCCACTGCGGGCGCGCTACGTGTAGCGTCTCTCCCTCGCTCGTTTTCCCTCTCCGGGTGTTATCCGCGAGCTATAGCGGAGAGAGACCGGTACTCTCTCTCTCTCTCTCTCTCTCTACACATCGTGCGGTCTACAGGACGACGCAAAAGCGCCGGACACTGAGCGGCGAAGACTCGCGTCCGGTCGTTTCCGGGGAGCGTAGCGACGCGCTGAAGTGAGCCTTCAAGGAGACTCGCAGCTGCTGAGGAGACGAGTTGCTACCCTGGTCGGTCAGTAATCACTTCCCCCAGTCACTTAGAGCGCTGAAAGTGGGGACTGGCAGAGACAGCAATCTCATGAGGATCTGTCTGTCTCCCTGAAAGGGGCTGGAGCGTCACGTTATTTCCGGTAGCAGGCGGTGTCGGGAGGTTCCGAATTAGCCGCGGAGGCCGAGGAATATGAATGCGAATGCGGAGGGCTTTGATCGCGATGAGTCCTCGATGGCGGAGATACGTCCAGTCGCAGCGAGCGGCAGCGTAGGGCCTCGACTGATCGATGACGCGGCGTCGTTAATCAACTCGAGCCGACTCGCTCGCGAATCGAGATTTCATTACTAACGCGCACGTAACATCGCGCGGCGAATTGAAAAGTCGCGACGACCGCGACCGAAAGCCCGTCCCATCGAATCCTCGAATCGCGGAAAGACCCCCCCCCCCCCCGTTCCGAATGATCCGGCGAAACCCGAGCGCTGAAGTGTTGTGCCCCGTTGCCGCGCGCTGGGCCGCCCTGTATATCCACCCAAGTCGACCTCGAGATTTCCGGTTTATCGCGGTTCATCCCGTTATCGGACGACCGCATTTATTCGCGACCATACGC
Source organism: Harpegnathos saltator (assembly GCF_003227715.2). Taxonomy (NCBI): domain Eukaryota; kingdom Metazoa; phylum Arthropoda; class Insecta; order Hymenoptera; family Formicidae; genus Harpegnathos; species Harpegnathos saltator. Next base: position 165,619 of record NW_020230007.1, read on the forward strand.
GCCGTATTCCTCCCTCTCTCGCCCCCTCCGCCGCCCTCTTTTCCCGCTCTTCAAAGCCGCAACCGCCACCGCCGCCGCTGCCTCCTCCCCTCCCCTCCCCTCCCCCCGAACGCCCCGCGAGGCGACGCCGCTACATTACCGTAACGTATCCGTAACGGCCGTTAAGAACGTGAAGCCGGCGCATAGCCGCCATTGTCCCGCGGACGCGGAATGTCCTCTGGCAGGGATTACCGATCGTAGATTTTTCGGCCGGTCTCGACCGGCCGTCGCGCTCTCGTTCTTCGCCCCGTCCTTTTACGGGCTGAGAGAAAGAAGCGTCGGCCGAGATATACGCGCCCGGCTCTCGTATCCGCTCCGTTGTCTTAATCTTATCTCCCGAGGCAGCTCTTTTCGCGAGGATGTTCACGATGTTATCGTGAGGGCAACGGGGGGGGGGAGGGGGTTGCGCCGATACCGCTCCCGGCGATCAATTTCTCGCGCGATTCGGGCAGCTTCTCTCATTCACCGGCCGAGTGTCGGAGCGCGCGCGGATTGTCCGCGATTCTTTTGCATCGGAGCGCTCGCGCTGTAGCCCCGCCGTCGGCGTCGTCGCGCACCTCAGTCACGTTTCTGGAGGAAAGGAGAAAAGAAACGAGTCGGCGGAAGCCTGACGGATTCCTGTCTGCCGCCGCTGTTGCTTCTCGCCAAGGGGCCACATTTTGATCGGCTTTGCCGAGCGCGATCGCGACTCATCCGCGGAAACTCGAATTTCCGGCGATCGCGGCCTTCGCCGCGTCACGTCGGCTTTTCGCGCAGCGAAAGCCGGTGCGGCGATGCGAGCTGTCGGACGCGGGGCGGAAATCGCTGCCGCGCGGAAGTGACGCGATTCTCGCGATTGGAAATACTCTTCGGCCGCGAGCACTCCGCGGCGCGAAGCTCGACGACGTGAGCGACGAGCGCGAGAGAGCCGGCGATATTTTTGCTGCCGGAAAGCGCCGGGAAACGAAACTGGGGTTCGATTTAATCCACGCGAATCCTAGCTCTCTCTCTCTCTCTCTCTCTCTCTCTCGCTCGCTCGCTCGCTCGCTCGCTCTCTCTCTCTCTCTCTTCTTTCCACATATCTTCTCTTTCTCTTCGCCGCTGCGTTCCGCGAGCGCGCCGCCAACATTAATCCCTGGTTAATTTAAAGATCCGAAATCCGACGTCGAAGTTTGAGCGAGTTAAAAGTCGTTAGGATTTCAGAGACGAGCGTTTTAACTGCAAGCGAAGTTGCGAACCCGCCGAAGGGGGACTGTGGCGGCAACGCGGCTGAGAGGGTGGATAGAGTGAGGGAGGGTGGGCGGACAGATCGAATCTCATTACGGTCAGAATTCTCCCTGGCGTCTGCGACCTTTTCTTTTCGAACCTTCTCGCTCACGTCGATCTATCTATCTATCCTCTTCGCTACTTTCCTCCCTATTTTCCTACCAAATTTGTTCGCTTAAATCGTTACGTTTCACTAATACTCCGTCCTGATGCTCGTAACACGATCCCCGTGATGCGCGCGCGCGCGCGTGTGTGTGTGTGTGTGTGTGTGTGTGTGTGTGTGTGTGTGTGTGTTCATAGGGCCGCGTGTACTTAGAGCTCGATTATTCGAGAGCCCGCTCGTTCGATAAACTTCTCTTTGTTGAGATGTTTTCGATGCGATTACACGAGTACGTAATCTGAGTTTGTATTTGTTATACGGCAACACAGCCATCGAGCTCCGTGTAGCCTGATCGTACAATCGAATCTCGAGGTAAGCGCTATTTCGAGATTGCTCGCAGCTTCGTCTAATTAAATCCCTCCTTTTTTCCGCCTGTCGCTCGGCCTGGCCGGGCGCAGCGAGGGCTCGCACAATGAGAAACAAGCGTTTAATATCAGTGAGAGAATTATCAGTGAGGGAATTATTGCGTACTTTCGAGTCCGTAATCGACTCTTGTCGTTGAAGCCACTCATCGCTCTTGGCCTCGCGATGGGTCGTGTTATTCGCGAGTAGGGCCTATGAAAGAGGGTCGTTTCAAGAGCGATTCGATTCATATATTTGTTTAAAACGAAACAAGCTTTGAGAGCTTCTCCGAAAGCGCAATGCTGGTGAATAGATCCATTTTTCATTCTGGTTCAGTTCACTAACTAATTTATTAGACCAATCACAAAATAGATATTCAGGGCGATAAAAAAGCGATGAACGATGAAGAAATAGAAATCTGAACTGCTCGGCAAATGTGCGATTTGTGAATGCCAATTCGGGTTACGTTCAGCGGAGAAAGTTGCCTCGCGACTATTGTAAAATTCATGAATCTGACTGACGCCATGCTCTTGGATTCGTCCTTGGATTTAAGAGCATGCGCCAATTAGATTGACGAATTTTGCAAGAGAGTTGTAAAGCACAACTTTTTCTCCCAAGCGCAAGCATTGAGAGCGACTTCACGCGCATCCGCTTCAGTCGCGCGCGATTTCGTCGTCGCTGCTGTTTTCTTTTCCTTAGAAAGACAGCTGGCGCCGGAAGTGACAATGATCTCAGTGAGATTAATCAACTGTGCTCTCCTGCCAACGTGATTGTAACGAACGACCGTTCTCCTTCTCGCGTTGACACTCTCTTCTCGTAGACGCGGCCGCTTCTCCTTCGCTCGTCCATCTCGCCGTCGCTCCATCCGCTCGCTGGATGAGTACCGTTCAGCTGCGCGTCACATTCGAGATCCCCGCGGCCCGTCCTTTTCCCCATCCGACACACTGTCTTTTGTCGCCGGGATCGACGCTGACAGGTCGACGCTCCCGTCGATCGTCAGCGTCGCCGTCAGCCCGTACAACGATTCGATATATTCCAATTATCACGACGCTCAACGTCGATCGCCGACTCCGAGAGACGCTGCGAGAGACGCGCTTCCTTCCGCCCGCCGGCATTTCGTTTCCGTCCTTCATCAGTCCTTTGCCAGCCAATTCTCTTCTTCCCTCCCACTCACTCCCACCTACCTGCCTTTATCCTGGTCTTTCTTCGTTTGTCGCCGCGTCGTCGTCGGATTATCGCGCGAGCCGGAATTTCATTTCGCTCTAATTGAACGTCGCGCGGCGTCGAGCTGCAAAACGCAAGGGCGAGCGAACGCGCCGACGCCGTTTCCGTCGTTAGACGCACGGCGAATCTCGTTCTCCATGATTCATCGAGGGTAAGCGGATACTCGCTACGAGCGAGCGAGAGGTGCGCGGAGGGTGAGACACGACCGAGGGGTAGTTTGGAACGAGAGGAAGCAGCGACCGAGGAACGTTTGGCGTCGCTCGCTCGCTCGTAAATCGCGTCACTCCGCTCGCCCGTTCTCGCTAAGTACGTAAGTACTTTTGTACCACCCGCCGTATAACGCGCGATGCGGCGCGATGCGGCGCGACTCGTCGTCGCGAACGCGCGCGCTGAAACAACAACACGGCTAATTCCTTAAGTAGGTGTACGGTAACGAGGCTTTCGCCGACGACGCAGGAAATTCCACGCGATTCTCTTGCCGCCGCCGCCCTGTCCTCGCGCGCTTCCTTCGTCCTTCGTCCTCCCGCAGCCGCGCCGCGATCCCTCGTCCCCGCCTTTGACTCTCGGTGCGACCCTTTTCCGCGATTGTGTCGCGCGCGTTTCGCGAGCAATTACCCTCCTTCATTTACGCCCGAATGCGCGAACACCGACCGACCTGAGAGCGCGCGAGCGCGAGCGCGAGCGCAAGCGGTACTCTAATTCCGCGTAAATGCGTCGCTTGCTCGCTCACGAGCGCGATATTACGAGCGCCGTCGAGTCACGTTCGCGACGGAGTGCACCGCACCAGGCACGCAACACAAAGAAGAAGAAGACATCGTCCCCGTAGCGATGCTACTTCTGGGCTGGTCGGGGCCGCCGGCATAATGGGACACTGGGGTTAAAAGCCGCGCGCGGGGTGCTCCCGCGCGCATTCAGCTGCTGTGCGCGCGAGGCTTCTGCGGCTCTTCATAATGGCGTCCGTGAAATCAATGGCAATGACAAGGCGGAATCCGAAGCAAACGCCCGCGCGCGTTCGCTCGCCGACTCGCTCTTCTCGCGAGGGCGCGCGCGCACGGTATAATGACGTTAGCAGCGGGTGGAGTGTCGTCGGCAAATATTTTGCCTCCCCTTTGTCCGCCCTCTTCACTTTTGCGTTTCTCTTCATTTCCAAGAGCCTCCCTCGAGACATTTTCGTGGAGTTCGCCGCGCGATAGGATAAATACTCGGTAAGAGGAACGGCCGCCGGAGGCGGCGGGGAGGAATCGCGTCGCCTGTACACACACTTCCCATTACCGGTCGCCGGCTCATCCCGCCGCCGCGCCCCCTGCCGTCAATTTCGCCCCTTTCGCCGATTGCGCGATGATGGATCGCGCGACGTGTCGCGACCGGCTATATCCGCTCGCGCCGCGAACGAGACTCGATCACCGGCGCGGCTCGTATCAATATACTTTCATTACCGGGAACGCTTCCGCGCTCCGAGCTCGTCACCACCCCTGCCTCCCCTCCCCCCGTCGCGTCGGTGGGTTCCGCGCGCGCGGAAGCGGGATTTCATTTCGCTCTAATTGAACGTCGCGTATCACACCGTCGTCGCGTTGTATCGTAGGTGATTTCTGCCGGCGCTGCGCGTCGGCATGCGCGTTTCGCGCTTCTTCGTTATTGAAATGCCGACGACGCGCGCGAGTCGTCTCGACGGGGCGATTTCGCCGGCTATCAATCTTCGGCTTCTTAATCGCTCTCCTCCCCCGCCGCCGCCGCCGCGGTGTTGCACATTTGCAATAAGCGAGCTGTGTGTATTTATTGTTGAATTGCATAAACACGCGCGCGCGCGCACAGATGCGACGGGTGTGCACGAATTAATCGGCGCGACGGTTACAGCTCGTGCAATGTAGATGCAGGAGGAGCAGTTTCACAGAGAGAGAGAGAGAGAGAAAGAGACATTACATGTGTGTCTCGAGGTCAATATATAGATAGAGACGCCGCCGGGCTCTCTCGGCGCGCGCACCGTTACACGCGCAGCGCTCGTTACACATCGACGAGCGCGCGCGCGCGCGCGCGATGTTTTAATGCCGCCGCCACGCTACGGCCGTTTCATTTATAAATGCGCAAGTGTATAGCCCGTCGCCGCTTTGCGATGAATCCGCGCTAAATAAATAATCGCGGATTTTCATTAAAACTTCACGGGCGCGTTGTAGTTCCGCTAACAGGCGCGCGCGCGAGAGCGTCTCCTCGGCGAGATGGATAATTAATGCGCGCGCATGGCGATGACATTGTTGCCTTATCGCGAGACCGAACGCATTCGTTCGTTTCGCATATTCCACCAACGTTCAACCAACGTTCTCGCTCTCTCGTGAGAGCGAGCGAGACAGCACACCCGGATTAAAAAGCGAGTTTCCTCCCGCCCCGCGCCGCGCGAACGGGCCGCGACATCGTCGCCATATCGAATCCAGAGCCGAATCGAACGCGCGCGACATCAATCGCTTTCGCGGCGAGGCCGCTCGTCGATTTGCCGCGCGCGCGCGTCTCTCCTCCGGATCGTTAGCCGCAATTAATCACTGAACAAACGCACATTGAGGCGCTCATACTTTCGACCCCGTCAGATCCGACATAATTATGCGCGCGGACACAACGCGCCGTCGTGTGTTGATACGGAGCAGTCTCTGCCGCTCTCCCTCTCCCCCCCCCCCACCCCCTCTCTCTGTATGAATAGGTACGCACGCGACGCCTGTTTCGCGCCTGTTTACACACAGTAGTCCACTTTGGGCGAGAATAACTCGGCGTGGCCGATTCAGTCCTTCGCTCATCCGCATGGACGCACGCTCTCACGCTCAATCGTCGCAATTCAGCTGAAATCGTTGGCGATGTCGCACCGTGTGCGCATTTCCATATTTTGGAGTCACGACCGCGACGAGCGGGGGAACGACGATGGCTCGTTGTTATTTTTTCCTTCTCATCTGCGTGCATCGCGAAGAGTTGAAAGCGATATTATTATATCACGCGGTAAGGAGATAACGCGCGATGTGATTTTGTGCGGCTCGGTTGTTCTCGGAGTTTTGATAGTGGTTGAATTTAAACTTCCACACTACACGTGTAGAATCTATCTGGGGGAGAGAAAGAGAGAGGGAGGGAGTAACGTGGCGTAGATATAATTATATTTGGACTGCGAGTAATTAAGACGATAGAAAGCCCATTATTCGCTTCTCTCTCCCTCATTTCGCTGTCTCTCTATCTCTCTCGCTCTCGCTCTCACTTATTCGATTCAACGATAATGTATTTTTAACGAGCACTTAACGAAGTTGCGCTTATCTACTGCTCCTTGAATTTTTCCGAAATTATCCGTATTACGTAAAACTTGATTTCGACCGCGAGCGATATCCTCCTAATGAGCACTTAACACATTGACCTTTGCGCTTCGATTATCGCCGATCGTAAAAAATCCCAGTTGATGATTGAATTTTTAACGATGTAGGGAACGCTTATTCGCACGTTCTAGTGCGCATGCAGCCTCTAGGCAAATACGTGTAATGGGACTCGCGTGTATATCTTTCGCCTTGTTTCATCGGCTCATTACCGGCCGTATTTTGCATTTAGACACAATTAATTATATCCCATGGGTAACTTAATAAACCGCGGGTAATATCGTCGGTGCCCGTCATCGGTGACTACCAATGGCATCCGGCGTGTTGGAGTATGCTATGTTTACAAACATCCATCTCCACCCTCCCACACACACACACACACACACACACACACACACACGAGGCACGCGACACACGGTCGGTGCGGCCAGGGAAGACGACTTCATTTGATAACAGGTAGACACGTATATACATAAAACAATGACGTTTCTCGACACGACTGTTTGCTTGTCGATTCCGACCGTTCCCAGGACAATTCCAGTGGGATTGTTCATTTCCATTTCGACCAAACATATCCGCATTGGAATCACTGCGTGCCGCGATGGAAAAACGATACGATACGATACGCCGCGGCGCGGCGCAAGCTCGCGATATCTCCGTCGCGGGGAGCATCGCCGAAACGAATACAAATGTAAACGCATAATTTTTATATAATTTACATATTTATACGTACTATGTGTGCGTACATTAATTCCCATCACCGGAGAATCTTTCATCGACTATGTCTGGTAATTCCACTTATCGGCTAGAGAAATATTTACGACTTAAGCGCGTCGCGATTACAAACGCCCGATGGGGATGGAAGGAGGAAGGAAAGGGGTTGTGAACAAGTGAGATTTATCATGACTGGCTCGCTCGATGCGACCTGTCTTCTCGCGAGTAAAACATACTCCACCCCTCTCTCTCTCTCTCTCTCTCTCCTCTCTTCTTGTTTCTCTCTTATTGATTGCTGCCTTTCTCTTGCTCTCACCTTAGCTCGTAATCCGAGCTCTTTTCCCGGGATATCGTCGAGGAAAAACTTATCGAGAGGCGACGGTCATCGTAACCGCACGTCGTATCGCGCCGCACGGTGTATACGTCTTCGGAAACGGCGTCGTCGTCGGACGGGGCCTCGCTCGGCTATTAAGTTTCGTGTCCGAAATGCTCCTCGCCGTTGATTCGTCGGTCGCGGGGCCAGATCCGGAGCCGAGTGGACCCGCGGGAAATCTTGGCGTCGTCTCGATGGCTGAGCTCGTCCTCCGAAGCCCCGGAGCATCATGCGGGCGCCGGGCGCTCACGTCAAGATAACAAGGACGAAGTGGAGATTGCTTCATTAGCAGCGGCGCGTAATTCCGCACCGTCTCTTCGTCCCTGCTCCCCCCCCCCTCCATCTCTCTCTCTCTCTCTCTCTCTTCTCTCTCTCTCTCTCTTCTCTCTCTCTCTCTCTCTCTCTCCGGTTATCAGACTGCGAAGAGCACGTTTGTTTAGGCAGCTCTCATAAATTATTCCCCCCACGAATATCAGCCGGAGTAGATAGCGGTGGAAAATATGATTTCTTACGACGACTTAATAAGTCGGTGCAAAAAACCTGCCGCTCCGCCGTGCACGGTGCATCGGCTCCCTTTTGCGCGGATTTAATGAGTTATTAGAGGCTAATTGCCGGATATTAAATAAAACCACTTAGCCGGCGCACTCGTTAATTTAACGCCGATTAATTAGAGCCCGTGCCGTTGGGAGTTGCAGCGTGCGAGCGCCGTCGCTTATCGCGCGGCCGCTTTCTTCGGCGCTTTTCAGAAAATCGAGCCGATCGAACGTTGGACGTAAAATCAGGCCGACTAAATGGAGAGAGAACGAACGAGAGAGAGAGAGAGAGGGAGAGAGAGAGAGAGAGAGAGAGAGAGAGAGAGAGAGAGAGAGAAGCTACGTGGAGATTGGGTCTCTACGCTCTACGTATTAATTGAGTCGTTATCATCGACGACTAGACGTGACCGCAGGAGTTGCCTCTCCCCTCTCCCCCCCGCGCGGAATATCCCGCGAGCAAACTATTGTTTCACGCGGAAGACGTCCGCGCGCTGTTATTCCAGCCGGGAACTTGCGCTCGACGCAGATATAAGAGCTGCAATCTGAATTGCACGAAAAATATTATTCGAAATAATAGCGCGGGTATTGTCGTAATTGCGCATCGTACTCGAAATTTCGCGCGCCTGAGAGAGGAGAATCCCGCAGAGTTATTTTCTCGTTTTCCGTAATTTTCGAAAAATATTTCTCGGATGTAATGCCAGCGAAGCCAGGGAGTACGACACGGTCGGCTCGGCGATGGAGAACGGCCGATTCTCGCGGGCGGATTTTGCGGGCCAACCTACCGCTAACAATTAATAATTCATCTCTTTGTATCCCCTGAGCTGTAATTATCGCATGTTAATAATTAATCACGTAACGTTCTCTTTTCTTTTCGGTGGCCTCAACCCGAGATACAGCGACGCGACACGTTGATTTATCGCCGTATCGCAATACGCCTACTTAACGCGAGGGTAAGCGAGGGTTAAGGTATCCTCCCGCTTATGGGGAGGACTCCCTTAGCTCGTCGTCCTTGCGGCCTAAAACGGGAGATAAAACAATGATAAACGGCGGCCATCTCTCGTGATCTACATCGGCGGCTTAATCTGCATAATATCGGCCTGAATCTCGGAGAAAAGTCGCGTAATATCGACGTGAGAGTCGTAAAGAAAAAAAAAAAAAAAAAGACGGCCGACAGAAAAGGAACGAAAAAATGACGCGATCGAGGGGGGAGACAGAGGAGGGGCAGCACCCCTCGTCCACACACTCTACGTTTGTCGCGGTCTTTTCGCCTCGAACACGCGCGGACCTCCCTGGCCGGGTCGTCGCGGTCGTCGCGGGGATTGACGAGCCTGCGTGCGGTATTTCGGCGTGGCGTGTCCGCCGAATTGTCCCCCCCGCGGCGCCGCGACGCCCGCTCCCGGGAGCGCTTCCCGGACGATACACCTGTCGTCGTCGCGAGAAAAGTCCGTTAATTACGGCCGAACACGCGCGATGATTAACGCGTCGCCGTGCGGTTTAATTGTTCTCATTTTCGCTATCGACAGTTTTGATTCACGCGGCTCCGAGCTTTCTCGGCCGCGACGTTTCGCGGGACAAATTGGCGGAGGGTTAGGCAGGGAGGGGGGATGGGAGAGAGGGAGAGCGGGATGCCGGCCGGCCGGCTCGCTCGCTAAATCACGCACGAAGATAAAGAGTACGGTACTGTCAGTCGCGCGGTAATTAATCAGCGCTGTAGCGGCATCGGTAATTGTTTATGCAGCGCGGCTCATTGTTAGCCGGCTAACAATGCTCGGCCGACAATAACGCGCGGCGAGCTGCGGCTGCCGCCCGTGAGAGAACGAGAGAGCGAGAGAGCGAGTAAGAGAGAGAGAGAGAGAGAGAGAGAGAGAGAGAGAGAGAGAGAGAGAGAGAGAGAGAGAGAGCGAGAGAGCGAGAGAGAAAGCGAGGGAGAAAGGGAGGGGGAAGAGAACGCCGGCACTTTATCGTTCATATTTCTCCGCCCGTTTCGCCACAATCGTTTCTTTGTTACACGCCGCGCCGACCTCCGATCGGCGCGGCGCGGAGCAACGCAGGTGCAATCGTGCCTGGTGAGCCGTGTTCCGACAACGAATTCCTATTTGATCCGATTGGCTGCGGGAAAAAGGTCCCGGACGAGATTAATGTTGAATCCGGGAGCCTCCCCCCTATCCTCCTCCGCCCTCCGCCGTCGACACCGTCAATAACCGCCGTGATAAACGAGGCTGCTTTTAATCAGGGGCCTTTTAGCGATGTTTTATTTTTTCGGTCGTCGGCGCGCCGTATTATTGAGCGACGTTCGCTCACCGCGCGCGCGCGCGCGCGTTTGAGCGTTCGGATTTGGACTTTGACGTCGGCAGATTAGGCAAACAGGTGCGAGGATGAAATTAAACGCAGGGAAGAAAAGAATGATCGAAGGACCGGCTACCCGAGACACTTTCCCCACGCCTTCGCCCCCGCCAGCAGCCCTCCCCTTCGCTACGCGCTCGTCGCGGAGACATTTCTGTTTCGTTTAATCTGATTATCGGCCGTCGCTCGCAACACCGCCGACGACGCGACGGCGCAAACAGAATCCTCCTCTTCTGGCCGCGTTCCACTTGCCCTCCGCGAGCCTTCTCTGCACCCTTCCGCTCTCCAGACGGCTCTCCGCGAGATGGGCCGGGTGGAAACTTTCATAAATCACGGAAACGCGAACGAGACAACTCCGCGGGAAATTGCCGGCGCGCGTTGCACTTTGTATTCGCGCGAAAAACTAAAGGTGCCATCCAAGTTGGTCGATGCGCTCGCGTTTTGCCGGTTTCCCTCTCCTGTTTTACCGTTTTCCCTCTTCAATTATGCCTCGCGAGCTCCCGAGGGCCGACGCGCGGCTTCAGAGCTGTGGACAGACATCGGGGAGGGGGGGGGGGGAGCCGCGCCGTGGATATCCGCCATTAGAGGATATCTGCCATTTGCTTCGAGAATTTTTGGCGCATCGACGTAGAGTGAAGAGGGAAGAAAGGAAGCCAATTCGCAACAGATTTTATTTTTGCCATATGAAACGAAAGCCGTCGGCGATGTCGTTTGCGATCGCTGCAGCATCGTTGAGCACGTGTTTCTCCCTCGACGAGAGTGGCTTCGATTCACCGTTTGAATCGTCGAGCGCTCCTTCATTTCGCACGTGAAAAATACTGGGCAACGCTTTTACCGCTCGCGAGCAACCCTCTTACCTCGCGCGAGGAGGAGAGACTCTCGCTCAGCTGATCGCGCTCTTCTCTCTTATTTTACGACTCGACAATGTTGGGTCGCGCTGTTGACGCCGTCGCGACAACGTAGACCGCGTCGTTATTCGAGACTCCTTTCACCCAGAGGGTGAGACACCCTCTGAATTTCTACATTTAAATTTGCCGAATTTACGTTTCTCTTGGAGCGGAGTCGTCTCGCTCAACTCGGTAATGAAAATACCGCCGCTCGGTATCGCCGTTAGAGCGAATGATTCATTCAAACTTGCCCGCACGGGCGGATGTTTCAGCCGATGAGAGTGAATTTGTTCGATTAAAATGACAGCGAAATACACCTCCGATTCACTCTTCAATTTCGAATGAAAATATTCACTTGACGATTCGGAGTGCAGAATTTGCCCGATATACGTGAAATGTCACTCGAGTGATTCGGTCTGTCACACTTCGCCCTCCGAGCGGAGTTTCGCGCGGGAAAGATTTTAATTCGATTTTAGAGTTAGACGCGCGGTGAGAGCTTTTCAGTAGCGTTACGATTACAGACGCCATGTCGCATAAGTCACGCGTCGTAACTCGAAAAGGCGCGATTTAATCAATTCGGTTTCCAGTCACGACTATGTCAACGTGAGTTTCGGTGCTTGAGAACGACCATTGTGTCGCGATCGGATTGCGTAAATTGATCCAACAGCGCGTTAATTGGTATTATATTCAATACCGATCAACATCAGGCTCCGACGAACCGTCAATTAACATTGCACGATAATTAATAACCGATCGATCCAGAAGTCCCCCCCCCTCCCCGCGAGCCGCTCATTTATTCGTCGGCCCACTCCCGCCTGAAAAATCCTTTGTTCTCGCAGCGCCGGCAGTGTTCAGTATTAACGGGAAACGGACTCGTGAATTCTATAATACAAGCGGGACGCGATCGCGCGCTGCTCTTCGCCGAACACGCGATCTGCACTCGCGCGACAGCGGTGCTCCACGACCCGACTAGAAATTTATCCCATGGTCCTGATCAGGTTAACCTCACTTGGACATCGGGTCCCAATAAGGTAATAATATCGGGTCCTAGTAAGTCATGTAACGCAGCGTGGATATCAAGATCTTAGTAAGGTTCACAGTCAGGTCCTTATTGAGTTACCTTGTGGAATCCTTATTACGTTTTTTTTTTTTTTTCAAATTATGGCTCCTGATTACTCGCCACGGCTATATTGGATGATGACATTGGAAATAAGAGATGACACGCTGAGAATTCTTTCGTGTCATTTCCAAATAAAAAGATATTTGGATGAAATAATATTTTAGATCGCTTGAGCGTACTTGCAAAATGTTTCGGAAAAGAAACATAAAATGAATATCATAAGATCATAAAGTATCACAAGGTGACAAGACATAAAGTAGTGTTAGAGAGAAAAGTTGCATGTCACGTTAATTTTACAACTATTTATTGACTGCTGGAAAAAGGATAGTTTCTATAGCATTTTACAAATATATTCAAGTGATCTGAAGTGTTTCATCAATGCAGACATCTTTATATTTGGAAATGACACCGAAAAGTTGTTTTGTTAAAATTTGATAATGTAAATCATATTAGGTACAATGAATAAGATCCCGACCTGATCAACTGAACCATATTATATCATACACTAGGCTGGTGCATCAAGGTCCTAATGTGAACCCAATCATTATAACCTTATAGAGGTCTTCCTTACTCATTTGTCGTTAGGACATTATAAGGAGTGACTCACTTAGGATTACCTTTCATTCACCCTATTAGGTCCTTATCAATGTTAGGTGAGCCTGATGAAAATTTCTAGTCGGGGAGTGCGTTTCGCGCACGGGGAAAAAAGGAGGAAAAGCACTGTAAACTGAAGTGTGTTACAATAACATGCTTGAAGCGTGTTAAAGTATGTCTCCGCTTTAGACATGCAAAATCAGCAAATTAAATTAACACATATATGTATGTTAAAAGAACATATTTATATATGTGTTAAATATAATTGTTTGTATGTATGTTAATGGTTAGGTGTATTAAAATAACACACTTTCAGTGTGTCATGAAAAAGTATATTAAAATAACATACTTCAAATGTGTTAGGAAGGTATATCAAAGTAACACACCTCAAGTGTGTTATGAAGGTGAATTGAGCAACATTGCAAATCCAAGTGTATTATTTTAAAATGCACAAGCGTGTAAATGAATGAATCATTTTTTACACATTTCTCCCGTTTTAAGTCACGCGTTATTTCACATATTATGTTTCAACATATGATAATGAATAACATACAATTAACAATTTAGTCTGTAATGATAGGAAAGCAAATTGTTATTACATTAATTTGTTCAATAGACACAATATTCTTTTGAAGGCGAGTAATCGCCAATTTTGTCGATTTGTGTTTCTCTCACATGTATTTTTTTTTAATACACATATGTGCGTTCATTTAAACGCGTGTTAACAAAATTAATGTGTTATCATGAACACATTACCAGTGTGTTATCCGATATATCATCCAAGTGTGTTCTCAGTGTACTTCGATTATCATTCTGTGTCCAAATAACATGCTCCACGCTGTGTCGTGGGATTGTTGAGGAAAAATCACACATTTCTGCGGTGTGTTGTTAAGACGCACTTTTGTCACAGAAAACAATTTACTTGGACGCACTTGGTGCCTTAACGCCAGCTAATGTCAAATCAAAATAACACGTACTAACGCACATTTTAACACACTTTTAACAATTTTGACACACATGTCCCGATGCCTAGTCTCACAGCGAGGAGCTGAGAAAGAAGGAGAAAGAGGAGAAGGCTCTCGGCCCCGTCTAACGAGTTAGGTGAGCCTTGGTGTACCTGGCACCACGCGGCCGCGTCGGCGAATCCGTTCGCGCTCCTCCGGGGCAAATAGAGCGTGACGCGCGCGTCGCGCGGGGCCTATTCGCGCGCGGCGTCGCGACGTGGTAATGCGCAAACGAGGTCACGCTTGTGCACGTGCACACACGCCGTTCGTCGAGACTCGCGATATTAAAAGCCGACGGCCGACGCGCGGCCTGCTAGTAGCCGCCACCGCTGCGCGCACGGAACGAGGATAATTAAAAATTTGCCCCGCGATGCATAATGCCCGGGCCGTTTTTTAATGTCGCGGCGTTTCCTCCCTTAAGCCAGCGAGCGTTCCGCCGCGAGCGAGCAGCCGCGAACGAGCGAGCAAGCCGCGAGAGCGGCCGCGAGCGTTGTTTTAAATTAAAACAGCAAATACATAATGAACATTTGGACTTTCAAATTGCGCCGTTATACGCACGACGCTTCGCAGTCAGCGGTCGTCCGCTTTGAATTCCGCGAAAAAAAGGCGGGGCAAGATTTATTATTGTTCACCTTGCCTCCCTGTCTTTTCTCCTCTCCGTCTGTCTCCTCGCTTCCTCCGGGCTGTTTTCGTTTCAAAGAGATGTCATCTGTAATTAACTAATTAATTTTTAGCGCCACGCGCAATGCAATATAGCGTAATGCAGCACGGTGTATCGCGAGTTAATTAGATGTAGTAAATTAATATGTGTAATTAAATTTCATAAAAATTATCATCGTGTCACGGTACCGCGCCTGTGATGCCAGAGCCACGGCGGCGCGGCGCGGCGGCGGTAAAGCTGGGAATCGCACGTTCGATCCATCCACGCGAGAGACACGGGCGAGCGTGGCGTAGCGTAGAACGAGGAATCGGAAAATGTGTAATGTGGACGAGTAAACGACTTGAAGTACTTTAGCCGGTCAGCCCTCCCGGACACTCTCGGCCACGCTTCACCGTCATTCATTTCGCCGTTTTAGTTTAATCGTCCACTTCCGTCCGAAAGTTTGAACGGTCGGTCGGCCGTTAACGTCAAGCGGCTCCGCCGCAACGGTATTTCGGGGAATCGAGAGTGAACGTATGCCGGGTTATTTATAAGGCGATATCTGAACATTCACAGAGAGAGAGAGAGAGAGAGAGAGAGAGAGAGACGCGTACATGAAAGCGTACGGGCTAGCGGCCGCGAGCGGGAAGAAAGTAATTTTCGAGCGTCGACGTTCGTTACGCGGCGAGACATTTGAATTATTCAGGTGAAATAAAGCTGACATAAATGAGCAGTTGCGTGAGATTACGCCGGCGTTGTGAAAATGGGACGTTCGTATTCCGCGAGATGAAAAACAAATACATCCGCTCACCCGTCCGTGAAAAGGCCGGTCGCGCGCGGCTGAGCTATCGCGAATTTTCCAGGTGTATTAGTGATTGCGATAATCAGTCATTCGTCGCACGCTCGCGTGCGGCGAGTCATTTTTGCAGCAAAAGCGTCACGATATTGTTAATGACAATAACATCGTATGCACGCAGCTGTTACTAGCGCGCATGACACTAACTAGAATATACAGTCGGCGGCGCGAACGACCGCAACATGTAATGAGGTTGACCATCTTTTCCTCTCAGTGCAGCCAACTCGAGCCTGATCTGTCCCCAAGGAGGTCAAATGTAATCGCGGTCCGAGTCACGCGAGTCTCTCACCGCGTCTCGTTGCTGTGTGTCGGGCGCGGCGTCGCTTTTTTTTTTTCCAACCTCGTCTCCGACGCGATCGCGAGCAGTGAGCGACGGTAAACCTCGGTAAATTTCTACCGATCGACCCGTCAGGCTCCGCGTCAAATGGGTCGTGTCGAGTCCGCGCCGCGGTTTGTCCCGAATCCCTGAACACCGGACGCTCTGTCAGCCGGGTTTGGATTCGGGTCGGCTAGTGCGGGCTCGGCGAACTCATACTTCTGACCGCGGAACCGCGAATCCTGGTGGTGCGACGCGCGGAGGAGAGGCAAAAAGGTGCCCCGCGGTCCTCCACAGGGAAAAAGAGGCAGAGAGAGAGAGAGAGAGAGAGAGAGAGAGAGAGAGAGAGAGAGAGAGAGAGAGAGAGAGTCTCACGTCCGTCGTATTCCCGAGTTCCTTCTGTTTAATTTCAGCTCGATTATCCCTGCCATTCCTTGAGGCAATAAACATGAGTAAATAACGCGTCGATCCGTCGCGATCAGAGCGTCGATGACGCGGAAATTGAAAGCCCGGCCGAGTACGAGATCGGCGTGCGCCGATACGTATCCGTAACGGATACCGTATGTCGTTGAGATTGTTATCCGCATCCGTACGGAGCTCGACTAGAGAGAGAGAGAGAGAGGGAGAGAGGGGGAGAGAGAGAGAGAGAGAGAGAGAGAGAGAGAGAGCGAGCGAGAGAGCTTGCCTTCGAGGAAATCCAATAATCGGCGGGGACCGGCCCGGAAAACACGCGCGCTCGCGACCGCGCTTTTCGCAATTTGCAATCCGCTGCGGATGTGGAACTGTGCGCGAGAATGTGGGGCGGGCGACGTGACGTCGTCCCGACGTGTCGCCATGGGCGTCATAACTTCACCCACCGAGTCCGCCATCCCGACCACTTTACGACGATAGAAATTAATAAGTGAACGGTCGAGCGTTTGTAGAAATTACGACGGCGTGGGCTCTCGGCCGCCGAGCCCTTCGCGCTCCCGCAGACGACGGATCGTTGTTGCCGCTCTCGCCGATAAAAGCTACGGGGACGTGCCCTGATTTATCGCGACGCGAAAGTTCGCGGCGCGAAAGAGCGAACCGGAGGTGAGATCGCGACGCTACGCGATGCAGCGATCACTCCCGCGAGCGCCGTCGCCGCCGCCGCTCGCACGGTGCGACGTTATTTAGTGCGTTTCTTTCTTCAAAAGGGAGAGTTTCGTAACTGTAACCCCGGCGAAAAAAGAAAGTTTGGCGCGCGCGCGCGCGCGTGGCGTTAACTCCCCGTCGGAAGTTTCTCGCGGAATTATATGCACTTTGCGTCTCACTCGTCGCAACTTTTGCACACGCGCGCGCGTTCCGACGGCGCTTCAAAGCGCCGCGCAATCGAATTACCAGCGGCGCAGTAGTAATAGTAAATGTAATGGCGGACGCGCGATAGTCTCCGCGACGACGACGACGTGGCGTTTTGTAACGTCCGCCGATTCGTGCGAATAATAGATAGGAAGATTACAGCCACACGCGATATAATCGCACGTTGACCTCATGAAGTCTCGCCTCGACTCGTGAATTCGCCCATTCGAATGAGTTTTAAAGAGTTCGTTCAGCGCTTTCCCCGATGGATTATGCGGCCGGAACGAAGAGGACACGAGAGGGATCGTTTAGAGAAAAGTAGTGATGAACCTTTCCTTTCCTCTCTCTCTCTCTCTCTCTCTTCCTTTTGCTTTCGTCGCGCAAATTTCGCAAAATTTGAAAACGACGAAAGCACTCGCGTATTAACCGTGATTTATTCGAGATACGATCGTCGACAGGGTGGAAATCGCCTACATTCGACTTCAGCTTCGCGTACACCCTCGATACCTCTATCGGCTGACATTGTTTTACGGCTCGTTGTCCCGCGTGCTCGGGGAAAATTGTTCACTCGCGCTCGATTTGCAGCGAATATGGCAGGGAAGTATCCGATATATGATTTTCCAGAAAGAACAAAACTGCTCGATATAAGTCGTGGAGACCGAAATACGAACGTCAGGTTCACACACACATACACATACGTGCACGCGCGATGGCGGGAAAGGATTCGGATAACAGCTCGTATATTTGTTCGGGACCGTAAGTGCCGCGCTAAATTTCAGGGATTCTTATTTCCCGAAGAAATTGAAGTCAATCCCTCTGTTTTCTTTCGTCGATTCGATCGGCTCGTCGTGTTTCACCGTGACCTTAATTTTTCCGTTACGTCTCCATGATCGTACATGTATACGTCGACATCATATATGTATATGAAATGGCCATTATTGTTAAAATTATCTCAAACCATAATTATCCATTCTCGTGTTAAGGAGAAACTAGAAAGTCTATTCCGGAAAAAGGAAAATGGCGACTTTTCATCGATTAAACGATAACG
The DNA here is from genome assembly GCF_003227715.2 of Harpegnathos saltator. Taxonomy (NCBI): domain Eukaryota; kingdom Metazoa; phylum Arthropoda; class Insecta; order Hymenoptera; family Formicidae; genus Harpegnathos; species Harpegnathos saltator. Next base: position 183,712 of record NW_020230007.1, read on the forward strand.
ACAGTGCCGCTTTATGCTCGTAAAAATGTTTTAACTCACAAACTTGCTCCTCATGGGATTTCTCTCTTATTAGGCTGGTGCAGAAATAATTGCGGTTTTTATTTCAAGTTTAGCGCCAATTTTTGTAGTTACCGTTATCTTTTCCAAAAATCTATTTTGCAGGAATAAACGAGCTTGTTGGAACACATTTGTTCGCCGTTGGGAGAAATGCGTGCAGGCCTTCATTTTGATTAATAAATATAATTTTGGTAAATATATAGAAAAGGGTACACCTCACTGATTTTTTTCACTTTGAAATATGTTTTAAAGGATGAAATTCTGAGTGACTTTTCCTAATACAATTATATGGGGGTCGCTTATAGTTTCTGAGATATTTGACTTTAAAGTTTTATAATTGTACGTTGAAATATATTTGAAGTAGACAAGCAGTTTTGGTTCACTTTAAATATAGGAAACAGTACATATAAGCGGGAGAGTGGTTCCGCTCCTCCCCCGCACCTCCTCCGCAAACAAATTCTAACCTAACCTAACTTATTGTATTTTTATATATTTTTGGACATTGTTGAAAAAAATTCTCTTAAGATCTATCACCTGGCTCAACTTAACTTATAATATCTGCATAATTAGGTGTTGTGGCTTTTAAGGAGATCTTTTCAACATCGCCCAACAATATATATAAAGATGCAATAAGTTAGATTAAGTTAGGATATTTTTGAGGAGGGGCGGAGCCCCTCTCCCGCTTATATGTACTGTTTCTTATATTTCTATGTACACACTATGTTTGGATTAACTGTTTGGATTGTACTGTAAATGACGTCAGCTTATGGTATCCTGGAATTTAATCCCAGGATAATCAAAATTCCAAAACTTTAAAATCAAATATCTCGAAAAGTATAAGCGACCCCCATATAGTTGTATCAGGAAGTCACTCAGAATTTCATCCTTTATAACATATTTCAAAATGAAAAAAACCGGAGAGGTGTACTCCTTTCTGTATATTTACCTCTCCTTCAAATATACATACTTCAACGTACAATTATAAAACTTTAAAGTCAAATATCTCAGAAACTATAAGCGACCCCCGTATAATTGTATTAGGAAAAGTCACTCAGAATTTCATCCTTTGTAACATATTTCCAAATGAAAAAAAATCGATGAGATGTACCCTTTTCTATATGTATATTTACCATAATTTTCAACTGATATGCTGCGTCTTTATACTCGATACGTAAAAAGCGCACCTATTATTTTTGCACATACCTAATAATATGAACGTGTATAAACGAGCCGCAAAATCAGTCGCCGTTGCACCGAGGAGAAATTGGCGTTGAGACGAATCGTCTACTGGTATTATATTCCGGTCCACGTCGCCGTAAGACGGAAAGAGACGCGCGTCAGCGCGTGTCGCCACGGGCGACGAAACTGCCGCTGGCGACGCGCACGTTCATCGGTTTGTTATCGGGATGCATTCATATTTAAGGCGCACGCCGATCTCTCGGTTTCTCTTTCGTTGGGCGCGAATCGATTTTCGATTCCGTATTCTGCCGGTGACACGTGTCGGTCGCCGGTGTTCCCCCGGGGACATCTCGAAGGAAATTGTCTGTCGCTGTCGGAGCGGGGCTTACTTCGTTTTTACTCCTCGGCACAGCGTGCGTAGCTATGCGCCTTGTTGCTGCTGTTGCTATTGTCGCCCTCGTCCTCGTCCTCGTCCTCGCCGTCGTCGCCCCAGCGAATCCGCGTTCCTCAATTTTCCCCTCAATTTTTCCGACGTAATAAGGCTCCCATCGGGGATTTCCCGATCGCCGCGACGTGCGGCACGGCTGATGGTATTTCGGACGTGCGGTCCGGCCGAGATTTCGCCCCCGCAAGCAGACTCGCGGCGCTCCCCGATGTCTTTCCTGTGGCACTCGTCGTGTAGAACCGAGTCGGGGGTTCCTCTCGCTCGCGCTTTCTCCATTTTCTCGAGATTTCCACGCGGCCGGGAGCGTATCGACGTTCGAATTTAGACATACCAGGCTCGCACTCGGTATAATCGTCGACTCCGGTCGGGACTCGCGTGTCAAACTGCAATTCCGCTTTACCTGCCGCGGCCGTAATTTCGAGCCACCTCCGGCCGGGGAGAAATTAAACATTGCGAGGGAAAAATCCAATCCGACGTGTACCCGCGCGCTGTAAAATCTCCCGGCGATCGGCCCCGACGCTATCTATAGGGTGTCTCGCTGCGCGTGTTTCCTCCACCTCGCATTTTCCCTCATGAACGCAGCTTCCGGCATTCAGGTCGAAAGGGAAAATCTCGGTTTGCCTGCGATCCGATCAATCACGTCTCTCTGTTCGCCGTACGAAACACACGGACGATCAAATCACGCACGTGGATCGCGTCGAGAGATCACGTGGGACGAGATGAAAGATAAAGGAGAGAGAAAGGGAGGGAGGGAGAGAGAGAGAGAGAGAGAGAGAGAGAGAGAGAGAGAGAGAGAGAGAGAGACAGGATGAGAGGACGGAAGCGCGAACGATCGCGTAAAGCTCTTACCTTCCACTTAAAGCTTAATTCCTCGACCCATTTCGACGACGGTCCGTGTAACCGGGGAATTATTGATTTCCCGACATCAGAAGCATCTTTTCCCGTTTTAAAGGGAGCGCTCGCGCGTCGCCCGAGCACCCTATATAACGGAGCCCGGCCTCGTTAGCCGCTCACGCGAATTTTTCACCGTCGCGGTTACGTTAAATCCACCAGAGTGAGAGAGAGAGAGAGAGAGAGAGAGGGAGAGAGAGAGAGAGAGCGCCGGGGGTGACCGCGCCTTTGGCCGGATCATTGGGCTCGCGCGAGAATGAGGAAAAAACGTAACAGACAGGGAAAAGCGGCGGTGAGATGGTGGCTGGATGAAGCGCACGATGAAGATCGCGCGGGATCTTTTTCCGGTCATTAGTCGGCGTTCCTCGCACGCTCGTTCCCTCGGACGCGACGGGAGCGCGCGGCAAGAAAGACGAGTCGTTAGGGAGACGTCGTCGTTGTCGCTCGTCGTCGTCAGCGTCAGCGTCTTCGTCGTCGTCGTCGTCGTCGTGGTCATCTGCTGGATTGTAAGAGAATCGTGCAACGAAAAGGGACGCTCGAGACGCACCCTCGCCATAAACGTCACTGCCGCCGCCCTTGTACATACGTGGCCCGTTTGCACAGTGTACATCACGGAGTCGCGCCCATCTTGCGACGATTCAGCGCGAGGCGATTTGGCACGAGGACTCATTTGACGGAGAACATGAACGTATCCGCAGCGGGCGGGGGAGGGGAAACGGCGCGGCGGGCGGAACCATCGATGAAGAAGGTGTGTCGTGTTTGCAGAGCAAAGTGCTCGTAAAGAAGAGACGTAAGTCGCGTGTTATACGATTATGTGGACGCGCGTAGAACAACGATCTCTCTCTCTCTCTCTCTCTCTCTCTCTCTCTCTCTCTCTCTCTCTCTCTCTCTCTCTCTGCCGTTTGTTTTCTTCCTCTCTTTGTAGCTTGTGCAGCGGCAGGTCCATGCATTCTTATCATTATCGTCATAATTCTTAGTTTTACTTGTCATTCCCAAATTATTATTCTTTTCTTATTATTCCTGATGTAATTTATTTTCTTTTTATTTCTTTGTTGCGTATGTACGTTGCTATATTTTCTTTTCTCTCAGGGGACTGCCTTGAGACGTCAGTAAATGCTTTCTCTCTCTCTCTCTCTCTCTCTCTCTCTCTCTCTCTCTCTTTCTCTATCCATGGAGAAACTCGCAATCTCACGGAGATGAATGTACATACGTGAATGCGTTGAGCATAGGAGAGACGCGTTAATCGGTCGAGACAGACAATAACGGCGAATAAGTGGCGGACATACACGCTCATCGTATCTCACCGCGAACGCAATTTTTCTCGCGTCTCGTCCTCCAGTATAGCAAGAACATCCCTCGGAACGGCGTCCCTCAGACAATAGCCTGCCTCTGGAAGAGAGAAAGCACGGGCCAGTGTTATCCGCATCGATGACGCCGTCGTCGTCGTCGTCGTCGTCGTCGTCATCAGTATCTTCCTCCGATTTCGTCGACGACGACGACGACGACGACGGGGTAGAGCGCGCGAAACAGCGGAGCATTACCGAAAGTAGCGCGGAATTTCGCGTAGGAGCTCGGATTCCTGAACCGCAATTTCCTCCCTTCCTTTCTTCCGTCTCCTCGCCGTTCTCACCCTCCCGCCCTTCGCGCGCGCGCGTGCGCGCCGTCTCATCTCCGTCCCGTTGTTAAATGCTCTCGTTCTCTCTTTCGCCGACGAGCGCTTATCCGATCTCTCGCCTCGCCGCTTTGAGTTCCGTCGATCCGGAACGAGCAGCAGTAGCAGCAGCAGGAGGAGGAGGAGGAGGAGGAGGAGGGTCGGCTTATTCGCCGGTGAACGGGACGCGGAGGACACGTCGCTGAAGAGGAACGAAGAGGGAAGACGAGAGATCCGACGGACATTACCCTCTCGCTTTTCGTGATGCTTTGTGTGTGTGTGTGTGTGTGTGTGTGTGTGTGTGTGTGTGCACGCGCGCGCTCCCGTCGCTATTTTGGATTTTCCCATTTATTGCGCGGTACCACGCCTCGATTTTCCCCGTTTACCGCGCGTCACGCTGCGAATTTCCCATTTGTTGCGCGCCACGCTTCGCCCGCTCCGCGTCGGCCGCCATCGGCGCCCGCCTTATTTCGTACCGACAGCTCTGATCCTTTGATCGGTACACCCTTAATCCGGGAATAGGTTGTTTTCCCTCCTGTAACTATAGCGTGGAAAGGCAGAAGGAAGAGAGAGAGAGAGAGAGAGAGAGAGAGAGAGTGAGAGCCACATTCGCGCACGCGGATAGCACCAAGTGATTGGGTCTCGAGATTAAACGCGCGCGGAAATTCAGATCGGGTTGGATCGGCCGACCGATCCAACCCATATATGTGTGTAATTTTCTTTTCGTCCTTTTTTCTCGCCGTACCTTTTGAAGGTAGATACCTTCCGAGAGGGACAATGAAGGAGGGGCGGATTTTTACATCGTTTGTACCGTCTCGTCGCGTAAATGGAAGAGACACACGCGAGCGTGTGTCTCTTCCATTTACGCGCGGCGACATTGCGCTTGAAAAATGTAACGTTTAGACTACGAAATGGCCGGCTTTACAGTATTAAAAAAGGGAACCCCGTAATATCCCCTTTCTCTCCGAGCCCGAGGTGGCTCATGTCACCTGGCTTACACCGGTGACTTCAAACGCGGCGCGGGAAGAAGGGGCCCGGTCGGTCGGTCGGTCGGTCGGTTTTACGAGTCCTTTGCATTCATCCGCTTTACAGCGATACGGTTAACACGTAGGCACCGCCGACTGGCGCGCGAGTCTCAGGTGGCGAATTAAATTTTTCACGCGTTACGCTGCCGCTATAATGTCGTTCCCTTATCAAGTCTCGGTAAAAATGCATTGACCCATTAACCAAGCGGCCGAGAGCTGTATTCGCGCGCGACGTATAACGCGGTGCGAGCGTGAAAGTTTCATCGCCCGCTGCTGTTATTACGCGTCGCGGCCGAAGCAATACGGAAAAGGCGGGCCTCGCGCGACGGGCGTTCGAGGAGCACAATGACGCAGCAGCCATTATTGGGCAATTAATTGGGCATTATGTCAATGATGCAACGCCTACGTTTAATTGTAAACAGGGAAAGCGGCCGTGATAGATTTTATTATGTTACATCGCGGTCCCCTCCGCGGAAATGGCGATACCAATCGAGACTAATGCGCCGGAAATTGAGTCCAATCATTGCGCAAAGAGAAATTTCGGGACGGACGCGTCGGTCAGCGCGAACGAGCCAACGCAATAATGTATTCTCGCTTAATCGAATGCGCGTCAGATTTTATCACCGGAGGTCGGATGTAATCGTTTGTATCGCGCAACGATACCACGTGCTCAACATTATCCGCCGCTGTCACTTTGCTGCTTCGGTGTCAATCTCACCGAGAGAGGTGTCCATTTTTCCACTTGTGTTTCCGCCATCGAAAATTCTCCCGCAACGCGCACAGTCGCCGCGAAGATAAACACAGTCTCGAGGATTGAGTTGCTACGAATCATATCCGGCTGACGAGACTCTCGAGTGAGGCGCGAATCAGCGAGCAAAAAGAAAGAAGAGGACAACGAGAGAGTCGAGTCGGAAATTTAAAGTAATTGTGAGTAGAGATGGCTCAAAGCTGGCAGTTGAAAATCGAAAGTTAGAGATTTGCCGCTCTTGGTTAATTAAGAGTTCGACATTGGCCGATTCGGAAGCGTCGAGATCGAAAGTTCGACGAGTCGTCGCGCGCCGGAAAGTCGAGAATTGAAGACAGCGAGAGCGATGAGCGAGAGAAGCAGATCGCGAGGTCCGCGCGATCTCGCGGTTAATCGACGTCGTTCACAAACTCCCGCGATTGTGTCGTCATATCGCTTTCAACGTCGGCGCTTCCGCACACGCGCGATCGTTTTCTCCTTCGCACGGAAACGCAACGAGAAACCGGATGGGTAAGCGGCCGATGTCGTTGACGTTACTCCGACGACAATGGTATCGCGTTCCTTCCCTTTGATGCGTTTTTCGCCCCGGCTTCGGCTACCGGAGTTTAACGCTCACGTCACGGCAATTTCCCCATTAACCGTCACGCCAGTAAATCTAGAAAGAACGTCACGGTAGACCAGAGAAAAAGGGAGACCGTGTGTGTGTGTGTGTGTGTGTGTGTGTATGTATGTATGTGTGCTATATTATTAATTCAAAAAGAAGAAAGAGAACAAGAGGGAAGAGAAATGAAGAAATTGTTTCTCTCGTTAGAACCGTTTAAACTATGTCTTTGGAACTTTGATGAAGCCGAGAGACAGTCGAGCGGAATCTTCGCGTATTTCTTCTTTGTCCTTTTTCTCATTTGAACCACAGCCGGGGATGTAAACACGGAAGGATAATTCACACGGCGCCTTCTTTGGCCGCAAATTTAATTTTTATCTCCCGCGGTCGCGTCCATTTAAAAAATTTCTACATTCGCGGTTAGCTTTGTGCTCGCAACGCGCGTGGACATCGCTCACGAGCAAACGGAGGGGGGAGGGGGGAAGGCAGATGGTACGAAATCGAGGGTGCGGCGGCGGGGACGATCATCTCGACGAGAGAATACCGCTCCTCATACCGCAGTAAACGATATTTGTTTTTCGAGCGGCCACTTTACTGACCAATAGCGAGCATATTTTTTTTATGCCCAACCTCCTGTCCATTGAAACCACACTGGTTCCTAAAACTGTTTTTTATAACTATTTTATAACTAACAGAATAGATCCTTGTAATTTTATGACATTCGTCATATGCCGCAATATGTTGACGTATCCGCATGCACGCGCGTGTGCGTGTGAAAGATCATAAACCAACAAGAGCTGTCTTGTTTGATTTTACAATATACCACAACATACACAACATTATCTATTTTATCTATGTTACCTCGTGTGTTTCGCGCTTTTTCATTTATCGCCGCTATTTTATTCGCTCTCGACGATTAAACGTTTTCCGATATATATATATATATATATATATATGTATATATATATATATATCCCACTTTTTCTCGCCCCCTGACCGCTAAATGTCATATTTTCAATATCGCACTCATCACTAATCTGAATTTTCATGCGCGATTGGCAAATAATCGCGAAAAAACAATACCGCGCAACGCTATGTAACGCGAGACACGCGCGCACGCACATACAGCCGAAAATCCCGCTTTCCAGCTGTGCATTTTTCTTTCTCCTCAATATCTCGCGCGATTTTTGCGCCTTCCGTCAATCATTTGTCCGCACATTATTAACCGCGATATGTCAACGCGTTCAAATATAATATTATTAAACTCGCGAACGCACGTACGCACGCGTGCCTCTTCGATTCAGTAACCACGCGATATTCCGGGCGGCGCTCTGGAATATCGCACCGTTAATGTCATCCGCAAATTTATCCGCTATCGGCCAGTGTTTAAGGGCGGCTACGAGGAATGATTAAGTATCCCCGAATATGAGGGATAATTTTATCCGCCCTGCCCGCCACTCCTCCCACGCGCGCCGCCAACGCCACACACACACACACACACACAGACAGACACATACGCACGCACGCACGCACACATGGCATCGTCGTGGGCGGTCGCGCTGAATAGGGTATCGCGGCAACGATATCGGTAGTACGTGGTTAGCATGGCGTAACGAAAGCCGATCCGCGATCGAGGATTTTGCGGCGCGGCGCGGCGCGGCCGACGTGAACGTCCAAGTGAGCGGGACGCCGCACGCGCCGCGAATGCGCCGGGGATGCAATTTGCGCGATATTCCATCGCCGGGTTGTTAGCGATCGCGCTCATGTGTGTATGCGTGTGTGTGTGTGTGCACCGCGAACGTCGCGCTGCACCCGCCCTGGCGCGCGGCTCTCGGCGTCGTAACGGAAAAATGAAATGGCTCTTTCCGTCGAACTTTTTCAGGCCGGAGATCATCCGGGGGGAGTTTCTAAATGTACCGAAACGTACGACTCGACGAGGGTAGCGGAAGCGGGAGCCGGAGCCGGGGGATGAAATGAATTGCGGAGTTCTCGTCGGGAATGTAGATGGACGGTGTAAGCGGAATAATTGCCGAATAATTTCGCGATTTGATCAGCGCCAACGAAACGATTGCACTTCGCTTCGGTAGTTGCTCACCGAGAACTCCGTACGACGACGACGACGACGATGATGACGAGGAGGAGGAGGAGGACGGGGAGGAGAGGAAGGAGGTTTTTCCCATCTGTTCTAGACCGTTCGCGGTCGCGTTTGCGACGTTTCGCTGGAGGAACTGGAGGTCGACTTTTTCCCCCCCTCTCACTCTCTCTCTCTCTCTCTCTCTTCCTCCGCATCGTCCCCACCCTCTCTTGCCGACGACGTTAGATCTCAAGTTGTCCACGACAATTCGCAAGACCGCGAGCGAACCCTCCGGGAGTATTCCGTATGTCGAGGAGGGCCGCCGGCGGCGCCGCCGCGTATATAGCTGGCGATAACCCGCAGGTCACCCCGAGACATTCTTCAGCGGTTTGATTTAGCGGCTCACCCTCTCCTCGAGCTACCCCTCCGACTAGCCGTCTGCGCGCTATCTATAGCGTGGTTACGTTGGTCGGCACGCTTGTACCTCGCCGACCTGCTTCCCCGCCAGCGACCCCGCAATTCACGCTCGCGTCTGCATTTCCCCGCCGCTTCACAAGCCGAAGATACACCCCTGCGACTCGAAGCCACGAAATTAATTGAAGAATATGACCGAAGCGAGCCTCCGAGACGCGACTTGACGAGCGAGGGGCGGGTTGGAGGAGGGGGGGAGGGGCAGGGAGCAAGAAAGCCGTAGAATTGCGCACAGAAGACTGCGCCTTCCCGTGAGAGAAACTCCAAGACAAGATACGAAGGAAGGACCAAGCTGCCTGCGACGAGAGCAGTCACGACGGCGGCCGCCATTACGGCGAATATCGGCGGAGGTAAAAGCGACGCGATCGCGGGAACGAGCGCGACAAGTGATTATACGCTCAGTCCCGCGCTCGAAAGCAACGATTCCCGACAGCCCGCGGTGGCAGGAGGAGCCGAGCGGGCTTTATCGCGGCTGAAATACGGCGCCGGGGGCGAAAAGTTCGATAGACGTGCGGGGAGTAAATCAGCCGGCGCTAAACGACGGCGAAGCTCCTTCGACAATGACCAACGCTCCTTCGACCGTGGGACCGTGCATCACCCGCGACGTGTTACAAGCGAAATCCTCGATCCCCGTCGACCTTCGCGCTCCTCGCGAAATCCTCTAAATCTTTCCGCTGGCTTTTCGGAGATGATAGTGGCGGCGGAGGCGTCGCTACGTTTCGACGCGCCGGTAATCCCGATGGGAGATCCTCGTCGCGGCAGCTGCGCGCCGCGTACCTGGCTCGCAATACGAGGAGTTAAAAATACGAGGAGACGAGGATGAGTGCTAGGCCGGGCGCGGGGAGCGGCGCAAAGCGGCGCGCCCGGGGTCGGCGGGGAGAGGGGAGGGTGGGGGACTGGTATAGAGAACGGCGCGCAATACGCCGGCAATTTATTAACACTCTGGGACTCGTAGCATCCTCAGAAGCAAACGGCGAAATAGATATGCCGCGAACGAGCGGAGTCCTGTTGCAGGCCCGAGCGGAAGTGTCGGGACAAAGCGTCCTCCTCGCGAGCTGCGCCGCAGTGTCCAGGCCGGCGAGCTTCCTACGAAAACGGGCTCCGTTCTTCCGCCAATTCCGCGTGCTCTTTGCGCTCTGTTCTCCGACGGAGGGCCTGACTGAGGTCTGACCGAAGCGCGAGTAGGACTCGTAACACCGAGCGGAAGAGAGAGTCCTTTATCATTTTGCAAGCGACTCAGGCTGAAAGTCCCAAGCGAACGAACGCGTGTGATGAAGAGCATACTTTGGGTGGGCAATTTTCTTTCATTGGGACCTCGATAAGAGGATTCTTCCGGGTGGTTGAACGTGTTTTATCCGCGCTCGGACGACTCAATTCAAACACTCCGTTCACGTAGACTGAGCGCTCCGCAATAGGCTACGGAGTCTACATGCGAAAAGGACGGCCTGCGCCACAGGCGTTTGATCTTTGTCCAGGAGCGAAGCTTCTGGAGAAAGCTGGGCGAGGATAGCGTGTCCCTGCGGACAGTGGAGGATAACATAGTTGTCCTTCGCATCTTGTCTTCGAGTCTCTCGTAAGAAGGCGCAATTTCGGGATACACGGTATCGATGGCGGCCGACCGGCGAGGCCGGTCGAGCAGGAGCTTCAAGCGATGTCGCCTGCAGCAGTTCGCATTGAGTTGCTTGAAGTTGGCCGAATTTGCTCACAATGGATCGCTACAAAGGCAGCCCGAAGATTCGCGCGGAGTTTCCACGCTAATCGTGCCGGAAGCAAATCAGCCCAATTCGTCCCGCTCGCTTCTCCCCGCTTTATTGCGCCGCCACCATCTCTTCATCCTTCTCGTTCTTCTCCTCCTCCTCCTCCCCCTCTTCCGGCTGGAAGCTGAAAGTAAGGCGTTAATGGAGCGGATGACACAGAGCCGAGAAGCAGGTTGGGGAGCTATCGCTCATGCGACCGGTAACAAACGCTCCGCGTGAAACTATTTCCTCTCTTCTTTTTCTCTTTTTCCTCCTCCTCCTCCTTCTTCTTCTTCTACTACTGCTACTTCTGCTTCTGCTTCTACGAGTCTCCGCGGCGATAGAGCGAAGTTCGTCGCTACGTCATTTTTAGTCACGACAACGCGACCCGCCGCCCGCGTCACTTCGTCGTTCTCTTCACGCGCGCTCAGAAGCCGGAAGAATCCGTCTATTCGATCAACGGGAAAGTTCAAAGGGGGGGAAGGATGAGGCGAAAGTTGGGGGAGAGATGTCGCGATCGAGATTGTCCAGGCTTCTCGCGTATAGCATTGTCGTGTCGCGTTCGTCCATACATTTGAGAATTTTCGAAGATGCCGATGGAAGCGCAGGGGGAATGGGAGAATGCTTGCGTTCAGCGAACGCAACGGTCGTGCAACTGTGGGACAAGCATGATCTACTATGGTCGCTACATCTTGCCTTTGGATCCGCTCGTTATGCATCCATCAGTGATGGAAAGTCGGTCACTGGCCAGCCAACGTTGTTGGCTTCGCTGCGCGCCGCCAATGTATTTTTCAAGCACGGATTCGGCGACGAGTTTGAGATTGCGAGAAAATTTAGCCGGGAATTCATTTTCGACTCGACTTGATGATTAGCTTTCTCGAGCGTTTGAGCGCCGAGAGAGGCCGCAGGAATGCATGATCAAAAGTGTCACGCAGAGCGGCAGGTTCGATACTAACACATTCGGGAAATAAATTAAACTCTATCGCGAGTACCATTCTCAAACAATGAGGTGTCACGTCGCGATCGTGAGTGTTTATATTTTTGTCCTTTTTCAGGTCAATAGATTTAACTAATTTACCTCGGGACGGACAGGTCGGTGTGAATTATATTGGACCGGAATGAAACAGGATCTTTAGGATTTTATCTGAGGAGACGAATATTTAAGTACCGAATCTTTAATATTTACCTATCACAGTTGAGAGTCTTTTCACTTCAAGTAAACAATTAAGAATTTCGTTTCGTAAAGGATTGTCGCATTGTATCGTAATAATTGACCAAAACGTTAAAAATAAGTTTGAAGATGTTGGAATCTGTGTGTGTGTGTGTGTGTGTGTGTGTGTGTGTGTGGACCCGTATAAGAAATCGTGTCTAAATCCGTGAAATAAATCGATCAGTCGTTTCGCTGGTTTGCGCGTGGCCTTTTTATATGCAGGTGGTGAGATACTCCCGCGCGAGTTCTTAACACCTTTTTAGCAGTAGAGGAAAGATGTTTCTCACGACATAGGAGTAATAATCAATAATCAATATGGTTTTGCCAATTGTCTTCTGTCATTTCATTCTCCCGTTCTTTTATCGATTCATAGTCATGTTTCCGGATATAATTCTTTATTGATTGAATTTGAAAAGTTACGTGGATGTAACAGAGGTCCGTATTTATTATAGTCATTACTTGAAGCTTGTCTCACGTGAGACAGACTTTAATCGAGTTCCACGCTTGAAACGCGGCTGTGGATACACCGAGAGAAGGAATTCTTTGTCTCATACTGCGAGCTATGGTCGATTTCGACGCCAATCGTGACTTTATGATTCTAAAAAAAAAAAAAAAAGTAACAACGACAATATGCGTGTAAAGTTTTCGCCAGGAACGCTAGAATAGCATTTACTGTAAAAATGACTTTCTTAACTGCGATGCTTTCCCTGCGTAACTGTTTCCGCATTTTCTTTTTCCCGCTGCGCATCGATCGGTCATGATGAACTTCACGTGTGAAGTTATATACCCCTGGAACGCTTTATGTATCTCTTGCGAGACGTTCTAGAGTTTAATTTCACTCGCCAGGGTTGTGTGTACCGACACGTTCGATGAGGAAATTTGTTTCTGAGCGATTCCTCACGAGATAAGTTTTCTCAGACTAGACTAGTCAGATGCGTCTAATGTGCCGTTCTAAGCGAAAATCGCAATTGGCAATGTCGAACTCATAGAAGCGAGAGAAGAGCAGAGCGCAATAGCGCTCGCTAGAGATCCCCTCGTGCGAGGCGAAAAGAGCGCTCGTTGGCATTTCTCACGTGTGAAACGAAAGAGCGCGATCGCGTTTGCTAAAGATGGTCTCGTGCGGAACAAGAGGAGCGCGATAGCGCTCGTTGGCATTTTTCGCGTGTGAAACGAAGCAACGCGATCGCGCTCCTTGGCGCTCGAACGGCTCAAGGAAGTGGTGGGATATTTCGCCGTTACATTGAATTTCTGCTTCGCTCGCGTGTGCTTGCAGTTGCGGCCGTGAGAACCCATGAAAGTCCCAAACTATGGTGAAATAATTTGCACCCGCGTTGGCGGTATATTGCAGGTGTGCGCGAATTAAATTCGCGATCTGCTGTCGTCATCTTTGTTCATTACGTCTTTTGGGTTTCAAAGCAGCCGCAATTTGTGTTTACATGTCCGGAAAGAAAAAAGTGTCTGAAAGGAACTCTTCTTCGAAAGAGAAGAAACTGTCGCGCGTGTGTGTGTGTGTGTGTGTGTCTTGTGAGAGACCGGTGCATCACACACATGTGTGACGCTGGCAGCGAACGCGCCAGTTCTCCGGAGATTCGTGCAAATTACACTCGCACACCTCCTGCGAAATCCGCTCGCATCACCCTGCGTCGTTGTGAGCCACCGTTGCGCAAACTTTTCAATTACGAGTCAGTTTACGACGAGCGGACTGCAGTTCGCGAAGTGCGAGATCCTTCGGCGCATACAGGGACCGGTGGCCACCGCCGTCGCCTGCAGGATACATCGGCGAGTTTAGGGTTAATATAACCCGACGACGACGCTTCGGCTCCCACGCTCGCGAAATAATCGCGCGCGTGCACCGGAATATTATCAAAATTCCGCGCGGTCTACCGGGAATTTCGGCGGGCGCCGTTTGACCGCGCCAGCGAAGAAGGAAGCCCTCAGGCGAGTCCTTGACCCGTCGTGAAATTTGCGTCTTCGGGCGGGCGTGCCGTGCCGTGCCGTGCCGTGCAAGTTACACGTAAAATTGCCGACGGAATACGGAAATATGCGAACGGGTCTTCCGGCATCGCCGACCAAGTTATGGCGTCTCTAGTGAAACCGACGAAGCATGCTCCATCACGGCTCGCGGGATATCTCGGGGCAGCGATAGTCCCTCGTCGCCCTTTTTCTCCTATACAAGGTGGCCCGAGAAGCCGAGGATTGCGTCAGCAAGATGCTTCGCTCTCTCTCTCTCTCTCTCTCTCTCTCTCTCTCTCTCTCTCTCTCTCTCTCTCTCTCTCTCTCTCTCTCTCTCTCTCTCTCTCTCTCTCTCTCTCTCTCTCTCTCTCTCTCTCTCTCTCTCTCTCTCTCTCTCTCTCTCTCTCTCTCTCTCCCCCTCTCCTCTCCCCCCCCCCCCCTCTCCTCTCCTCTCTCTCCCTCTCCCTTTGTCTCTCGAGTCGTTTCTACCCAGGCGAAAATATCGAGACATTCGCGATATTTTTACTTTTGGCTTTTCTTCGTCTAATTCGACCGAATGTTCGTTTCGAGGAAAATTTCTTTCGTATACGGGATTTTTCTCACGTCGACACCCGGTATGCACGTGTCTCTAGCGCTCTCTCTCTTTCTCTCTCTCTCTGGCTTAGCGATAGAAGAACGCTGCTCGTACGATCCGCTGGAAATGCACGACGTAGCCGGCTGATGGTGATGGCAGCTTCGACGATACGTACAATTTAACCTTTCCGTTCTCCTCCGTCGTGAGCGTCGGAGATAGAGTCCCCCCGTTCCTCACCCTGTTAGGTAAATGGCGCTTTTGATAAGTTCGGCAGGATTGATTCGCCTTAACTCCTTTGCGAGAGATCGAGAGCCGAGATATATAGAGCCGCTTGTGGAACGATTCGAATATTCCGGATCGTGACCGCAAGATTCGTTCAAATTACGTTCGCTGCCGAGCCACGAAATAAGAGAGGGAGAGAGAGAGAGCGGGTATGTTTGTCAGAATGAAAACTCGTTAAATTAAAATCCGTTAGATTTTCAGTCCCGCTGAAAGAGGAGGACTTGTGTGCGGAACTCGCGTTATTGCGGGGCGGAAAGCGCGACCGCGCCGAGATATCTAGAATTTCGTGAGGAGGAAGGCGCGAAGTGTGCTGACGGATTTTTCAAGTAAAATAAACTCCCACGACCTGTATCGTTGTATCCTGAAGAGATAAAAATAGCCGAAGCGGAAGAACTAGGGCGAGTAATTCTCCCCTTCTCTCTCTTGCACGCGCGCGCACGGAAGATAACTCGAAATTGAGAGGAGCGAGCGATGCACTCTTCGCCACTCTTCAGCTACTTACATCCTCGAGAAGGCCGGAAGAGAAATCCCGAAATAGTTGTCTCGAGCTTGCCGCGCGCAAATTCGGCCATGGCTCGATGGCGAAATAAAGCTCGCGCGCTCGCTTGCCTAGTCTTCCGTTTTTTTGTCTATTTCTCTTCCTCCGCGTTTTTCCCCTGTTTCTTTTTTTTTCTCTTTCCTTTTTCTTCGAGAATCGCGCCCGGCTTCTTCACCGCTCGCTCCTCCATTCCGACGCGGCTCGTAGGGGGGATTTTCCGCGGGGGAATTTCAAGTAGGCGACACGTGTTGTAACGCATCGGCGCGGCGACGCAAAAACGCCCTCGGCGAGTGACTCCTCAGTACTTGGCGGCGCAGTTTCGTCGGATTTTTAGCGTTCCCGTTAGGAAAATCTCGTCGGCGAACGCCGCCGCGTCCTTTTACGATTGCTCTCCCTCGTGCGCCGAAGTGCACGGGAGAGCGCTCGCGCGGAAAATGCCGTGGGATCTAATTAGGATGCGGTCTGATTTCCCATAGAAGAAATTATGGGCTCTGGTTCGGAAATCTGCACAAAATTCTCAGAGAGAAATCCAAACACAATCTCACTCGATTTTACCCGATGTTCCCCATCAATTTCTCCGGGCCTGCATTTTCCATTAGAATTGGACAAATCATGTGTGGAACACCGCGAGTATTTACATTTCACTAGAGTATAAATATTTAAAAAGTGTAAAAATATTCCGTGTTCTAAATTTATATGTTTTACCTTTTGGTCTTTTATATTCCATCGGATTGCATATTTGATATAAAAATGTGATTGTCTATTTAACACCACAAATATATATCTACCGATTAAAGAGAAAGAAGAAAAAGCGCGAGTTTTTGCTATAATGGGGGAAAACAAATCTAGAGCGAACGTCTTTCGTGCTTGTTCTTCTTTGCCTGGTTTGGCGGTGCCAAACGGTTTCAAAAAATAAAGATTGTCGATTGAAATGCTTTGCATATTCTGGCTATATATCGTGTCGTTAAAACGTGCTTTCTCATTCTTTCTCTCTCATTCCCTCCCTTGCTACGTGCAGAATTATCGACGATTATTCCAATTTTAACCTCAAAAGCCGCACTCCCCCGCTATATACATACATTTATAGATATAATTATAATCACCCAGCATCCAGTGACCTGCTAATTATCTCTAATGGATCGCGTTAAACTTCCAAAATTGGTAGCTAACATCGTAGCGCGTGCATATCGTTCATTAACGTTCCGGCAGAGATCGTTAAATACAAAAACGCGCTTTGATGTCGCCGCAGTCGACAAGCGGCGACCGAAAAACCGGCTCTTGTGTATGTGTCCAGCTCGGTGCCGAAATGTTATTTACGAATCGCGGGATATTTCAAGCGCATATACGTATAACGATTTACGATAACGCCGCGTCGAACTCGCGCGTCGAGTCAACTCTGTGATGAAATAATAAAAATGATCAAACAGTTCGATTGGAGTCCGAGTTTTCCGCAAATCGACAGTCGTCGAATCGATGACGATTATAATTTTTCGAACCGTTCAATTTGATAATGATTAGATTCTAATGATATCGACGCTATATTGACGACCAATCCGAGCGACATTTCGTTGATATCATGTCGATGTACACACACACACACACACACACACACATACAGCCTGATCTAAATATCAACTTATTATTGTTGCTGTTAATATTATTATTACACACGGGAATATTTTCTATTATTATGTTAGAAGAGATAATGCAATTAATGGCGGAGACAATTAAAATCGAATATAATACGGGATTGCGGATACAATTAGATATATTGGGTATACAAATTAGTTCGGTCCGTTTTCAAAAGATGGCTCCGGCTGTTATGAATGGTTCATAGTAACTGCCGATTTTGGCGGTTTCAGAGAGGTTAGACATCTGCCAATAATGTTCAGTTTATATCGCTTTGAGTTTCATAACAAAAACCTTGCTTTTTACAGTGTTGAAAATGTCGAATTTTGTGTTAACCAAGCAGCATTTGCGGGAGGTTTTAATTTTCTGCTTTAATTGGAAGAAAAGTGCAGCTGAAGCCCATCGAATGCTTGTTGAAGTTTATGGTGACGTTGCTCCAACTGATAAATCATGTAGGGAATGGTTTCGACGTTTCAAGGATGGAGATTTCAGCGTCGAAGACAAGCCTCGCTGGACAGCCAAAAAAATTCGAGGACGAAGAATTAGAGGCATTACTCGAAGAAGATCAGAGTCAAACGCAAGAGGAGCTTGCAGAATCATTGGGAGTGACTCAACAAACCGTTTCCGTACGATTGAGAGACGTGGGAATTATTCAAAAACAAGGAAATTGGGTGCCTTATGAACTGAAACCGAGAGACGTTGAAAGGCGTTCTTCATGACAACGCTCGGCCTCATGTCGCAAAAGTCGTAAAAAAATATTTGGAAACGCTCAAATGGGATGTTTTACCGCACCCGCCGTATTCTCCGGACATTGCTCCTTCTGATTACTGGTTGTTCCGAAGGATGCAGCACGATTGGCAGGTCACCGGTTCACTTCTTTCGCAGATATCGAAAATTGGCTCCAAACTTGGATCGCCTCAAAAGACGAGTCATCTTTTCGAGATGGAATTCGAAAATTGCCTGAGAAATGGGAGAAAGTAGTAGCCAGCGATGGAAAATACTTTAATTGATCTGTTCATTCATTTTGTATTTGAAATAAATACATCTTTTAACACAAAAAAACGGACCGAACTAATTTGTACTCCCAATATTTAACAAATGCCATATGTATTGAGGACTTGAATTGAAGTTCTCGCTGTTTCCCGACAGACGGTGTTATCTCAGCCTTTTTGCATCGGGCAACACTACAGCCAACTTCATCGTGAAGCTCCACCATTAGGCTCGAAGTGACTGTATATGTTATTCCGCCGAAGCGTAAACAACATATTTTTTCATAGCGTTGAACATGTTGAATTTCGTGCCAAAAAAAGAATATCTGCGGGGAATTTTACTGCATTACTTTCTTCAAAAAAAATCTACAGCTGAAGCACATAGAATTCTTGTGGAGACTTAAAAATAATGATTTTGATGTTGAAGATAAAGAATGCTCTGGCGCAGCGGAAAAGTTTGAAGACGAAGAGCTGGAAGCATTACTCGATGAAGACCCATGTCAGACGCAAAATGAACTTGCAGAATCGTTAGGAGTTGATCGCGCAACGGTTGCCAAACGTTTAAAAGCATTAGGAATGATTCAAAAGCAAGGGAATTGGATGCCGTACGAATTGAAGCCGAGAGACGTCGAACGGCGTTTTCTCACGTGTCAACAGCTGCTCCAACGGCAGAAAAGGAAAGATGTTTTTGCATCGTATCGTGACTGGCGATGAAAAGTGGATACACCACGATAACCCGAAGCGTAGAAAATCGTGGAGTAAGCCCGGCCATGCGTCAACATCGACGGCAAAGTCGAATATCCATGGTTCCAAGCTCGTGCTCTGTATTTGGTGGGATCAGCTGGGTGTAGTATATTATTAGCTCCTCAAACCCAACGAAACCATCACGGGAGATCGCAATCGACTACAATTGATGCGTTTGAGCCGAGCATTGAAGGAAAAACGGCCGCAATACGAGGAGAGACGCGACAAAGTAATTTTGCAGCATGACAACGCTCGGCCACATGTTGCAAAACCGGCCAAGATCTACTTGGAAACGCTCAAATGGGAAGTCCTACCCCACCCGCCCGCCGTATTCACCGGACATTGCTCCTTCCGATTACCGCTTGTTCCGATCGATGACTCATGGCCTGGCTAAGCAGCACTTCCATTCTTATCTTCTAGATGCCAAAAAATGGGTCGATTCGTGGATAACCTCAAAAGATGAGTCATTCTTTCGACATGGTATTCTCGTATACTGCCAGAAAGATGGGAGAAAGTAGTGGACTAACGATGGACAATACTTTCAATGATATGTTCTTTACTAATTTTTTTTAAATAAAGCATTCATTTTCACGAGAAAACAGCGAGAACTTATTCAAGTCCCCAATAGATGTCGACGTATTGGTGATCCAGATACTCGGTCGGTGTCACATTCGAGTCGATGTATGAATGTATATATGCGAATAACGACTAGAAAGATTAGAATATCGGCATCCATTTGTTACCTTCCTTCGATACTTCGCGGGGAAATTCTACAAATATGAAATCGATCGTTAATTTCCACACTTGCTTCAACTTGACTCATACGTGCGGGCGCTCTCTTTGTCGACCTGTGCGAGAGCCCGGGACGTTTCATCCCGAAAGAATCGCGTCCGGCTGCACACACGATGACGATGTCACGGTCAAAGTTTCGGCGAATGTGGACGGGGATCTAGCGGGCATTGTCGATCGGGACGATGTCTCGATGGTCTGGCAACCATCGAAACGGTCGGAGAAGGTCGGGGACGAGAGAGAGGGGAGAGAGAGAGAGAGAGAGAGGATTCGCCAATTCTCTGCCGCTGCTCCTACCCCCTCGTGTTTACGACTCCCGCGGCTTCCTCAATCACCCGACACTCGAGAGTCGGTGCAATAAAAGTGGTGTATTTTTTGGTTGCAGATCGGCGCGCTGAAGAATTATTATCTCTTCTCCCACAAACGGCTGCACAAGAGGTCCCTCGCCGTGAGCGAGCCGCATCACAAGGCGCTGAGAGATGAAACGCGGGTAAGTAGGGAGACTGACACGCCTCCCCGCTCGCTCATTACGAGACGCGCTAATTATCAGACGAGCGCGTCTGTCACCTTGAGCCGAGGACAGCTTCGAAGGCTGAAATCGAGGGTCTAATTTCGGCGGAGAAATTGCCAACGTCGGCTTAACTCAACGTGACAGGCGCAAAATGACAGAAGGTGCGCGCCCGATAAGGGCGCGTACAGGCGAGCGGAGAGAATTTTTGCCCGATAACCCGTCAATAATAATGCATCAATAATATGTTACATCACGCGAGCGGAATATATTTTGCATGAATATGTATTAAAACCGAAATTGCGCATTATCATTAATTAATGGCTTGGCCGGGGACGTACGCTTTTAGCCTAGCGTTCTAAAAATTCACCACATACGAGAGTAGTTTCCCATATCGAGACGACCAATATTGTGAAATTCCTTTAGGTTTGGTTCTCTTTAGTAATCGAAGGCATATTCAAAGCCGGAGATCCATGGAGAAGAAAAAGAAGCGACGTCTTAATAGAACATGACGTCTCGTCATTATATTCACTAATTCCGGACACCTCTCGTCGACCGTCGCACAGTGGGATGTTTGTGCCAAAAAATTGGCCAAAATTATTTTTTGACGAATTACGGTTTAAAACGTGCTACTAATTATACATATATGATCATTATAAAAACTTCGTATGAGTTTTTCATGAAATAAAGTGCAAATATGTATGTAAAAATATTTTAATAACTAAGAAAGCGTAATATTGCACATTAATAAGTATTCAACTACAACAAACTCCAAATTTCTTCATCTAATGAGTGTATTCCATCCTCAGAATCAACATCATTTTCATCTATTGAAATGTCTCCTCTTCTTAGTGTGAAGTCAGTGAGAAGAAGCATGTCCAATGTTTCCTTTAAAAATCCTTTAGATTTCTTTCTTCGTACGCGTCTCATATTTCTTAGTAACGGGTCAGAACTTAGTAGAAGTCTGTTGATTATGTCCATGTTACAAAAGGAAATAAAAAGAAACAAAAGGAAACTTTATGTCTAAGTAACCTTTGAACAAAATCTAATTTACGTTTAGGGAAACAAAAGTAATGACTAAAACCGGGGTTTTCCGCTGCTAATTCTGTCTGATATTTTACCAGGAGAGATTATTCTTTCGTCTCATCCAAGAAACGTAACAGGGATAGACTCTGAAGTATAACTAAATCCTCGGAGTTTGACATCGAGAACGCAAAAAGATACATTTTATTTAAAGATACATTTATTGAATGCTATTTTGAAAATTATATATCTACGTGAATAACAATTCAATTGTAATAAATATAGTCTAAAACGTCTTTCTTCATACCTTTCTCCAAACAATCCGTGACGCAAAATTTCGCGCTGCCACTTCTAAGAACCTCAAAATTCTGATCGAAGATCGTGTGTTATAATAAAGCGCTGAGAATTGATGCGTGCATTGATACGAGAATAACGTCCAAATTCCGATTGATCAAACCGCTTCATGTTATCACGGACGAACAGAAGCATAGCGGCCCATTATTCCACAGATATTCAACTGTCTAAGACAGTCACTCGTGTAGTAGCAGGAATGATTTTAAGAAAATTGACTTCTGGCCAACTTTTCAGGCCAAACATCCCACAGTGCGTCGCTCTGATCGCGAACGGATAGTCGAATCGAGCCGAGAAAAGAAACCGAACGAACTTCTCTCGCCGGCCATTATTTCGATCGATACGCACATAATGCAGCAACCGGATGCAAGCTGGCGCTTTGTACTCGCCTCCATTACCGGACGCTGCTATCATCCGAAAAAATTCTGCCCGTGCAGTTGAGATGAAGTGACGACCGCAAATAATAGCTACGACTCATTCGTGTACGAGAGCGCGCACTTTGCGAATTCCGCCGATAGTCGACGAGTTAACGAGCCGATACCCGCGTCGTCTGTAACGATCGTTAAAAGCGACGGGAGCCCGGGCGTCAAGAACGCCCCGGGAAAGGCGCGTTAAATCGCGCGGCAGCGAGGCCGCGAGCTTAACGCGATCGATCAACGATCGCGCGCGTGTTCCGACAAACAGATTTATGCCCGTCTCTAGCAACCTCGGTTAACTTAACCGGCTGGTTATTCCAAACGGAAATGGCCAATCGCCATGTGTCTCGTTAATCAGAATTGACTAATGCGAGCGGTCAATTCCGATGGAATAACCAGACGACGGTTACATTAGCCACAGTTGGTAGAAGCGGCCGTTATAATCGGCCGGTCTCGCTGGAGACGCGTCGACGAGGACCACGACGAGAACTCGTCGTCGAGTGATTTTTAACCCGCGGATTATCGTCATTACTATTGCTATGCACGACGACGCGTCGCGCGTGACGTCCGTCACGCCGCGAAGGCTGCCGGGTCGAGGAGTGATTTTTTTTCCAATTTCGGACAACGGCAACGTCAGCGAAGGCGGACAAAACCGTCGTCAGGAGGGACAAGCCGCCATTGTGTTGAGGTGTTTTCACGGTAAAC
Source organism: Harpegnathos saltator (assembly GCF_003227715.2). NCBI lineage: Eukaryota > Metazoa > Arthropoda > Insecta > Hymenoptera > Formicidae > Harpegnathos > Harpegnathos saltator. Next base: position 206,298 of record NW_020230007.1, read on the forward strand.
TATGTAAAAAAAAAAAAAAAAAAACTATGCGTTGCGCAAATAGTTCCGCTGTAGCTTTAGTCTCTCCCTCTTCTCCACCCCACCCCTTCGTCAGTATGTGGCTTTTGCGTTTTCAAAAAATCATGTTCTTGTTTACACGCGGTTTCCTTTGTCAATGTTGAAGTGCAACAATATACTTTTGTCTCGCATGATAGTCACGTTTTACCTTCTGTTTTCTCCCTCATCCCTCCCGTTTTCTGCCGAGCGGAAATGCGTTCTCATTGTCGCCGGTTGCGATGCGTGTGCCATTGATTACTTCTTCTCGCCGGAAACCAACGCGATTTACGTCTAAACATACGCCATGCGACGCTCCGCGAGCGTTCGGATTGTGGTTTTTCGCCATTTGGCGTCGATATCCGGCGACGGCGACATCATCCGTTCAGATCCGAGCGATGAAACCCGCCGCTGAGTCCAGCGTCCAGGCGTCGATCGTTCACTTCACTTCGCTTCGCCGCGCCGCACTCTCGACCGCGGTCATTTCAACGGCGCTTAACGACTTGAACGAAAAATCGCGCGATAAATTCCAGATTCGTCTCGAGAATACACTCGCGAGTCGCGTGCAGCGAGTAGCGAATCGAAGATCGCGACGCTTTTCACGAGGTCGAGAGAGAGGAGAGAGAGAGAGAGAGAGAGAGAGAGAGAGGAGGGGTGGGAGGGGAGAATTATTTTCCGATTTCCTCTCGTCGAGAAAAGTAGATCGCAATGGTCGCGAAATTCCTATCCGCAAACGAAGCAACGGTGAATTTCGGGCGCGATTGATAGCTTCAAATTTTTGGTGAGTTTCTTTCAGCAGCGTCCACACAATTGCTATTCAGTTTCTAATGTTACTCCTCGGAGTTTCAAGTTTCTCCACGGATTTCATTATCCCCTCGTTTACAATGTGAGTCCTCCGGCTTTCGTTCTTCGTAGAAAAAGTGGCACGGCGGTCTCTCTCTCTCTCTCTCTCGTAAGTTTTTAATTACGTTCACATAATACCTTAGATTAGCATATTTTATTTCCAAATTGCTCCTTCCAAGGAATGGTCTACGTCGCTCACCGTTCTCGTTCTTCAAGGTCTCGAGTTTCTCCGGCGCAGCTCCTCTTTCATTACTCCGCCACATGATCTCCATATACAGCCGCGCGATCCCGTTTCCGTGAATTACATGTATAATTCGAGGAGCAGACAGTTCTCAGAACATAACAATATCGTACTTACATTACACATCATTTCATAGTACTTAATCCCCTCTCGACACTTCCAAACTACCAAAATCAAATTAATCCCCGCGATGACAGCGCTCGCGCGGCAATAAGCAACGGTTCACGAAGGCTGATCGTCGCGGAGAAGAGGCCGCGATAACTCCACACAGCTTTCTCGTTAGACACAGCGCTCGGCCGAAACGTTGCAGTCGTGACAAATTCGCATCCCGCAGAGTTCCGCGACGCGAGTCTGCGCTCTCACGCCGCGTCGCGGAGAATATTCCGCAAGTATGAAACGCGCGGGCGGCCATTCCTGCAGATATCACGCGACGGAACGTCGGCGGATCATCGACGGATAACACGACATCCGGCGCGATACACCGGCGGGGAATCATAAATTATTCGTCGAGACGTCCTCCGCGGGCGTCTTGGCTTTCTCGGCTTTTCGCAAAATTTTTCGCCACCACCGTCGCGCGGCATCTTGGTGCACGCGCGGGAAATATCTGCTGGGCGCTTTAAGTGCACTCTCCGGAGGAGCCTCGTACTTTCTCTTTCTCTCTCCCCTCCCCCCCCCTTCTCTTCCTCTGTCTGTCTTTCTCACGAGAACGTGGCAAAATATCTCACTGTTTCGAGAGACAATATTGTCACCGCCGTCGCCGTCGTGTTTCCCTCCATCGTCCTCGCTTCGATAAGCTGCTCCTCTTCCACGACGTGGATGAAAATCGCGCCATCGAACGGCGAGGGTCAGGAGAAGAGGAGGGGGAGGCAGGGAAGTCTGGTGGCGAATAACGTCGGAAAAATATTGCGGCCGAGAGAAGTGTGGTTCTTCACATGCGCCCGATAGCGTTAACATTAATTATGAGCTACGCGGTAGCACGTGATCGCGAGGAAAATGCCATTTGCACGATGTGCGGATGTGCGGGCGGGTAGCCTTCGCGCAATGCGTTTTTTCCCCTCTCCTCTCTCGCTCGTTCTCTCATTTTTTTTTTTATTTCTCTTTTTTTCGTCGAACGCCAGCCGCGGAGATCGCCGGGATTTATGGACGGCAAAGCCGAGCACAGGGCTACGTGACCGGGAATTCTCTCTCATCCGCGGAGCGATCGTGACTAGCTGCTTATTAATTGTGCAGCACGCTTAATTAACCGCTTAATTGCTCGTTAAAAAATAGAGGAGCGACGTTTTATCCTTTCTTTTTTTCCCCTTTATTTTCTCACTTTTTTTAATCGGATCGTGTGTGCGCGGCGATGTGCGTGCGTCGTACGGATGAAATCTCACGCGGCGGTATTATGCGCTTCATTCGCACATCGCTTGCGGAAACAAGATAGAAGGAAAGAGAAAGGGAGAGAGAGAGAGAGAGAGAGAGAGAGAGAGAGAGAGAGAGAGAGAAAGAGAAACGAAATGTTGCCGGGGAATCGGTGGAAAGTAGCGATTCTGCGGGAGGAAAAGAGAAGAAGAAAGAGGGGGTCTCGCTCGATCTTGCTCCTCGCATTTTTGCTTTCACGAATTTTCGATAGACAGACAGACAGACAGACAGACAGGCAAGCAGGCAGACTGGTTGGCTGGCTGGCGGCTGGCAAGCAGACGGGTAGGCTGTTCGCGAGTATAAGTTTGGAAATTAGAATTTCAAATGACGGGTGACTTTCGTTAACTATCACGTCATCACTTTCGCCCGATTACCCATTAGCGATTCATACCACCGGCTACTGTTCTCTGCTCTAGGACGGCGGAGGGGAGGAGCGGAAAGGCTATTTATAATTCACAGGCGAAGGACGGAGCAACATCTGCCGCTTATTTGTCCGCTATATACGGCCCTTTCGTTTTAGGGGACTTTTAACGTATATTCAATGATCGAGGCGCGGCACATGCGGCAAATTTCGCGCTTGTGTATTCGTACCGTTGTTTCGAAAATTCTAAAATCCCTGCTCCAGCGACGCGCGCAGCCGCTGCGACACACGGCCGTGACACTAACTCACTTGATCCTGCCGAAATTGGCGTCTCGCCAAAATGTGCAAGGCCGGCGAATCTGTCGGGGGCGCGGCACGCCGAATGGCATCGCGTGTCTGCTCTCGTACCACCGGGCTACGCTATGAATGAAACGAGAAGAGCGCCAGAATTAAAGCTCGTTGCCCCCGAGGCGTTTTTCGGTGATTGTGCGATTTATGACCCCCCTCGATTCGGTCAATCTGCGCCGGCGGATTTTCCGCGTCGCCGAGCATCGCGGTGTATGCCCGCTTAACCAATCAACAGGATAAAAAACAGCGATCGCCCGCCATCGGTCCCCCGTAGCCTCGTAGTGCTTTGAGCGAAAAATTTATTGGAGGAGAGCGGCATAGTTTAATTCTCTTCTCTCCCTCTCCCTTTCTCCTCCCCCTCTCTCTCTCTCTCTCTCTCGAGCGAGCGAGCGAGCGAGCGAACGAGCGTGCGCGCGTTTGGCTCTTTTTTTCGCTCCTCGATCAAATCACTCTCCGAAGCGACGGTCGATAGACGAATATGGACGTCGACGAGAGACACACATCATTCCTTTAATATGTCTGGTATTTTATTTAAAGAACAGGCTAGTTTTGTTGCGTTATATTTTTCTCCGAAATTCTATTAGACGTTAATGGGAGCCTCTTTGTGCTATTCGTTCCACTATTTCTAAAAATTTTGCAGTAGCTCTTTGATACTGTAGTAATTATATCGAATCGAGCGAAAAGCTCACTTCGTTTTGACTTTGGAGTGAAATTTAATTTAAATTGCACATCCATTACAAAGAAATTATTCATTAATCGTTGTCATTGTCTGTGATTCTACGCCAAAGTTCCAACGGTGTTCGTACACGTTTTTCATAAAAAATAGCTGGTTTATTGAAAGATATTGAAAGAAGCAGAAGTGGAATTAGATTGGATTCTTTTTTTATCCGATAAAACAAGATAAAATAAATTTTCGAGGTTTCAACGACTGATTTGAACAAGATATAAATCAAGAACCTGCGCACGGTTATCTTTGCACGAGTCGCGCGTTATGTTCAATCTCGATTAACTTGAATTTGCCGACCGAACATTTTGTTTCAAACTTAAATCCTCCTTAATGACAATTCGTAATAATCAATTATCAAATATATCAACGTGTTAGACGCGGAGTCACACACGGACCGAATGTTCCGCGACGCGATCGCAAGAGGAAACTACAATTGTACCTAAACGACTAAAACTTGCATTTAATATCGCGCGAGGCCGCTTGATAAATTTCGCTAGTGGAGGCATTAGAACGTCATTCGCATTGTGTCGGCGACGTCGTCCTAGTTGTGCAGCTCTCTCTTCCTTTTCCTCTCCCACTCTCTAACTCTCTCCCTCTCTCTCTCTCTCTCTCTCTCTCTCTGCATGTTATTAACACGAGCCGCGTCTCGCGCCTTCTCGCTGACAAGAAGCCGTCCGACGACAACCTAAAATATTTCCGACACTTAACCTTTAGAGACCGGCATTTTTTCTTTAAAATTTGCAATTTTTTTCGCGGAAAATTTATATATATATATATATATGTATATGTAACCATTATGTCGCGTAGAGTTTTCGAGTTAGTGGCTCCTGTAGGAGCCACCCCGGTCTGGAACGGAACGGCCAAAATAAAGAATTTTCAAAATTTGGATCTTGGCATTTTTAGGGATTTTTTTTATATCGCTGATCATCATTTTGATATCAGATTATCGAAATTTTGCAAAGAAAGGCAATTATTTATCTAAGATAAATCTATATTACTATAAGTAATCTCATACGGTAATAAAACTTTCCTTTAGCATAACCCAGAACTAACAACGTGGACGTAGAAAGTTATGTAGCTCCTTTGTTTTTTTATATTTTTTGTTATTTAACGTATTTTTTTATTTTTTCATAATTTTTTAAATTTTGGTTTTAAAAAATAATGAAAATTGTTTTATTTCAAAAACTATTTTTCTGTATTTTTTATACTTATTCGTTACTTTTAGAGTGATTGTTATCACGCACTATGCGCAATCGAAAACTCTAATAGTGTTGTATGCTGTGATTTTATATAATTCTGAGAAAAAGTGGGTCCATTATAAATAAAAACGTACTGAAATGCAAATTATTATGCAGCTAAAATGTGTACTTGTTAATAAATGTTTATTTACGAGTAAGGTAAAAATCACACGAACACATATGCGAATATATGTTTAGAGCACATAAACATCGACATAAGTGCATAAATAACTATAATATAACCTTTAAGAAAACACTGAATGCCGATTTATATATGGCTCCTATAGGAGCCACCCCCCGGCTTCCTCCGAAGGTTAGGAAAATTCGCACAATACACACACGCGCGCGCGCGTGCGCGCCAGCCACGTTGCTGCCGGACAACCTCAACATCAACGTCTACACGGCCGCACTCTTCGCGTGTAACTCGGCGGGTAAAATGGCGGGTATGAGATAACAAAATGCGGTTCCTCGTGCGCGCGCGCATGGCTAATAGCTCGCCGTTGTTCAAGTTTATAGCGCGATGACGCGGCGATCGAGACGGCCGGGCATGCCACAAGAACGATGACTGCAGGCTCGGCCTGTGTGTGCTTTCGGTTGCAGGTGCACTGGTTCCAGCAGCAGCACGAGAAGAAGCGCAAGAAGCGCGACTTCGAGAGCGCGCCCTACGCCTTCGTCGGCTTCCCGCCGTTCTTCGACTTCCGGCCGCGCTCGCGCCATGTCGGCACGACCCAGCAGCCGCCGAGGATCAGCGCGAGCTTGCCGCTCCAAAATCTCTTCACGGACCCGCTCTTCAAGGAACAGTGGTACCTGGTAAGTGGACCCACTTTCTCTCGCGTCTCTCTGCCGGCGACGGCACTACGTGACGCGAATCGAACGAATCGGGGCTGAGACGATCCTTCCCCTTGGCAAGCTCCTTTCGTACGTCCCTATTGGGACCTGCCGCGGAGTATCCTATCGACGCTCTGTGGTCACGCGAGAGACAATGACTCTGCCCGAAATTTTATATAAATCGCCGAGAGCGAAACAAAAGGAACACGAGGTCGTATATCGCTTTGCGCCATTAGAAATTATAATCGCGGCTCGAAATATGCGCATAAACTCGGCGCGTATTCCAACGCAAATAGCCTGCAGCCGATATATCGCGCGTTCATTATATTATATGTAAAACGGATAACGAGCCGATAGAAGCTCGTGTGCGCGCGCGTTATATTTCACTCGTTATTTCACCGTCATTCTCGGCGAACGGTCTCTCTCCCGGCCGAAACCCTGTCATCAGTTTCGCGGTCACATCGTTGCTCGCCCGACCGAGTCCTGATACTCCCCCGCGCCCGCGGCGAGACGTCGATGTTACGCCTCGACAGCGACGAATGAGAAAAGAAGAGAGCAGAGAGAGAGAGAGAGAGAGAGAGAGAGAGAGAGAGAGAGAGAGAGAGAGAAGAGGGAGAAACGATCGTATGCAATTGCTCGTCTCTCGGGGTGCGGGCGAATTACCCGCTAAATTATTGCGCGCCTTCTCGCTCGTCAACTCGAACGCGAGGCGAAACAGCGCGCGCCCCGGCGCGGCGTATCCATTACAGCCGGATGCGCTCAAAACGCGTGAGGTATCTCATGCAAAATGCCACTCGGCTCGCATAATCGCGGGCGTGTAAACAATTATCACGGTAATTACTCGGGCCTCGTACGGACAGTCAATCAGCGTGTTTGTTATCCGATTATCGGCCGCGACTAATGCGATCTTATGGAGCGGCCGGCGCGATCGATCGCCAGCCCTGGACGAGATTATCGAAAACAACGAGGGCGCCATTTTAACCCGCCCCCATCCCCTCTCCCCCGCCTCCTCGCCACGGCTCGCCGTTCCCGACGCTGTCGAGCGAAACGTCGCTCTTCCGTTCCAGTCGCGTGGGTTAATCGCTGCAAATTAACTCCCGACCGGCCTGTCGCCTCCGGTGTCGAAGACGCCACGTCGCATCGGGGACCTCGTCCCCGAATTTAATCGCAGAAGCGTTCGAGCCGGGGTTCATTCTCCGCGTATCCGAACGTCATCGAGCGCATTACACGCGCGGCTTGAAGCGGGACTCACTCGGTCGTGCCGAGATGCAGAGCGAGCGTATAAAACCGCTGCGAATTTGGGGGAGCGAGGGTTTATGAGGTTTATTGCGGTCCGTCGTGATTTGATGATCGTGATGATTTATCGTGGTCCTATAATGGTCCCTAATTTTTTGATTCGTTGTGGACCACACGATGAACCATCGTGTCGAATCAGAGCGAATCGGACCTCGATTAACCTCTCTCTAACCTCACAAGCCTGACGATCTCTCAATCGTCGAATATTGCTCCATTATCAGCCGTCGTTTCTCTTAACTCTTAAAGGGCACTACAGGTCTGATTGACTCGAGCGAGGATTTGCAATTAAAAATCTGCAAGAAAATATTTGAAATCGGAACTTGTGGCGCCATCTATTGTTGGCTTGATTCTCCTACTTTATGACTGTGTATTGCTTGCGAGGCTCAAGGCCTTAAGTTTCCAGCTTGCAGCCATTTTGGATTTTGAAACAGATACGTCGAAGAGCCCGGGTCAATTTGTGCGTGTGTGCCCTGAGTGCGATTTCTGACGAAATCTTTTATGATCTACTTTCCATCAGTTTTGGCCCCGTTTTGTCACATATAACGCGGTGTTTTCGATGCAACCGTCATTTCCGCTGGGATTTCACTTTTATTCTTCCGTATAGTTCCAGTTATTGTTAAATTGTACGGTGGTTTCATAATTTATGTATTTTGTATATATAAGTAATTTCGATATGATAAGAGTATAATAAGGATATTTTTAACAACATTTTTCAGTGACGAATGTTGTGTCAATTTTTTCCAAAAAAATCATATTTCAGTTGTTCAGATAAATCCCCTTTTTTTTTTAATATTCATACTTGCAGTCGTTTTTATCTTAAGGTGCAGGGTTTCTAGAATATCAAGTTAAATTTTTACGAGAAAATATTGTTAAATGAAGAAGTTATTAAATTTGAAGTGAAAAAAGTCAATTTTTCGGTTTTCCTTTAAATTATAATTTTTCTTTAATATTTAACATTCTTCCTTCCACATATTACGCAGTTGTTGCACCTTATTTTTTGGATGTCCAAGTTATATACCTGAATCTTTTAACTCAGAAAAATGAATAGTAACCTTGTAGCGATCGATTGAAACTACTCGGATCAATTTGTCCCAGTGTGCTCTTTACGTTTTTCCTCAGAAGGTGTGCCCTTTAAGGCTTAATACGATAATGCTCCCGATGAACTCGTAGCGACGCGATGCAATTGGCAAATAAGACAGACGATGAACGTGTGGAGGAAGATGACGACGGCCTCATTGGCGAAGCCGGTAAATCATCGCCGGCGCCAAGTGCATCGGTCGGCCGGCCGGACTCGCGCTTATTTCTCGCGCGCTGCCGCGCTCGTTCTCGGGCCTTAATGGAGCCGCCGTTGTGCCGTGCGTTTTCTTGCGATGCCGTAAACAGCTTATGGTGCGGGGCCGTTCCGTCTGGAACGGCCGGCGCGGCGAGAAACAACGGAAGCAACGGCCGGGCTTTTGGCAAGGCTCACCCGATCCCGCCGGAAACTTCTCTCTCGTCGTCCCGACGCCCGCTGCCGCCGCCGGCGCGTCGTCTCAGCCTGAGTTGCGAACTTCTCGATTGCGCCGAGTGTCCCGCTCCCTTAACTGCTCAACCGCTACTTTTCATTGGCGAACGGCCGGGAAGACCTAGGAAACATTCCGGTTGCGCCCGTTCTTGCGAGGATATACGGTTGCTCGGGTGGTCTCGTTCTACTCGGCTTCTTAATCCGCTCGCAGCAAGCCGCGATTATCGATGTAGACTTGCTTTCGTCGATTTATCCCTCGGGAATCCCACTTGAGACACTCCTATCCGCGGAGAGAGATCGGGCTTTTAACTTTCGAACTCGAGCGTCTTCAGAGACGCAGGATTTATCGCAATCGGCAAAGGAAATTACCTGACTCGAGCTCGTCTCGTCTGTTAATCATACGACGAGACTCTTTCTCTCGTGGAATTTTGCGATTAGTATTTTTCTTCGCAGCGATGTCCATTATATCCCGTCGAGGATATCCGAGTTGGAAGACAAAAGGATCGAACGCGTCTCAAATATGAAACCCGCCTCGGTATCCTTGACGATAAGAGGTCGAGCGAGCAGCTGCGGCGGGGAAGTGAGCGAACGTGAGGTGTCCGCGGCGAATTTCGGTGACGGTTCCGAAAATGAGAGAGGAAAGAGAAAGAAAGGAAAGCAGAATAGGATACAAGCGCGTCGTCGGCGAGACGCGCGCATTGGTACGAGGGGCTTACCGAGAGACCTCTCTTCGGGGCGATCTGACGCGTCGCTGCGAGACGCAGGAACGCGAGAGCACTCCGGGGAACTCCGGGATCTCTCGCATAATGGACGTGATATCGCGCGGTATGAAATTCGAGCAGCTCGGGCGATGCCCCTTCGCAACGGGGGGGGGAGGCATCCGGGGCTTCTATTTACGAACGACGATGCCCAAATATGCCGCCGATATCCGAGGGGGAGGGGGGGGGGGCGGAAACCGCCGACCGCGTATAAAACCACAGGATGCAGTATTCGTGACGCGCCCGGAGCGTCGCCCGAGGTGCCAGATAGAGGGGCTAGCGCGCTTACGTAACTCGAGAAAGCACTCCCCCTCCCCTCTCGCGTGATACATCCCCCTGCTACATAAGGGTGTTCCGACGAAATCCAGCGGCTCAATCCCTGCGGCTCGATGTTACTTCATTAAGAGCTGATACCGCTTGCGGAGGCACGCGAGGGTGCCGAGGATGCGGCCGCTCGCGTGACACGTAGACGAGAGACGTATCCTCGTCTACACTTCAGCGTCGGAGCACTTGACCCGTCTCGCTATGCCAGCCTTCCATTATGTTCCGCGTAGGACGAAGCTGACTCCTTGCGCCGGCGGCGGCCGGCTTTGTCGACCTCATCGAAGAGGTTTTTCTTCCTGACGGAGCTTTTCCTTGGCGATCTTGGCGATGGCGTCTTTGTTCTTCTTTCCACCTCTGTCTTCATACTTTGCTATAAATTTCTCTCTCCCCGCTCTTCTTTACTCGGCCGCGATGCTTTCAACGGGCTTTGCTCTGGATAGGCGTCGATAAGCGCGCTTATTTATCGACCTGTCTCTTTACAAACGCTGGGGAGAGACGTCGGGTCGCAGTGGCGGTCCCCGAATTCACGGGGATTGTTTCAAAGGGCCGTTGTTTATTCAGCCTTGTTGCCGAGCAAATGAGACGCAAGGAGACCGGAGAGAGGTCAGAAGGTGAAGACGAATTCGACATCTAGATTCGCAGCTCATCCCCGATATTGCCAATTGCCGTTTCTGCTCCTCGTTTCTGGTCCTCGAATCGCTCGGCTATCCGAGTAGATATTTCATAGCTCGCCCTCGTGTTCTCCGTATGAAATCATAACACCGCGGGGAATTGCATCGGCGGATGAAATCCGCGACGAAGCGAGGCACAATACGAGGAACGGAAGAAAGTTCATATAAATGTATTAACATCGATATTTTATCCGGCGACTTTGATAGACCCTTCTCCTACAAGCGCGAGACGTGTTTCTCGGTGAATCCAATAACTGCAACCCCCCCTTGCCCCTTTCTTGCAGTGCTCCTGCCGCAGTGTCCGCGCAATATTGAGAATTAATTTATATTACGCTTGTTGGTACACTGGAGAGCTTTGGAGAGCGCGCTGGCGTTTGTTATTTACAACGAGAAAAACAACAGCTGCCGATATATGCGTCTCGATCGCAACATCTCGTACGATAATAAATCGCGCTTCGAGGCGCGCGTTAAACAAACAGCCGAGCGTGGCGGGATATTTTCGGTACACGTCAAGGAACACCCCCGTCAAGCTCAACCCACGCCGATGTCAAAACAATTGGAAGCACTTTGAGTTATTTATGCGCTAGTTAGTTTGCTTATGTGTGTGCTCATTAGTTGACGTCAAGCTAACGCTCCTGTTTGGTTATCGAAGCGTAAAAATCGGGATCAGCACACAAATACTAATTAACGCATAAATAGCGCTAAATGTCGCGGCGATCGCTTTGCCGCTGATGGAGAAGTGAGCGCAACTACGTCATCGAGGATATCCCGACGATCCCGCAAAGGGTCTCCGCACACAGGGGGTTAATCGTCAGGCTGCTCGTCGATCTATACTTCCCAGCCCCCGCTGCTTAGACTTGCAGTGAAAAAAGACTGAAAATAAACATGACAGGTAGATTTATCAATCTTCGACCCTTCAGGTGCGCGCACAGTAAGAAAGACGTTTGAGCGCAATATCGTCCCGAAGATGGGGACAAACAGAAGCGATACAAAGAGTAAATCTTGCATGAGGAAGACCGAGAAAGAGGGGCGCGGATGAAAGGGCCGGTACTCTGGGGATTGGAGCCTCGCCTTTTTACGCGTCCTTTCCCCCTGCGATCCCAACCGCGTGTCTCTAAATAAGCCTGTACTCTTACAGCCTGTTATATTCTTATGTTCATGCTCGACATGAGAGCGACGCTTCATTCGGATGGGTGGCTCGCTTTTGTCGGGCCGTGGAAGACGCCGGAGTTGCTCCCAAAGACAGGGGGAGGAGGAGGGGGAGCACCTCCGAGCGAACACACACAGAGCGTCGGCTCCTCGCAACCTCCGGGCCGAGACCCCGGTGTTTTTTGTCCTCTTTTTGCCGGCTCGACCGCACGCGTCGCGAGAGACAATGGGGCGCATTGTCTTCTCCATGGGCACAATATGCGCCCACAATGTGTGCACGAGCCCATCCCGTCGCCATCCCTCCGCCCCCAGTCTGCTCGCGCGCGCGTTCCACTGACGGGATTACGACGCGTTCTTATACGCGCGATGCTCCGTAAATTCGGCGTTTCTTGCCGGCTAATTTTGCCCACGTCGCCTCTCCCTCTTTCTCTCTCTCTCTCTCTCTCTCTCTCTCTCTCTCTCTCTCTCTCTCTCTCTCTCTCTTTCTCTCTCCAGACCGGAAGAAGCCGCGTTGTAGAAATCGATGCACCCGGCGCGGATCGCGAGAGAGGACGAGCGACGTGAGGCGGCGCCACGCAATCGGGCCTTCTCCCCCTCCCCCGTTTTTCTGATTAAAACCGTAGCCGCGTTGGGGAAAATTAAACCGCTGGCATGGAACAGTTCGTTTCCATTTTATCAATTTTTAAGTCCGGTCCTTGCTGGATATCGCCCGACGGCGACGGAGGCATCCTTGAAAATCCGAGGAACCTTTTCCCTCCCTCGACATGTCCTTCCCTCTTCCTGTGTCGCGAGAGGCTGCACGAGCAGAGTTCGCGGAGCTTCCCGAACGTGAGAGGCGGCTCGGTGGCACATTTTGGAAAGTCCAAGCGATCTCCTCGGCCGCTGTTCCTTTCTGCCGCCACTATTCGCGGCATAAACGGGATAACCACGCGATAAGTTCCACACAGGGTTTGTCGAACGTCGAACGCGTCTACGGCGTCTGCTGGTACAATTCAATGTCGGCGATTCCGGCAGTCGACGAACGAGCTGATGAGAAGACAACCTCGGCTCGGGTGGCTCGGTGATGCCGTGTTTGTATTCGCCCGGTATCCGGCATCAAGGCCCTTCCAGCGACGAGATCCTCCTCCTCGTCGAGCTATCGAGTCCTGATCCCGTTGCATTCGGCGCACATAACACTCTCTGTTTCTCCTTTCCTTTCCTCCCCCCTCCCCCTCTCTCTCTCTCTCTCCCTCCCTCCCCGCTTCACTACAGCGCCGAAATCTCTGGTAGATAAGCGCTGACACGGACGACGGGGACACGCATCGATGCTCCCGGCTTCCTCTCGGCTGAGCACGACAATGCGCAATCTAGTTAATGGAATCGCAGGGAAAACGGAGAGAGCGGAGTACACCGCGCGCGCGGACCGTCCCGACCGAATGGCCGGGTAAAAAAGCACGGCTGAGAGGGTGCATCGTCGCGGAGATTGGCACATTCTGCCGCTGATGTTCCTGCGAGAGAACACGTACGACGCGCATACACTCCTGCCACTTCTCTCTCTCTCTCTCTCTCTCTCTCTCTCTCTCTCTCTCTCTCTCTCTCTCTCTCTCTCTCTCTCTCTCTCTCTTTCTCCCCCCCCTCTCTCTCTCTCTCTCTCTCTCTCTCTCTCTCTCTCTCTCTCTCTCTCTCTCTCTCTGGGACTTCGACGAGCTGCGGACGTAATGTGCAAAATCCTCGGGATCACGGCGAACGTGTACCTTCTGCGCGCGCTTTTTACCTCACGTGCGCACCAAGTTTCCAGCGCAACTGGACAGGGCGGAGGAGGGGGGAGAGTGGTCTTTAAATTAGCGGGGTCCGGCGCTTTTCGAGCGCCGAGAGAGAGATTTTGTTCAGGAGAGAGGCTTTGTACGTATTCAGCGTGTCGGCCCATACGTTGACGGGTGGGAAATAACTGCCTTCGGCGTAACTATGGAAGACATTTTTAGTCGGATCTATTATGATAATTTATAATCAGTTTACATATTTATGATTTTTGTGAGAAAGGGAGCGGGCGGTTTCTTCTCTCGCGAGGAAGAGAAACCGAGGGATCGTCATTGTATGTTTGCTGCACCTGCGATTGGCGCTCGCGATTCTTGGCCATCCAACCCCCGTCCCCCCCCTCCCCCCGCTTACACACACACACATGCGCGCGCGTGAATCTGCTGACGGATATAATCTACGGGAGCTGCGATATTATTCTACGCACGAGCGAATTTATCTCGTTACCGTCGCGAATGTTTTTTTTTTTTTTCGCCGCGTTTCGAGGCGATCACGATCGCCACACACATGGATTCTCGCCTGCCTCGCGTTACCTGCCGCGAACGGCACGTACGAAACATTCGCGTATTTCCATATCGTACATTTATTACGCAAATTCACGACGTAAATGCAAACGCTTGCCGCGGTCGCTTGCAATAATCAATCCATTATAAATGCATAAAATGGACGTTTGTTAGAGGATACAAATCGCGCCGCCAGCTCGGCTGGATCGTGTTTCGAATACATACATACACACACACACACACACACACACACACACACACACACACACACACGCACACGCACACGCACACGCACACACACACACACACACACGCACACACGATCATGTGTATATAACGTATATTTTTTTCCGGCTCGGTATATAGAGCTTCAGATGTCCACCGGTGGCGGTATCGGAAGAGATATAGCTCTGTCGAAAATTCGCTTGGAATTTTAACGCGCTCGATATTTTTTATGCGAACGATGACGCGCGCCGCGCGCGATATACGGCAATAAATTGAGAGCTCGCGTTTCTCCGTTGCAAAAATCCCAAGTGGGGGAATCCGCCGCGAACGCGAACCGGCGAAATTCTCCAGGCTCGATAGTGAAGTCATTCGCGGATGGGGGTTTGCGAGAATGCGCGCAAGCAGACAAAGAGGTCGGTGATCTAATTTATTATCCACGATGCGATGTCACATATGTGTCACAAAAAGAACGTGGAAAAATAAGGCCGCTTTTCACGCTCGTTTCGGCGTTTCGGACTGTCGGCCACCATCGTCGCGCGCTCGGTCTCTCGACTGCAGTTTTCCCGGCTCAAAACTCGAATCTCATTCGTCCAGCGTTTGCGTTAGACCCGCGCATAGTTTCCAGTTTGACCAGCGACGAAAAATGAGAAATCGAAGTCGTTTGCCGCGGCAGCGCGCGCGGCGGATCACTGCGAAATTTGCGGTATTCCCAGAAGGGGAACGTCCGAATTTGCCATGTGGCTAGTAATCCATTAATCTAGGAAATCACACTCGCTCTCGCGCGCGCGCGCGCGCGAGTTACTTCTGTGTGAGTGCGGGCGTTACACGAATATCAATCATCGTGTTGCCATCCACGGCAACACGAAATTCATGAATTAATACCTGTCAAAGAATCACGTAGTGTCGCGCGCTCGTGATTCATCATCGTTGTGATCTTTAGCCGAGGTAAAATGCCGCGCGCGAGAACATTCGCACCCGTCGTTTCGCCAATTCTCTCGCGGGGACTTTCACGATATCGTGACATCGATGCCCGGCTGCAGGAGTACTTTTTACGTTACTTCCTACTTGCGTAGATTCTTCCTCTCGGAGTAAGGAGGGGGGAGGAATTGAATTCGGTCAACGAAATTGTAATCCCGCCCCGCAATAAAGCCTCGAGGCATCTCCGCTCCACTCGGCCAGGTGCTCTTGTTCTACGATTTCACAACCGAGAGCCATCAGCTCGAAAGCTCCATCTCTTCCGAAAGCGTGAAGTTTGACATTTCATTGCCATAGAACGGCGGCGCCAAGGACGGCTATGACATGAACCTCGCCCCAGCCTGGCAAAAGGGCTACACCGGCAAGGGTGTCGTCGTGTCCATCTTGGACGACGGCATTCAGACCAACCATCCCGACCTGGCGCTCAACTACGACCATGAGGCCAGCACCGACATCAACGACAACGACGACGACCCGATGCCAAGGGACAACGGCGACAACAAGCACGGCACTCGCTGCGCCGGCGAGGTCGCCGCCGTCGCCTTCAACCAGTACTGCGGCGTCGGCGTCGCCTACAACGCCAGTATCGGAGGTAAGATGAGGAGGCCGCGACTGAGAATCGATCTAGAAACAGCTGTCCTCGAGGGAGGATTTATTTCCGCTCACTCGCGACGTCAATTGAGAGAGTCGCGCGAGTCGAGCCGATCGTCGCCGGGAAGTCGATCGACTCCGACCCGTCGGCGGGGATCGTCAGGCGATTACAGGCCCGAGGCAGGGGGAATTAATTAGGAATGATAAAAACGGGAGTCAAGAAGATTACCGCGTAATGCAATCTTAACGTTCGCAGACGAGGAAAGCCTCGAAAGCGCAAATTAATTGGAGAGCTTGCCTCGTAATGAGATCCGAATCCGCCGTGAGAAGTTGCAAGATCGCCTATTAATCCGGATCGCGTGTATCGCGTTCTCCCTTCCTTCCCTTTTTCCTCCTCTCTCTCTCTCTCTCTCTCTCTCACACACACATTCCGTTGACGTGCAATTTTCCAGGAATATGTCCACTTGTAGAAATTTTCATTCCGCTCTGTGGAACAGATTATGCTCTCGGAGCGGTACGGAAGAGAGAGAGAGAGAGAGAGAGAGAGAGAGAGAGAGGGAGAGGGAGCTGAGTTGAGTTTTATACAATCCTAAATTACGGCGTGTATATCTTGCAGATCGGGCGAAAATTGAATAGTAGCACGACGATGGATAACGTATGGCGAGGATCAATATTTCCCTTTACTGATTCCGACCTGCGTTTGATAGCCCGGAAATTGGCGTAGATATTTTATGTCCTGGCGGATTTTGTTGAAATTCGAGAGATAGGTTGTTATCCGCGGTTGTTAGCATTCCGGGTGATGAGAGTGCGCTCATCCGCTCCTCCTTCGCCCTTCCCGCTCCTTCTATTTCTTCCTATCGCGCAAGGAAGACTCGCGACATACCGTGAGAGCCTCCCGGAATATGAAAATACTGAAAATCCCTTTTTCAATCATTCGCGTTCGTGTCCAAGCCGCATCTCTCGGCCGCATCTTTGGTGATCTCGCATCGATATTGACGACGATGGCCAATCGCGCGTCGCGGAACAAACGGACGAGGCTGCTGCCGGCGCGCGCCCCATTTTCTGAGAACTATTTTATTCTTTTATTGCTTACGTCGAGTCCCCCTACCCCTTCCCCCGCCTCCGACTGCAGTTGTTGCAGTCGCGCGACCCGTTGCTCTCGCGGATCGGCTCGCGCGGATAAATAGTCCCGGGGCCGCTGGAAATGTCAGGACTGCTAGCCGACGCCGATTACGACGTCTCGGCTCGCTGAAGAATAAGCCGGCTTTTCCGGGCGCCCGTCGCTGCTCCCGACGATGCTATCGAGCCGTCTATTAATTCTATCCGCTAACCCACTTCGAAGCGAAACGTCCGTATGAGCCGCCCCTGCCGGAGACTCCGCGTGCTCTCGGGGATCGGGATCGCGTCCTGCGTTTATGAGAATCTCTATGCGGCTCTACCCGTCCCCTCCCTCCTTCTGCTCCACGTGAAGAACAAGAATAGAAACGAATAGCCTGGAATAGAGGCTATTTACGAAGTGTCAGCATCCGCTGCCAAACATTTCAAACTCGTTTCCTTGAGCAGATTCTCGGTCTGTAAGTGAAGAGGCTGAATGAATGTTACATTCAACCCACTTCATCTCTTAAACTTATTTAATAAACGGTATTAACCCCTTGACTGTGGATGACGTGTATACACGCATCGAAGAAGAAAAATAATAAAACTATTGTTTCTTTGCATACAGGTGGGGTATCTATATGTTTTTGGAGTCGCTGAATCCGAATTTGAGATCAAAATTTCGAAGTTCAAAATGACGGATTCAACATGACGAGTCAAAATTATAAAAATAATCGGATTTTTATGAAAGTGGGTATCTATATGTTTTTGAGATCGCTGAATCCGAATTTGATATCAAAATTTCGAAATTCAAAATGGCGGATCTAACATAGCGAGTCAAAATTATAAAAATCATGAAAATCTGATTTTCAAAATTTAGATCCGCCATTTTTAATTTTAAAATTTTGATATCATATTTGGATTCAGCGATCCCAAAAACATATAAATATCGTCTCTCATTAAAATCTGATTATTTTCACAATTTTGACACACCATAGTCGATCCGCCATTTTGAATTTTGAAATTTTGATATCAGATTCGGATTCAGCGACCCCAAAAACATATAGATACCCACTTTCATAAATATCCGATTGTTTTCATAATTTTGACCCACCATATTGGATCTGCCATTTTGAATTTCGGAATTTTAATATCAAATTTGGATTCGGCGACTCCGAAAACCCTTATTATAAAAATATCATAAAGAAAATTCGACATTTTTTCCAACACAATAATAGCACGACTAGTACATTTCTGCCTCCACAGTCAAGGGGTTAAGAGGATAATTGCGGAATTGGAAACTATTCGTGTGCTCTTAAATCCCCTTTTAACAGGCAAAAAGAGGCTGCTTAAACGGCACAACGAACGCGAATGAGAATAACACGTAGTCAGTTATTTTCTCCGGAGACCTCAGCCGGTTTAATCTCTTTAGATTTAATTTCGGAGGGTATCGAGTATACGATCATGTGAATATCGATGTTCGTCATTTATATCTTTACCACTAGACGGCGTGCTTTCGCGAATTAAATCCGGTGGAGATGACTGGACTATATAAGTTTTAGCCTTCTGGTGTTAACCTCGCGCTCGCCGACTGAATAATGGTTTCGTACATCGCAAAAATAGAATAGACAGAATATCGTCAAAGCAGCGCGCGCAATTGCAAAACTCACGTCTCGAAGATTAAGGTGTAAGGTGTGTTCGGCTGCCGCACAGAATCTCCGAGTAGATACGGATCAGATGCGAATCAGAAGTCCAGATTTTTCATTAATCTACATATTTCCGTGCTATCTATTTTTTCTGAGCACGTCGGCTTGTTTTGCGAAATCGGTCCGGACGATCCGCGCGCATCCGACCGCAATTAGACAGATTCCCCAAGCAGATACAGAAAACATGAGCAGACGCGCCGAGAAGTCGAAGACACGGATGAGCGATCGACTCGCGTTTACATTCCAATTAATCTACGTATTTCGCGCTTTCTATTTTTTCTTTTTTGTTTTGTTGCGCACTGTGAGCAGCTGCACGTTGGAATTATCTGCATTGTCATCAGTTGCAACGATCCACGCACACCCGACGACAACGACGACGACGACGACGACCACAAGTATATAGATTCCCTAAGTAGATACAGAACAAACGCAGACAAACGTTGGGAAAGTCTGATAGAGAAGGCTCTCGAATGAGCGATCGATCGAGATTTGCGTTCCGATTAATTCACATTGGCTCCTTTCTCGCGCGACGACAAGCACGACGGGGGGGTCGTTCGCACGGCTCGCGAGAGCCCGGCTGGAAGGAGGATTCACTCACTCTCTCACGCACATATCTGCCGTGTTCTCAGGCGTGCGAATGCTCGATGGCCCGGTAAACGACGCCGTCGAAGCCAAAGCGCTGGGATTGAATCCTGATCACATCGACATATACAGCGCCTCCTGGGGCCCCGAGGACGACGGCAAGACTGTCGACGGGCCCGGTCCTCTCGCCAGAAGGGCGTTTATTT
The DNA here is from genome assembly GCF_003227715.2 of Harpegnathos saltator. Classification (NCBI taxonomy): domain Eukaryota; kingdom Metazoa; phylum Arthropoda; class Insecta; order Hymenoptera; family Formicidae; genus Harpegnathos; species Harpegnathos saltator. Next base: position 225,700 of record NW_020230007.1, read on the forward strand.
ACGGAGTGACGAGCGTAAGTTGCATCGCGCTTTCTGCGCGCGCGCGCGCGCGCGCGAAAGCGTCCGCGAAGCGAAGGGATCAATTTATTTGCTGTCGCGCGAACCTTCTTCGCCTCGACATTTTATTCCATCACCTCGAGGATCTCGAGCGAGCGGTGCCCCCCTTCTCAGCGTCCGCCGACGTCGCTCGACGTCGCAATGACGTGGCGGCGTGAAGTGAAAATTGTCGGCGTTAATTGTGCGCGGGAGAATTTTCCTCGTCGCGATTTTCGACGTCGACGGCGATGATGATGATGACGACGATGAAGCGAGTTTCACCGGATACGACAGGCCCGTGTCTCGCGAAGTACGAATACTTGCCGGGAATTCAGACGCAACCGCGCTCCGCTTTCGATGTAAACAAATTACTCCGGCGCGCGTTGGATCGTGTTATCTTTCTCATTTTTGTTTTTTTCTCGCTCGGGATGGAGGAGAGAGAGAGAGAGAGAGAGAGAGAGATATCGATTCGCGAGGAATAATTTGTTTAACATGTAGAGCAGCGGCAAATTGCTTTTTCTCTATCGAGAATTTTATTTTCCGTAATTTCTCGCAGACTAATGGTCTCGCCGCGATACGCCATCGGAATTACTTTTTTTTTTCCGCGTGTACTTTACTTTGCCCGGAAAAATTCGATCGCTATTCGCGCTTTTTTTTCCTCTCCGTCCGCCCGCGAACGGATGCTAATTAAAATTGCGCGCGATGATTCCGCGCGCACGAGACTCATTTCCACGACCCTCGCGCCGGCAAAGGACGTTGACGTAGATACACCCTGACCGACACAATAGCCTAAACATCCGCATCAATGGCACAATGACGACTAGGATTTTTCATTCGCACGCATTGTGCGTACGTATTCATTCGCGCATTGCGACTGTTTATTACTCGAGCAAACATCGATGGTACGTTCAATATTATTTCAGCTTACGCGATTTTGTGTTTTTTATTACAAACGCTGCTCATCTGAAGAATAATATTTGAAGTATCGTTGTCATTTGCTCGAATAATCAATAATCGAGAATTCCGAAGCGCGTATATGTAAACACAGTCTGTTTCGATGAAAAAGTTTTCGTTACTATTGCGCCATTAAACGTATTAAAATTATCGGCTCACATTTAGATACCATACGTGTCTTAGTGTTATATCTCAAATTACTTGTGCAATCTTGAACGTTGTATCTGATGCATAAAGTCGGCAACTTCAGAGGGAACCTTAGCGAACTATATTTTCATCGATACACATTCAGTGTGGTCTCTGCCGCAGAGCACTGAATAAATTATAATAATTCAACAACAATAATAATAATTTCTGATAGTTGTGAAATCGGTTGAAGATCAAACAGCTTTGTTTTAATAATAACAAACAAACAAACAAACAAACAAACAAACAAACAAGTGTGAAGGCACACACGACGCTTGCTGCACGCAGAGTGAGCGACGAGAAGACGTGTCGCCGAGAGTGTCCTGCTTTGTCTTACGCCCGAATCACACCCCGAATCTTCCGCTTCGCGCGAACCGCTCGCGCCGGCGCCGCTTCGAAAGAGCATCCCATCGCTTCGCTGCTCGCCCACGGCCGCGTCACCAACACCCAGCACACTCACACACTCGTTGTTGTCCACTGGCGTTTAGGGCCGTAAGGGCAAGGGCTCGATCTTCGTGTGGGCGTCGGGCAACGGCGGCAGGCACACCGATTCTTGCAACTGCGACGGCTACACGAACAGCATCTTCACGCTCTCGATATCGAGCGCGACCCAAGGCGGTTACAAGCCGTGGTACCTCGAGGAGTGCAGCTCCACTTTGGCGTCCACGTACTCGTCCGGCACCCCGGGCAACGACAAGAGCGTCGCCACCGTGGACATGGACGCGAAACTGCGGCCCGACCACATCTGCACCGTCGAGCACACCGGCACGTCGGCCTCGGCGCCGCTCGCCGCCGGCATCGCCGCCCTCGCTCTCGAGGCGAACCCCGGCCTGACGTGGCGCGACATGCAATACCTGGTGGTGCTCACCTCGCGCTCCGAGCCGTTGAGCAACGAGTCGGGCTGGATACTGAACGGGGTGAAGAGAAAGGTCTCCCACAAGTTTGGCTACGGCCTCATGGACGCGGGCGCGATGGTCACCTTGGCCGAGCAGTGGACCAACGTGCCGCCTCAGCACATCTGCAAGTCCGACGAGATCAACGAGGAGAGGCCGATCGACCCCACTTATGGCTATACTTTGAGCGTATACATGGACGTCAGTGGCTGCGCCGGCTCCTTGAACGAAGTTCGCTTCCTCGAACATGTGCAGTGCAAGGTAAGATCGTCGTGCGGCGAGAAGTCCCAGCGATTCTCGGAATCGACGCTGCGTGATGATGTGTGATCCGTTGTCTTTCGTGAAACTCGGGTCTCTCGAATCCTCTTTGCTTTCCCCTTTTACCATCGTCGGATTAAACCCGCGAGAAAAATCCGGGAAATTTTGTCAAGGTACTTCTCGGTACGTTCGATGTACCGATTCGGATGTATACATTCGAAAGAGGATCAAACCAGTCAATAAGAGCCAATGCGAGAAATATTAAGTATAACGAATATTTGATTAATTATTATATTTTACTTTCGGCAGTATTTTTTCAAGAACCAACTGAACATCTTAGTTCGTAATTTCGTAAATAGTAGTAATTTCGAATCAGTCGATCTCTGGCTTCCTGAGGAGTACTTTGCGATGTATAACTTTTTACCAAACTGTTATAATTTATCATGATAGCCTGAACTTACATAATATTTAATTTGTAATTTATAAATAAATAATTTATACATAAATATAATTAAAATCGAATTATATAGATTTTTATAAATAAACTTATCTACAAAAAGTTGCCTACAAAAAGTTTAATTATAGTGTTCAACTAATTACAACGATTAATTAAATATTTACATAACAGATAGCTCTCTGGCTTTTATCGGCTCGGTAGATTCTTAAATCAATGAGACTCAAATGGTGCGTCATATGAAACAGGTGTCCCTGCGGTTCTTCCCTCGAGGCAATCTAAGACTGCTGCTGACCTCGCCGATGGGCACGACTTCGACCTTGCTGTTCGAGCGGCCGCGCGACGTCCTCAGCTCCAACTTCGACGACTGGCCCTTCCTCAGCGTGCACTTCTGGGGCGAGAAGGCAGACGGTCGATGGACCCTGCAGATCATTAACGCCGGGAATCGACACGTCAACTCACCAGGCGAGTTCTTCCTTCATTCCCCCCCGTTGATCCCGCGCAAATCGTACGACTTTACGGCAAAGCGCGACCGGAAAGTTCGACGACTACAGAACGGTCCGTTCGGGAACAATCTCGAACTCGGGGGCAACTCTTCTTAATAACTTTGTTGGTGAAGTAATTTCAAGCGCTCCAGAGAGAGAGAGAGAGAGAGAGAGAGAGAGAGAGAGGAGAGAGAGGAGAGAGAATTACATTCCGCTTTTTTTCAATACAACCAAGTCGAATGAACCGTCCGTTCGCCCTCGAACCTTCCTCGCGCGCGGACGCTGCAAGTCGTCGCGACCGGCCAGAGTCGTGCTACCGTGTCATAACCCGGCGCCCTACGCCGACGCTGTTCACAGGTATCCTGAAGAAGTGGCAGCTGATCTTCTACGGCACGGCGACGAACCCGATCCGCTTGCGCAACCGGCACTTTAACCCGGTACATTCCGCATACGCCTCCGCGCGTTATCCGTTCACAGTAGACGTACCGTCGTTACAGCTGGACTATCCGGACAACAGCGACTTCTTTTCTCCGTCTACCTTTCAGAGCTACCAAGGTCCGTACACCGGCGCCGCGTCGAACGTACAGGCATCCGTGGCGACCTTGGACGGCTCGTCGGCGCCGTTACTGACTAACCGACTGCCCGGCGACGTCTCGTCGGCGTCCGCTTATGACTCGTCCCTGGCGGCGTCGTCCGCGCAAGCGGACGGCTCTTTGGACACCACCAGGAGGATATTGCACGACTGCGATCCCCAGTGTGACTCGCAAGGCTGCTACGGCAAGGGCCCGACGCAGTGCGTCGCCTGTAAAAATTATCGACTCGATAAGTGAGTAGACTATATCCGGCCTTCTCTCATTTTCCCTTCATCATAGAATCGCGGTAAGATATGGAGTCTCTCGCGGTGAGATGGAACTCATATACATAGGAGACTTCGTCTAAGAAGGATGGCCTGTGTCATGGACGTTCGATCTTCGTCCAACTTGACTCCTATTGAACAAGCCTGGACGAAGATTGCACGTCTGTGAATCTCCTTCGTATCTTGGGTTCGTTTCCTGTTGCCGAACTGGCTGCGCTACTTTTTGCACCAGTTTCTCTCCTGCTCACTTCACTAATCTGATTGTCTATACCTGTCTCGGTTTGAATTCCGAGAGCGTACACTATCCCAGCGGTAGAAAACGAATCTCTTGACTTGATGAGAGCTCTCATGAGAAGGCGCAGTCTATGGATGGAGTATAATCGCTGTCATGTCTGTCTTTCGATAGGAAGATATAGCCCGTAAAGTATACATTTTTTAGCTCGCTCGCCGATTCTCGATCCCCCGATCGCAAACGAGGCCCCTCAAGGTAAAATTGCTTCATCCCCCATGCCCGTCTCCTCGCTTGCAGCGAGATGCCGATGTTGTGTGTTTCTCGGATTCTCTGTTCACACATGTGCCGAAACGTAGCTAGGCGATTAGCGACGCGTGCATACACACAATATATACAACGCACCGACTGACTCACATGCGATGCTGACGAGACTAATGGAAACTTGACACGTAACCTTACGAAGCCACCTTACGGATGACCACGGTAGGAACGCTTAAATGTGCGACACGACTCTGTGCGTGGGCGAGATGTCTTTTTTCTTCCTTTCCTTTTTTTGCTCTTTCTGCTTCGTATGCGCAACGAGACACTGAAAAACGATCGAACCAGCGTCGGCCGGTCAGTCACACCGCGCTTCCTCTGCGCGCTCACACTTGTCGTCGGATGCACGTCGCCGCTCTCACACCTCATACACCCGTCTCACCACCTCCAGCTCGCTCGACGAGAGCGACTATCCTGCAGTCGACCACACGCGGGACCTTCTATTTTTTTTTAGCACGTGCGTCAGCCGCTGCCCGCCGAGGAGCTTCCCCAATCAAGGTGGCGTCTGCTGGCCGTGCCACGAGTCCTGCGAGGTGTGCGCCGGTGCCGGTCAAGACTCCTGTCTGTCGTGCGCTCCCGCCCACCTGCGAGTCACTGACCTGGCGGTCTGCCTTCAGCAATGCCCCGAGGGCTATTACGAAAGTACGTGGACATTCCGCGACGCGCTATTCCGAAACGTCCCGCCGAGGTCGAGACAGTTAATGATCAACGTGATCCGCGTCTTTCCGCGAACAGATACCGAGAACAGTACATGCGTGCCCTGCGAGGCGAACTGCGCCAGCTGCCAGGACAGGCCGGACAAATGCACCAGCTGCGAGCATCACTTGGTGATGCACGAGAATAAATGCTACGCCGCCTGTCCCGCTTACACGTACGAGACGCAGGACTACAATTGCGCGCCGTGCCACTCCACCTGCGAGACCTGCAACGGCACCGCGGAGAATCAGTGCATCGTCTGTCGGTCTGGGCTGTTCGCTCTGAACGGTGAGTGATCTCGATTAGTTTTGCCACTTCCCTCCCTTCTCGTTCTCTCCGCTGTGAAGAGCTGCATCGCGCAACGATGACGCGATATGCTCTGCGACTTGCAACTTTACTTATTCATGTCGTGATGCAATTTTACGTTACGTTAAATTGATACATTTTCTTTGCTTGATTTGCATCCGATTGAATTCGATTTCCATCTGGACGTCCGGACGTCCTTTTATGGCCGGAACATAATCCATATTATCTGAGCAATTTTGCACGGTGAAATTCCTGAACATTTGGGACTCCCTTAAGGAGCCACACCTTCTCACTTCTCACCTAGAAAGACTTAACAGATGATACTCGCCTCACATGATAAGGGATTAAGCATCCGAGTAGCGTGTAACGCACGGTCCCCGTGGGCCCGAATGTCCCAGGCACATGCCACGCGTCGTGCATGGCCGGCTACAGCGCCGACAAGAAGCGGCGAGAGTGCGTGGCCTGCCCGCCCGGTTGCGCGAGTTGCGCCACGCTGAGCTGCACCAGCTGCGTCGAGGGCTGGAGCCTGAACAAGAAGGGCCTGTGCGCGCCTGAGAACCGCAACAACTGCGACCTCAACCAGTACTACGAGGACGGCCAGTGCAAGCCCTGCCACTCGTCCTGTGAGACCTGCGCCGGTCCCACGGAGGATTACTGCATTTCCTGCCCGAACCCGACGCTCCTCCAGGGCAAACGTTGCGTGTCCCAGTGCGATGATGGCTACTACTCGGTGGTGCAGCCGTCGCGGCCGGTCTGCGTCCCGTGCCTGCACACTTGCAAGAGTTGTGTGTCCCGCCTCAACTGCACCGCCTGCCAGGACGGGCTGCAGCTGCAGAGCGGGGAGTGCAGGTCGTCCTGCGCGCAAGGGTGAGAAAACGATGCAGGGATACTTGCGTTTCTCCCTCCTCGTCATCGGCACGAGAAAAATATCGTTGATAGAGAGAATGTCGTGAGGATACTATCTTTTTTCTTCTCTTCTAATGTCATACGCGCAGTGATCAAGTTCATCGGATCACTCACCGAATTTTTACGCGCTCACGCTTGTCGTCGGACACACGGACGCACTCTCTCTCTCTCTCTCTCTCTCTCTCTCTCTCTCTCTCTCTCTCTCTCTCTCTCTCTCTCTCTCTCTCTCTCCCCCTCTCTCTCTCTCTCTCTCTCTCTCCCCCTCCCTCTCTCTCTCTCGCACGTCGTGCGGGTAGAAAGAGTAGACGAACGTAACGGAGCGAGTTCGATGGTCGTACGTGTACGCACGCGTGTATGCGTATCTTTCTTGAGGGTGGCTTCTCGGTTTCAGTTACTACAGCGACAGAGGCCAATGCGCCAAGTGTTACTTGTCGTGTAAAACGTGTTCGGGACCACGCAGGGACCAATGCGTCACTTGTCCGAGCGGGTGGCAATTGGCAGCCGGCGAGTGCCATCCGGAATGCCCGGAAGGGTTCTTCAAGTCCAATTACGGCTGTCAGAAGTGTCACCACTACTGTCGCACGTGCAAAGGTACCTCACTCACTATCGATCGGCCGGCTTATCCGATCGATCGGCCGATCGATCGAGTTCACGCTTCTCCGGAGGCCACTCGAGCCGGAGAATGCGCTACGTTGAGACGTTTGTTCCAGGCGAGGGTCCGCTAGAATGCACCTCTTGCCCGCCACACTCGATGCTGGAAGGCGGCCTCTGCATGGAGTGCCTGGGCGCTCAGTACTACGATCCCTTAACGCAGCTCTGCAAGAGCTGCCATTCCGACTGCCGAAGGTGCACCGGTCCTGGCAAGTTCAGTTGTTCCGCGTGTTCGCCGCCCTTGCACTTGGATAAATTGAACAACCAGTGCGTGCCGTGCTGTACGGGCAACGAGAAGGGGCCCCAGGCTGAAGAGTGTTGTCTCTGTGACCCGGAAACCGGTAAGATCTCAGGAAGAGCAAAAAATCACGACGAGGTTAAAGTGACTGGGAAATGGAGTTTTCATAGCTTCTTCGGTGTTCCCAGGCGGCTGCAGAAATAGCTCGCCGGCTGGCAAGAGGAGGGTACCGGGAACAGAGTTCTTGACCGATTCGGGGGTCCCCGAGGCGTACGAGAACGGCAGAACAAGTAGTAACAACGATTCGGCTACGTTGGCTGTAACAGCGGCCACAACCATGGCGGTCGCTATCTGCCTCGCGTCGATCGCATTGTTCGCGACGATATTTATCGCTCTACAGGTGAACACATCCGATGACATCTATTAAAAAAAAAGAGAAATGCGACACCTACTTAAGAAATTGTCAAAATTTCACGGATCTTCTGCTATTATCTTTATTTACTAAACGTCTTTGTCGTTTGCTTTTTGTCATACTTCTTGTCACATTATTTTTCTTCAAAATTTTTCATATTTTTTCTCTTCCTCCTCTTTCCTCTGTCTTTCCATCAGTAGCTTTATATTTTATCGGGTATACGAGTTTTCTTTTGTAAAAAATTATTATTATGATTATCATCGCGTGTTTAGAGAATTTTACTCGAGCAATTCTCGTCGAGGAAAACAACCCTTGCGAGAACAAGGGGAGATAAATGCGCGTGTGTTATCGCTCTGTTCGCAGGCCTGGTCCGGCAGAAGGGAGGCTAACCTGGGATACACGCAGCTCGCCGTACGAGTAGAGCCGCCCGACGACGCGGACGTCGACGACACGACGGAACTGATGACCTAGACCTCGTTAACAGCAACGTAGCCAATGACAGGACCTCTCCTCTCGTCGAGGAGTCGCAGGGAGATCGACGAGTCTCGATTGTGATTGGTTCGCGAGTCAGAAGTTACGTGCTTTCGCGCCGGCGAAAGGTTCGGGGGTAGCCGCGCGCAGGAGATAATGGAGCGCGACGGGATATAAGATTCGTCGCGTGACGATGAGGGGTAAACAATGAGAAGACGGTGGTGAACACGCACGGAGGAATGGAGGAGTGGAAAGAGAAGGAGGAGTTGTAGCAAGAGGAGGAAACGAAGGAGGATTCGTCGAAAACGTGATAGTAGAAGAACTTCGTAAAGTAATGTACGAATGAGAAAAGAGAAAGAGAGAGAGAGAGAGAGAGAGAGAGAGAGAGAGAGAGAGAGAGAGAGAGAGAGAGAGAGGGAGAGAGAGAGTGGAGAGTGAGAGTGTGAGTGAGAAAGAGAGCGAGCGAGCGAGAGATAAAATGAAAAATTGTTGAATGTGTGAGTGTGTACGAGATATGTTCCATAGCTAGAAGTATACTTTTTGCCCGTCGTCGTTGTCGAGTACGTCGTCGTCGTCGTCGTTCGTCGCTATCACCACCACTGCCGTCGTCGTCGAGCGTACACGTACCGAAAACACTTTCGATTCCGGATGGCGGATGAAGCACGGAGAGAAAGGGTGAAGGACATTATAAAGTGCCTGATTAGTGACGCCCTTGATCCCACACCCTTTCGCGTTCCCCTTCCGACGTTCTTTCTCTCTCTCTTTCTCCCTCCCCTTCCCTCCCCCTCCCTCTCTCTCTCTCTCTCTCTCTCTCTCTCTCTCTCTCTCTCTGTCTCTCTCTCTCTCTCTCTCTCTCTTCTCTTTCTCTTTCTGTCTCTATCTATCTCTGTCTGCCCCCCTCGAAGTAACGAAGTAGCAAGGAGACTTCCCCCCGTCGATTGTCCCGCCGAGGAACTAACGTCGCGTACAAAACGGATAACTCGGAAACACCGAACAACAAGAACAAGTAGAACAAGTAGAACTTGGGCCGGGCGACGGGTAACAATACGAACAAGCTACGAGTGTTGCACGCTGCGACAGTCGGCCAAAACGGTTTACCTGACGGTTCGCCCGACAGAGTATCCCCTCGAATTGTATCCACCTATTTACCTATCGACGTATCTATCTCCTTCGCGGAACACCTGTTCTTGACACAACCAACAACCGTGAAGTTCGCGAAGACGCGTCTCTTTCTTCACTTCTCCTCGACAGACAAGGCTACCACGCCGACACCCTCCGCCCCCACCTCCCGGCTTCAGCGCTGGTGAAAAGGGACACGTGAAGTGGCCTCCGTACATTAGGCTGAACCACGGACCACGTAATCGTAATCGTTAATCGTGAATTATGAATGTTATATATTTGTACAAAGGATAATAGTAACAAGTGAGCGACCGAAAGGGGGAGTAATCGCAAGGATCATGAGAGGGAGGCGAAAGAAATGGATTGCGAGATAATGAGCACGGGGGGAGGGAGGACGAAACGTGGAGATCGAAATGGAGGAAGAGAAGAGAAAAGAGGAAGAAGAAGAAGAAGAAGAAGAAGAAGAAGAAGAAGAAGAAGAAGAAGATGATGATGATTACGATAAAGAAGGAGAGCGGAAAGAGAGAAAAGGGTCTTCACCGTGAGCGCTCATGAACTTCGTTCTCCCACCTCGACATTGTCTCTCGACTAATCGACACAATCCGCACCATACACGGCAGAACCAACAGACTCTTATACTCTCGTTGCCACCTGCGATCGTCCAGTTATCCGACGCGCGACGTCAGTCGTCATTCCAGTACCTCCCGAGACCCAACGCGTGCCCACAACGGCCATTTTGCGTTTTTGTAAACTGTTTGTTGTTATTATTTGATTGTCTACAACGATGTTTTGTTTAATAGCCCATCACAACGCTTATCGCGTTGTTCTTACTGTTTCTTCTTGTCAGTCGTTCGCGTCCGTTCTTTCCCCCGCGTTTCGTTCCTAGATCGCCACGAGAAGAGTGAACATGGACGAGAGAACAAACTCGTCGAGCAGAAACAAAAAGCAGTAAAAAAAAAAGTAGTGAAACGAAACCGCAGAAGAGACGAACAATTAAATGGAAAAAAAAAAAAACGAACAAAAACGGAAAAGGGAAAAGAAGTGTAAAAAATAAAATCACACGCAACGATCCGCAGCGAATCGATATTCTCGAAAAGCCATCGCCCACGCCTACTCGTGTGAATATTGACTTTCTCCTTGTAATTTGATATAAAGCTATTATTGTACTTTTATGATGACCGCGATTATAAATATATACATATATGTACACACAGACATGTACAAGAGAGAGAAAAACGCGCTCGAGTAGTGAATTTCTTTCAGCGATCTCCCGCCTCCCTCCGGCATCCCCCTGCGTCAAGTTCAGCCTTCTCGGCTGGTCTCTGTCTCATTCTCCATCTATCTCTTTCTTACCGACATTCCATTTTCGGGTTATCATCCCAGGTAAGTACAGCTACAATATTGACTTTAATTACGGCGATGCGCGAGAAAGGCTGGCAAACCGACCGTGCTGGAAGTGGAGAGAAGTATATTCAACGGTAACCGAACTCTCGGGGCCATTACTTAATGAAACATTAAGGATCAATTCGTATCATATTCCCGTCTGCGCGACGGATGACGACGACGATGACGACGACGATGACGACGACGACGACGTGATGTTGACAAAAGACGAGATCATCGTAATTTCAAGCATTTCAACGTCGTGGAAAAAAATGTCATTGTCGTTGCCGTCGTCGTCGTCGTCGTTCTCGTAGCCGGAAATTCAACTTCGTGCCATGCGCGAGCTGAGAATACCCTTTCCTCTCGTTTCAGTTCAGCCGCCACTACGTGTCAGTTGGCCAATTTCAATTGCCAGCAACCGCTGTCGGCTAGCACGTCGACCTCGTTGTTGAACTCTATCGGGAATAAGAATCGCGAAATGGAGTTCTTAATTAGGATACGGGAACTGCTAAATCGCCGTGTCACGCGACGAGAAACGGCACGTCAGCAGCCGGCGACTCCGCTCGTGGAAATTACGTTCGGCCGATTGTCTTACTTCTCCCCCCCCCCCCCCGCCGATCGGTGAAATTGCGAGGCGAGCGGGTGAGTGAGTGACGCCGGAGTGAATCGTCAGCACTCATACCAACCTTCTATTTGCGCACTTTGATCCTCTCCCTCTCTCTCTCTCTCTTTTATGTATATTATATCCGCAGCTTGATATAATTGTCGACGAGTGGCGACGGCCACGTCGTAAAAGGACGATTTCGAATTCCAATTTCATTAGAGAGGACTATCGCTTTCCGTCCGACAACTTTCCTTCATTCCGCTCAGCCGACGTTATCCTCAAGAGATCACATCCTCGTTCTCGAATAATATCGCGTGAAGAAGGAATCTTGAAAGCTGTGTGTAGAGAGGTATCTTTAATAAATTATATAACTCTTTTAAAAATGAAAGAGAACTCCCATCGTGTGTGTGTGTGTGATGTGTGTGTGTGTATGTGTGTTTGCGTGTGGTGCTGGTCGAAGATATCGTTCATGAATTCTATGGTCCCTCGTTGAATCTGCAAACGCTAACCCGCATTTCCAAAATACGCTCGAGTAACTTTACGCTTCTATCTCTCTCACTCTCTCTCTCTGTCTCTCTCTCTCTCTCTCTCTCTCTCTCTCTCTCTCTCTCTCTCTCTCTCTCTCTCTGTCGTTTTTTTCTATTTTATTTTCGTCCCTACTGAACATGCGTATCCACCTCCGAGATCAGTACATCAAAATCAATTACTTTCCCCTTGACGATCTATTCGTTCATGATTCACGAAATAAAGCTTTTACGAGATCATATAACTTTGATATCGCTCCGCAAGCCCACCGTTCTTTCGAAGGGAGGACTGTAAGGGACATGTGTGTGTGTGTGTGTGTGTGTGTGTGTGTATGCAGTCGACACACGTTCCTCTTTTTTTTTTTTCCGGGGATATTGCCGAAATCCGTGCGCGCTCGAGAGAGATAGAGAGAGAAAGAGAGAGGGGGAGAGAGAGGGAGAGAGTGAGAGAGAGAGAATGGGCAAGCGGGCGCGGATGCGGCTTTAATCAAAGTTGACCTTTCTCCACCGCTCCAAATCACCCGTTGCCCATTGCGCTGTTTTTTCGTCCGCTCTCGCGGAAACAGACGAATGCGAAACTATATACGAGCCGCACGTCCGGAGGCAGGAAATAAATAAGCTTTCCGGCGTGTAAGCGGCGGCCAGCGTGGCGAAATAAAAGCGGCCAGTCGCCAGTGGTTCGATGGGGGCCAAAGGTGTTGCACGTGGGGTAAACCGAGGGCAAAGTAAAAGAGAAGATCGATGAGGTGCCTCGGGCCGGAGGGCTCTTTCGCCCCTTCTCTCCCCTCACTAGCATCGAAGAATAAACAAGAGGTTGCCAAAGGCTCTATCCTTCCTCTCTCTCTCGCTCTCTCTCTCTCTCTCTCTCTCTCTCTCTCTCTCTCTCTCTCTCTCTCTCACTCTCGTGAAAGAGAGAGGGATCGTCCGTCGCGGTCTCTCCAGACTTCGGGAATTAATGACGCCGGAAGAAAGGCACGCACACTCTCGTGATCGTTTCGGGGGTAAATGGGCGGCTCGTGTGAGTAATCGGTATAACCCAGATAGAACAGAGAATCACAGCGACGTCAAGATGACGAGATGATACATCGGGTAAGAGCGTAAGAAAGTTGTAATCGGTTGCGAGTGGAATCCAAGTGGCAACAAGTGTTAGGCCTCGAGCCATTTATCACACTTTATCCACTAAGAATACAACAACAGAGACACGCCTCACACCATTCCCGTCCTATTTCTTCGTCCTAGTTGCGACGTCGAATACACTCTTCGGCTACTGTGATGACCATTTGATGTGTTCCCGAGCGTGTTCACGAGCGGCACGGGCGATCCGCGCCTCTTCGATACGCTCGGCGAATGGAAAGCGCGCTGCGACGAAAAACGAGAAGGCGAAGGGCCGCCGTCCTATCTGCAATCCGTTATCGCGGGCATAACGGCGGCAGCGGCATGTGCATTTCGTCGAATGCGATCGCGGCTGCTGCGCGCGGCCCGGCGGATACGCTAATGGCGTACGGTAATGCGCGGTTCCTAGACGGCAAGAAACTTTACGAGAACGGAAAGTCGCGTGCGGCGGTAGGACGGAAGGGCGGCCAAGGGAATGGGATTCGTCCCGTCCGCCGAGTCTTGGTCCTTTTATGGTTTCGCGCGCGCGCGCGCGCGCTCACTCGTCGAGACGAGAGATCGCATTTATCCGCGGCGTTAAAAGCGCGGCCATACGGCGCACCGCGGGAAGGAGGGGAACACCATAAAAAGTCCCGCACCGCAAGAAACTTCATACCAGGAACGTTTCCCGGGACCGGCGCGCACCACGGTCCGACCCGAATGTCCTCGTCCTCTTTTCGTCCTGCCAATATCGTCCCTCGTAATCCCGACTATCGCGCGTAGCCTAGCGGAAACGCGCGCCCGCGCGGACTTCGCTGCGCTTCGCTCGTTCGCCGATCTATGTGAGCAATATAAAAGAACCGTGTCATTCCCGGTTTCTCTCGAGACCTTTTTCTTCAACAATGGACCGCGATCTCGAAGGGAGAATGTCCGCGATCCGCGGACATTCCGGATCGTCTGCCGCCGCGTTCACTCCGTGCGTCGCACACGAAACGGCACACTCGTCACCTTTGTTGCGACCCACCGGCGCAATTAATTCGTAATTAATACCTCGGCAACGTCGCTTCGGCTCTCGCGCGAACCTGAAGACACAAGATGTCCGCAGCCCTCCCGTTCCCGCGATGCCGCCATTTACCGCTTCCTACCGTCGAGTTTTCCCCGCGCGCGCGCGCGCGCGTCCGATCTCGTTAGTTCACCGCGCCAATTCACCGCGGGATATTATTACAGCTTCTTCCGTGCCGCTCGCTTTTAGAGCTTTCTGCCATATCGTCGAGCATGTTGTTACTCCAAACTCTTGGAACGTTCCGTCGTTCGGCCGTTATTTCGCCGTAATTCGACCAGCGGTCGGTTCTACGTCGTCGATCGGAACGACCCTCTCTTATGCCGCGCGTTGCCTCTCCCTCTTAATACGCGGATAAATCATGAAAACGTCTCTCGTTTCCGGCGAGATGGACGAGGATCGACTATCGGCGCGTACCAGCCGCGCGCGCGGGTCGCGGCGGGTCAAGCCGCCATAAAGCCGGAATAACGTCTCGTCCCGAGACTCGTTACGCAGCGCGGAACAGCGACGGAACATCGGCTGCGGCGTGTACGCTGGCCATTTCCGGGACGGTGACACGTACACACGTTTCGGCCACGCCAATCGAGATAACGGGATAACGCCGTAAATTCGCCGGCGATAATTCGCGGGCCGCGTCTACTTTTATCAGCGCCGGCGCGCCGTAAGCGGATATCGTAAATTCGCGGCGGGCGAATCCGACACGGTCTGCCGCCGCCGCCGTCGCACGTACCTGTATCATAACGTTTATCGGTAATGCACGCTACTATCCTCCACCCTTCCTCTTCTCCCCCCTCCGCCTCGATCAGGTCTTAAAAATGCACACTCTTCTGATAAAAGAACGTTTATCCGAGAAACTTACGGCGGCACTTACGTGGCAGCGCTCCGATATTTTGCCGCTTCTTCATGAGCCGCTCGCAGCGTGTGTCACGCTCGAAATTCCTTTTAATCCTCAGGTGAGAAAATGCTATATAATGCTATATATTTTTTCTTTCCTCTTCTTTTGTTTTTCCCACCTTTTTTCCCTCTTTCCGGGCTGTTGGTAAGCTCAGATTACCCGCGCACTCGTCGTCGCGAAATCACTTTTGATTCCTAGATAAATCACGATTTTTACACATTTTTTAGACATTTCTCAGTCGGCGCCGCGGTGGAATCTGCGCGAAACGAGAAACCGCCACGGTCTATTGGACGCGTGCACGCATCGCTCTGAGAGTTTAATTATCTTGATATCGTCCGGCTGGCCGCACCTCGGGCAGTACTCGACTTTTTCGTTTGCGAGCGGAAACGCCAAGGCAGGAAGGCAAAAGGAAGTCAAAGGCGGTCGGCAGAAAGAAACAGCTATTATCGAGCCCACGGTCGAGCTTCTGATCAAAGCGAGACGAGAACACGGCACAGGCGGCAAGATATTTTCGCTCGTCGCGAAAACGTGGAAAAGCTACATCATCCAACGACCACACGCCCTCCCTCCAGCTCCTCCCTCGCCGCTTTGCTCGCACGAGTGATACGCTGTTTCGCCCATTTCCCGTGATTACAATTTTCCTGCTTTCGTTACGGGCGCGCACACGTCGTGTGCGGACGTCGTGTGTCATGTCCGACCGAACATTCAGCCGAGTCGAGCTTCGCTTTGGAAGTAGAATCGCGCGGCGGGCGGCGATTCTCTCCTTTCTCGCGATTCTGTCGTTTGCCGGGATAATAACTGACGACGACGACGATGACGACGACGGCGGGACCGGGGAGAAAGGGAACGAGAGAAAGAGAACGCTTTGCTGGAGACGTTGCAAGTTGAAAAAGCTCGAGTGCAGAAAACAAACGTCCCGAGCGTTGATAGACGCGGACGAGATAGCTGGAATTCGCGCGGCAGAAGTTCTCGGCTGAAAGCGGTTGGAGTATCATCGACTACATCGCCGGTAATGCACGACCGCTCCCTTGTCCGCTTTCCCGAAAGGCATGATTCTCCGCCTCTCTTTCTCTCTCTGTCGCTTTCACCGGGTGCCGGATTTGTATATATGTATTGTATATATATATTGTATATATATATATATATATTGTTAATATATCGCGCATAAAATCAATATATATATATATATATATATATATACATACATATCATGAATATATAAATATCGAAATTTCTCTGCGATCATTAATTCACTCGGCTCTATAATATTTTAGCAGAGTTGGGCGTTTACGAGGATGACAGGCGCAAATAATGTAATTTCCCGTAAAATACGAAGAGTCACGGCACGGCAGTTCCGGTCGCGCATACATTATTATTATGATCGTGCGATTGCTATCGGTCGCGTCTCTCTGCTCAACGAGAATCTTCAATTTAGCGCTGTAATTGCGCGAGCTTCGAAGAAAACGGTCATATATCGTCGTCGCTGCAACTGAGCGTGAAAAATGTTCGTCTCATCACGAGAACGACGGACTCGACGAATTCGCGACGGCCGTGACAATTTCAGGGGAGAACTGTGTCGTATAAACAGTCGCGCGGCTGCCGGTACTTTATGACTCCTCCTCCCGTTTATCGAACCGCTCGGCGTCCCCGATAGCCGCGGCCGCTCGGAAATAATCGGTTAATAACGACACTATTTGTTACGTCGATGAAAAATAGGGATTTATTAGCGAATTAATTCGCCCGAACGAGCGCGGCAAATTGCCTCTTGGATTTTTTGCCCGCCGCGAATTCCGGCTCGGCTCGGCGCGACGCGACGTGATGTATCATCAGCCAATTAACAAATAACATTTCGCAAATTGACTGCGAAGGAATGAATCGCGACCAGTTTGTCGAATTACCATTATTATTATTATTATTATTATTATTATATTATTATTCCAGAGTCCGTCTCCCGCGCCGAGGGGTGGTCGTGTTAATTTGTCATCCAACGAGCCGCCGTTTCCCTCGAGCGCGCGGGGGAAACCACTTTCGACGCGCGTTTCCTTTTAACGGCGAAATCTACCCCTCTCTCGCCCTCTCGCACCCACCGAACGGAGTTTCTGAAAAAGAGAGGAAAAAACTCTCGCTTCCCATTCCCGTCCCATGCACCGCGTCCCGTTTTCGGTTTAGGACAAGAGTTAAGATATGTTATCGGGCCGGGCGATCCGAGAAGTTTCCCGCGCGGTGAACACACTCGCCGGCGGGCGAGGCGGCCGTGTAATTGCATGCTCGTTAAATGAGCTTTCGGCGGCCTCCCTCTCTCACGAGAGCGGCGGCGGCGGCGGCGGCGGCGGCGGCGGCGGGCCGGTGATTTAGATAGCGAGTTGTTTCGCAACTGCGATTGCTTCCTCGAACGTGGCGAGCGCACCGCGGCATCGAACGGCTCGCGAAGTGGCGCGCGCGGGCGCCGATTTCCGCGGCGGAATCGGGAAATCCGGCCAATTCGACCGGCCGAGATCCGAAATTCGACACGTCGTCCGATGACGACGGCGACGGTCGATTAACTCGTTTCGGGCTGCACCCGCTCGCACCCCTGCCCCGAGACCTCGTATCTATCCCGAGATGAGGGTATTAACGATGGACGCCTTCGTCATCATAGTCATCGCCGTCGATGACGAGCATTAGTTTTGACGCTGTTAATTTCACGTCTAACATCAGCGGTGTCATTAGGCAACGATATCGTCGACTTATCCCCTTGTCCCCGCTCGTGAACGGCGGAATTTTTATAGGTGACCCTTGTCGCCCCGAGGAGAAGAAAGGGAAATTTTCCCTGCGCGTATACGGAGATACGCGAATACCGTGATGACCGAAATGTGGACCGACCGTGTATAAATGAGACACAGATAATTAATAATTAATGTGTGAATGGAAATGACGGGGCGAACTTGACTCGCAACGACAGCTGAAAGTCGAATTTCGCTCAGTTTCGGGGAAAGAATATTATATATATTGGGAGTACAAATTAGTTCGATCCGTTTTTTTGTGTTAAAAGATGTATTTATTTCAAATACGAAATGAATGAACAGATCAATTAAAGTATTTTCCATCGCTGGCTACTACTTTCTCCCATTTCTCAGGCAATTTTCGAATTCCATCTCGAAAAAATGACTCGTCTTTTGAGGCGATCCAAGTTTGGAGCCAATTTTCGATATCTGCGAAAGAAGTGAACCGGTGACCTGCCAAATCGTGCTGCATCCTTCGGAACAACCAGTAATCAGAAGGAGCAATGTCCGGAGAATACGGCGGGTGCGGTAAAACGTCCCATTTGAGCGTTTCCAAATATGTTTTTATGACTTTTGCGACTTGAGGCCGAGCGTTGTCATGAAGAACGCCTTTCAACGTCCCTCGGTTTCAGTTCATAAGACACCCAATTTCCTTGTTTTTGAATAAATCCCACGTCTCTCAATCGTACGGAAACGGCTTGTTGAGTCACTCCCAA
Source organism: Harpegnathos saltator (assembly GCF_003227715.2). NCBI lineage: Eukaryota > Metazoa > Arthropoda > Insecta > Hymenoptera > Formicidae > Harpegnathos > Harpegnathos saltator. Next base: position 244,207 of record NW_020230007.1, read on the forward strand.
TGATTCTGCAAGCTCCTCTTGCGTTTGACTCTGATCTTCTTCGAGTAATGCCTCTAATTCTTCGTCCTCGAATTTTTTTGGCTGTCCAGAGCGAGGCTTGTCTTCGACGCTGAAATCTCCATCCTTGAAACGTCGAAACCATTCCCTACATGATTTATCAGTTGGAGCAGCGTCACCATAAACTTCAACAAGCATTCGATGGGCTTCAGCTGCACTTTTCTTCCAATTAAAGCAGAAAATTAAAACCTCCCGCAAATGCTGCTTGGTTAACACAAAATTCGACATTTTCAACACTGTAAAAAGCAAGTTTTTTGTATGAAACTCAAAGCGATATAAACTGAATATTATTGGCAGATGTCCAATCTCTCTGAAACCGCCAAAATCGCCAGTCACTATGAACCATTCATAACAGCCGGAGCCATCTTTTGAAAACGGACCGAACTAATTTGTACACCCAATATATATATATATATATAAATATATATATATATATACGGACGACTTATTTATTAATGATACATCGACGATCCTTCGCGTTCGTAAGGATGTGTAAAGATATTAAAGGTAAAGAAATAGAAAACGAAAGAATGGAAGGACCTGCGCACCATTTCCGGTGCCGCGACCAGCCGCGATTTACACGAGATTTATATCCTGCGATATATGCAGAGAGGCATATACGAGTACGCTCGCGCGGTAATTAGTGGTCGCCAGGCGAAAACGCCTTGTTCCGGGTGGCGTAAATAGATTCCCGAGAATAATCCCCGTTTCCGGAAAATAGTTCCATTATTCAGCTATTCGCGGTCGGGGTTCAATACGCCGACAGTTAGTTGTAATTATTGCAGCGCCCGCGGAACGTGCTGACTGTATTCGCTACTTGCATTCGCAAACAGAGGAAATGCACCTCAGCATGATTACATGTTTATCGATCATGGTACGCGTATACATGTAGCGTGCTCCCGGTTCCGTTTTAGTTATTTATCGATTAAAACAGGTAGCAGCAGCAGCAGTTACCCGTGTACGTACCCATTCGTACGTATGTTCGAGCGGAACTATGATTGGCTACGATTGCGAGGCGAATTATGACTGCGAGTAATTTGTCCGTTGCCGTTCGAGCGACTCCGATCGAAGACGACGGAGGCAATTTTGCTCCTCTGCGCTTTTATAACAAGAACGATCGTGCAGAGCAGCGTATATTTATTTCTTCCAGCAACAATCGGAATAACCTGATCCGACCTGCCGGGGCAGGTTCACGCGCGCGTAGCTCGGAACGGTAACATGAAAAGAAGTAAAAATGAAATTTTGCTGTCCGTGTAATGAATCAGATTTACGATCACCACGTTGTTCTTCGAGTGAAAAAGCAAGAATATTTTCGGCGGTCAGAGCACAGTGATTTTTGCTCAGTCTAACTCCTACTAGCGTAATTTGCTTCACCCAGATTACGGTCGTCATCGATTCGTCATTATTAACAATGTGCTGTAATATAAAAAGAAGTAAAGATGAAATTTCGTGTCCGAGTGATGAATGAGATTTACAATCACCGCGTTATTCTTCGGACGAAAAAGCAAGAATATCTTCGGCGGTCAGAGCACAGTGATTTTTGCTCAGACTAACTCCTAATAGCGTAATTTGCTTCTCCGGGATTACGGTATCGATTCGTCGTTATTAACAATGTGCTGAATCCTATTTGCATCTTAAGAACAATATGATTGACCAATCAGGGATATTGCGTACGAGCTTCCGGCTGGCTAACCTGCCCCTTGTGCGAACCTGTGCAAACCTCCTCCAACGTTATTGAATTATCGGAGTCACTTGACGAATCGTCTCCGGCGAGGGACGTATCAGTCGATTTTTCGCGTCGCGCCATGCACCGCTGTCGTATCGACGCGTCCTAATTTCGCGCTAGACCGTAAAAATATTTTCTTCCATTATCACGCCGCGCGTAATAATTGCATCGCCGTATTATTGGACAGCGCTTATGAATGGACGGATGAATTTACATGATTGGCTCCGCCGGCATCTGTGTGCCGGCAACGGCGGAGCTCTGGGATGGGCCCGATCGTTTCCCCTATTTGTAGAAATAACACAGCGCACCGGCGCGTGGATCACCGTCGGTCCGATAAGGATTAAAGCGGGATCACGCAGAGTCCCGGGCCAATAGAGCGGTCGACATCGCGCCCGGGGCGTAAAACCGCGCGCGTTTAGCGGCGCTTCGCGACTCGCGGTATCACTCGCGAATTCAGCGGGCCACCGGCGAGATAAGTCCGCATAATCGCTCGTCGCGGAATTTATGTGCGGCCCGACGATAAATCCTACCAATCTAGCGGGATTACGCGGTCGTAAATTAGCGGCGGTTGACAAGCCGGCCCGGTTACCGGCGGGCGGGGGCAAGAAAACGCGGTTAAAAATTTGTTATTCCACGCGGATTATCCTCGTGCGAAAACGCGCCACGCGCGCGCACGCACACGCGTTCAGAATCGCGCATGCGGGATCAATTAATGCGACTCGAGTGAAGCGGCTTTGGGAGCCGCTTCGCGTTTTGACCTCCCGACGGGATCTACTCGAGGAAAAAAGCGTAGTCATTCGTGTATGCAAGCGCATGAAACGGAAACCAACGTTCATTGATACCTGGGATAAAACAGGAATGCTTAATGCCTTCTCAGGAATTTCGGATACTGCAAGTTTAGGTACGTCCAATTTCTCTTTTTATTAGAATATCCACGACAAAATATAACGCTATTGTGAATAAATGTTCGCCACGAGAATCCGCAAAAGACGAATCTCGACCTATCATTGACAGCTAACTACATTTATGTCATTTTAAGAGGATGCTGAACTGCCGAACTTCTCACCGGTGGAAATTTTCCCGCAAAGTTCGTGTCTTGTTAGTTGCACAGAATTAAAAATGCTTTTGCATTTTTAATTTTGTGCAAAAGTACGAGTAAAGTAAATGGCAGCATCAATATACTGCACTCAATGCATTGCTTGGATATATACTCGCGTATATATATCTTCTTCTTGATGCGCCATATCCGACCTCGGACCTTGGCGATCTCTCTTTCGTACACATGCCTTGCGCGTCTACCAGGTGTTTCAGACCGCCCTCGATTTTTTCGTTAACGCGACATTTTAGAGAAAAATGTTTCAGACAAAAGTTGTAGGGCTTCAAAGGATCTATTTACTGACGCTATGAATTTGATCTCGGGATAACCTTGAAAAGTCCAGTCAAGATCAGCATAAAAATCTTAAATGAATAACCCAATTTTTTATTACATCATCTTTTTCTAGCAATTAATTTGAGCAACTTTTGTCTGAAACATTTTTTTATTTACCTAATATTTTTTTAGATATTTAAGGAAAACTCGGAAACTTTTTCAATATTTAACTCACGATATCTCGCTAACTATTTGTCAGAAGAAAAAGTGGTACTAGACTTTTTTGCTCTATTTGGTCTCAAGAATATATTGTTCCAATAGCGTCCTGAATTTGGTTAATTTGATGATTTTGAAATTTCCAAAAATATCTAGAAAAATATTAGGCAAATGAAAAAATATCTTAGACAAAAGTTGTTCAAATTAATTGGTGGAAAAAGATGGTGTAATAAAAAATGCCGGTTTCCATTTCAGATTTTTATGTTGATCTTGACTGGTCCTTTATCTTTTCAAGGTTATCCCAAGGTCAAATTCATAGCGTCAGTAAATAGATCCTTTGAAGCCCTACAACTTTTGTCTGAAATATTTTTCTCTAAAATGTCACGTTAACGAAAAAATCGGGTGATCCGGGTGGTCTGAAACACCCGGTATATATTACCCACATATAATAATACGAGGACCTACAGTTTGACGCTGATTCCGCATGACAATATTAAAGAGATTTTACCAGGCAAAATATTCTCGGTGGTTTACCGTTGCCTTCCGAGAGGAGAGCGATGATATAATTTTTCGGTTTTGCCGGAAATTGGAACCCCGGTCTCTTCGGCCTTGTAGACTAGTGCGCTGTTTACTATGCTATGCTCGCCCTCCCTCGTGTACTCTTTATATTATTATATGGTCTTATATTGTTATTTTTATATAGTTATATGTTGTGAACTATATCGAATATTTGTGCGACACTGCGCTCTTGTGATCTTCCACGCGTTGCCCCGGAATATCACGTCGGTGCGTGTGGACGAGAAAATTTGTTTCTCTGCGTTTGCATAAATTTATTAAACAAAAGACGGTCAGCTTCGCAAACCAGTACAGAAAAAGAAAACGATAACGGACGGAGATACAAATGAGACGTGTACCTTACTCGACGGCTGACACGCTTCTCTACACGTCTTACTCGGAAGATGGTTCGAACATTTCTCTAATCGCGCATTAGCCAAAAAGGCGACGGCCGGCGCATGATAATACGAAGTCGCCCGAAAATACTCGAACGCACGACAAGACCGTTAGACAATATCACGAGGATCACAAAATCCCGAACATTACATATATTGTTAGAGTCGCAGCGTGGCTAGCGGGTAGACCGCCAGATTCGTAATCCGGGAAACTCGGATTTCTCGAATCCCGCTAGGCCACTGAAAGAACTGCACTCTCCATCTAGTGGTGAGAGGTAACCCTAAATGGAAAACTGGGCTCCGTCTTTCGAAAGAGACGTCGTTAAACGGTGGGATCCACTCATGGCCGGCATCCGCCATGTGTGAAGTACCTCAGTGCGTACGCTGACTTATGTCAAAAACCGTTCACTCTCTCATGCCGATCTATACCGACTACCTAAGCCCGGCTAGTAACCGACTTAGGAAACTTAAAAGATGATCACGGTTCTAGTAACCGGCCTCCGGAATTAAATACGAGCAGGGCATAAGTCCTACTAAACGAAAAAGTTACATATGTTTATATTATATGAATCAAAGGAAATCTCCTCGAATTCGAACACTTCAATTTAACACGAATGTCTCCGTCTCCAAATGGAGACAATAAAAAATTACATATAGCATTATTTAGATATACTCGTATGATTTTTTAGGCAGAATGTTCTCGGTGATTTGCCTTTGCCTTCTGAGAGGAAGGCGTCGTGTACCATTTTTTGGTGCTGCTGGGAATTGAACCCCTGGGCCTTTTAGCCTTGTAGACTAGTGCGCTGTCCACTATGTGTGTATGTGTATGTGTGTGCCACGCTCGCTACCAATATATTATAATATAAATATAGTATATATATTATATTATTAGATAAAATTCCGTCCATCTAGCGGCAAGTAGCTATAGCCAGAACTGTCGTTAACCTCTAATGTCTAAACGAAGCTTAATGGTTTGTTTAGATATCTGTCAATAACATTCAGTACATAAAGGTACACGTACGTTTGCATCAATAACATTGTTTTTTTATTGCATTGAAAATGTGGAAATTTGAGCTAAGCGTCATTTGCGCGAAGTGTTAATCTTTTGCTTCAATTGGAAGAAAACTGCAGCTGAAGCTCATCGAATGTTTGTAGAAATTTACGGTGATAATGCTCCTTCCGATAAAACATGTAGAGAATGGTTTCGACGCTTTAAAAGTGGTGATTTTGATGTAGAGGACAAAGAGCGTTCTGAACGGCCAAGAGTATCCGAGGACGAAGAATTGCAGACATTGGTGGACGAAGACCCATGTCAAATGTAAAAGTAACTTGCAGAAGCAATTGTGATTAAATTGTGCTCAATCTGTCATTTCCGATCGTTTGAAAGCCTTAGGAAAGATTTACAAGGAAGGAAAATGGTTCCTCTATGAACCGAAGCCAAGAGACGTTGAAAGGCGAAAAACCACCTGCGAAATTCTGCTCGCTAGGCAACAAAGAAAGGGGTTTTTACATCGTATCATCACTGGGGATGAAAAATGGATTTATTTTGACAACCCCAAACGTCGAAAAAGTATTTGCGATCCCGGCCAACCCTCAACATCGACGCCAAAGCGGAATATCCACGGAAAGAAGGCAATGCTCTGTATTTGGTGGGGTCAGAAGGGTGTGCTGTATCATGAGCTGTTGAAAAGTGGTCAAACAGTCACAGGGGATCTCTACACACAGAACAAATGATCCGTTTGAGCCGAGCGTTGGACGAAAAACGACTAGAATGTGAAACGAGACAGCATAAAGTGATTTTGCTTCATGACAACGCTCGGCCCACGTCACAAAATCGGTCAAGGAAACGTTAGAAACACTTCGCTGGGAAGTGTTACTCCATGCGGCTTGTTCACCAGACTGTGTCCTTTGCGACTATCACTTATTCCGGACGATGGCACACGCACTTGCTGACGAATGCTTCAATTCTTATCGAAGACGTCGAAAAATGGGTCTCTGACAGGATAGCCTCCAAAGATGAGTTATTATTTCGCCGCGGAATTCTCTTGCTGACCGAAAGATGGAAAAAAGTCATCGCTAACGATGGACAATATTTCGATTGATGTACTTTTTCATTTTGTTTCTTAAATAAAGCCATACGTTTCGCAAAAAAAGAACGGACGGAACTTTCCGATTGACCTAATATATTAATATGGTATTATATTAATTTTTTATATTAATATAAATATAATATATTACTTTATCCCATATTATTTTTTTTATATTCTATCGTAATATATTGTATAATATTATGCTACGATGATGTATGTGTAGCACAAATTTCTGAAAATTTAAAAGTCCTCGTCTCTCCTTCCCTCCCTCCTGATTTTCAGCTCTCTTTATTTTTACTGCCCAATCTTTTTCCTGTAAAACGGAATTGTCAGCCATTACATCGCGCATCAAAATAAACGCGAGTTTGACGCGAGTCAGGGAATAAAAGTATACATATAAGCAGTCAAATCCGAGCGTTTGTCCACACGACGAAGGGCTGCTTCTTCCGTTCGCTGAAAGAGCGCGATTCTCTTTATTTCAACTATTCATCCGCGAGCCACCTACTTCCCGCAGTTGCGACGAAAGCTCAGCCGTGATGAAAAGATGACGGAGAGAGTCGTCCTAATCTTCCATCTTCCCGAGTGATTTCGGCAGAATGGTGCCGCCACAGGCACCGCGAAAGGCACACTAGCATAATCCGAAGCGACGGATTCGAGAGTACGATTAATGACCTGAGAATATTGGCGGGCTAGCTCGATCAATCATTGGTGACCCGACCGGCTGTCCAACTCCGGTGCAATTAAGCTCCGGGACAATTACGCGCGCGAGCGGCTCCCGCCGTCTGCGAACTCGAAAAGAGATATTTCCTTGCCCGATGAAAGCACGACGAAACGATCAAGCCAAGCGTCTCGAGATCGAACACATCGATTGTCCCGAAACGAGTGAAACGAGAAGATCGTGACAGAAGAAAACCAACCATCAGACAGATAGAGCTAATTCATCAAGCCCATGCTGAAATCAACAATACATATCACGAGTAGAGATGTGCGAACTATTCGAATTCGAATCGAATCGAATCGAATCTAATTCGATTCGATTCGAATCCGAATCCCTATGATTCGAATCCGAATAATTCGAATAGGAATCAAATACATTATCATTTGCGTGCATCAGCTACAAAACGGGCCATCTGGGCCTGTATGTTTGAACCCTTAACTTGTAATTAACTTAACTTATAATTAATAACTTAATTATAAATTACTTTAATTATTTAAATATATATTTTACTTTAAGATGATATTACAATATCAATATTCCCTTTCGTATTAAAATCTTCCATCATTATTTGCATGTTTAATAGTCATGTTGAATTTTTTTATGATACGATTCGATTTCATTCGATTCGTTTCGAACTCGAGTGAAATTTCATAGATTCGATTCGATTCGAAATCGGATTTAAAAAATGAGATTCGATTCGATTCGACGTAAAAATTCTTGATTCGCACATCTCTAATCACGAATAAATATATCAAGATCCTAGGAGAGCGTGCTTTTCATGCGCGCTATATTTCACCTCGCGCACCACCTAGTCGATATGAAACAGCCCGCGAGAGTCCTTCGTCCCGCGGGAAAAGGAGGACGAAGAGAAGGGGCAGGAGAAGTTTGTGCACACGCTATACGCGACAGTTTATAAAAGGTTGAAACAGCTGTTCCGTTAGCTTAGTTTAATATCGACGGCACGGCACGATACGGTGCGGTACGTTACGGGTACGGTACGGCAGGCGCGGGCGTTTCATTTTTCCACGGCTCGTCGGCGATATGAATGCACGACGACGACGACGACGACGACGACGACGATGACGGCGACGACGACGAATCCGCCATCGAGTATCTCACCGACGCGTACATACCGCGGAAACACCGTTGCGCGGAGCGGAAACGAGCGCGCGGAATACCGGATTCCGAGGAGACGCGGGTATTCGAGCGACGCGAGTCCTGCACGTACGCGGCGGTTCGGGTATCCCGAGACGATAGGAATCGCAAGGATGCAAATCTCGCTCGTCTTTTCCGACGGTCCCTCCGACGATCACCGAGAGCGAGAGAGAGAGGCGACTGCAGAGGTGAGTCTACAGAGAGAAAAAGAGAGAGAGAGAGAGAGAGAGAGAGAGAGGAGATAAAGGGGAGGAGGAAGGAGGGAAATCGTGAACAGTCCAAATATTTATGTTCCGCTATGCCTTTGAACGAGACCTTTTGACGCTGGCAATTCGCATTATTGCACATCCACTGCGGCGCTCGAAGCGGGCGAATCCGCCTGGTATTCCGGGATCGGCGGGCGAAAGAATGATAACGTTGCCGGATAATACAGATGTCGAGCACAGAAGGAGAGGGGGGGGGGAGGGGACGGGGAGGGGAGACGTGGAAAAGAAACGTCCGAGAAGCTTGAAGTCCTTCGCGAGGACTCCTCGAGGAGAAATGTATTCGCGTGCCTGTCTGTGTCTGCCTCTGTATCTCATAATTTCATAATTTTCATCGAAATATAAAATTTCACGTTTAAACAAAATATCGCGTGTAAATTTCTCGGTCTCTCCGCTCGTCCGTCGCTGTGCCCCGTGAGAATAATGCCGCGAAAAATAACGAGCTGCAGAAAATTTCGCGAGGCTAAATTAGATTATAAACAACGGGGGAACTATCGATCCATGTGAAGGGCCAAGGAGGCGGGGGTGAGGGCAAAGAGAGGGCGAAGAGAGGCCGGTGTAAAGCGTATTACGTAATTCCGACTAATAACGATCCCGAAGACGGCGCAGAGAGATTCAATTATCGTTTCCGTCGTCGCGCGCGCGTTAAAGCGAAAAGGAAATTATTAAATTTTATGCACTTCTCGTGTCATGGGCATTGTGTCCGCCCGGGCAGCGGAGGGCGGGGGGAACGGAAGGGAAGGTTGAAGGGGCGCAAGGAATTCTCGTCACACAGAGGGCGGCCAGGCAGGGGCGGGGGGAGGGAGGGAGCGGCATACTAACGAAGAATTTCCTCGCACACCGGCAGGACGCCGGGGAGTTATCGGCTTATTCGTTCGAATTTATTCGCAACGTAATGCATAACCGGAGGCGCCGTGTTTTATTTTATACACGGCTGACGCATGGGGCCATTTGCAAATGAAGCCGGCCGGGCGGAGAGAATGCACTTCGATGTATTTTTAATGAAGTCGACCCGGACTCGAGAGCAGCTGTATATATACTGTATTACCGCCGGAGCACCCGCGAGTCCGTTGCGCCGAGTAAAATTAAAGTTCCCGAATGGCGGATTGTTTTAATTAGTATCGCATACGCAGCCTCGAAAATAACGGCCGATGCTATGGCAATGAATATTAACGATGTATTTAAAAAGGAAAAAATGTGGATATGATATGTATGTGTGTGTGTGTGTGTGTGTGTGTATGCTACTCATAAGCGATCATGGTAATTATTAATATGCATAAGATTTTAATAACTCGAAGCGCGAACAATCAGCGTGATAAGCGCGTACATTGAAAAACGCGCAACTTTGTGCTCGCGCGTACGTGTAACGTTGTTCTTTGACGAACTTAAAACACGCGCATTCACACAGCTAATATATTACAACAATAAGCTTGAAACACGCGAGACTATCCTCCTTCCGCTTTGTCCCTCTCTCTCTCTCTCTCTCTCTGTGTTTCTCTCTTCCTCGACGAGAATACTCGTAATATTCATAAAAGCGGTAAACCGGACGACACTCCGCGTCGCGAGACAGCCTCATGATTGTAAAAGCCGAGCGTCGCGCGGAATAGATACATCCATTAATAATTTTAATGTTTAACAATCCAAGTAAAAGCATTTTCACGGCGGTAATCCGACAACGAGCGTCGGTTTTATATGCGCGTCTCCTCAGACGGGGATCATGAACGATACCCGAGAATGTGAAAAGCTAAGCTGTGCGGCTCGAAATATTTACATCTGCATCTCGGAAGAAGAGCAGAGGTACGAGGTATCCTCGTCCTCGACGATAGACCGCGATTGAGTGCAAGATACAATCCTCGAGAGAAGCGCAAGAGTAAAAGAAATCAACGACTCGCATGGTGAAATTAAGCGAGAGATAACGAACAAGAATGGGAGAGACAATTTCACTCATTTTCAGCATTTTCATTCCGCGAGTTTCTTTTTTTATTTATGTTTCTTTTTTCTGTTTTTTTCTTTTTCCTTCACGAAGGCACTCGACGAATTAGAGGGAGGAAAGGAGCCGAAAGGACCAGGCAGGCTGTCTCGATTGATAGCTTCTCGAGTACGATAGAAGACGCTCTTTTGTTCGCAATCGCGCTGATCTCCTCCTCCACCTCGCCCTGTTCCTGCTCCAGCTGCCCGATGTCTCCTTACAATATCCTAGCGCAGTATTCGCGATAATTACGCGGTAACAAGTTGTCTGTTAATGACCAATTCGCGGCGACGACAAAGGTATTCGACGTGCGCTACTTGATCGATTTCGATACGGGGAATTCTATTACGGCGCGGTAATTACTTCCTTGCCAAACTTCGAAATTGGAGCATAGGGTGCTGGGGAGAATGAGCCGGAGCGATAACGATCCAATTTAGAGGGCCGAACGTGAAACTATCTTCTTGCAGCGCTCTTTATGCTCATATCGCCGCGCGCGCAGGATAGCAACTATCCGCTCTCCCGTTGCTGCGATAATAATTTGACGGTAAGTGATTAATAAAGGTAAACAAACGAGGAGTGACAGTCTTGAGCGTGGGTGCTGTGGGTAGGTGGGATCCCCGTTAAACGACGATCGTTCGAGAAGCAAGTAACACAGATCGAGCGAGTCTTTCATATTAATAGCCGTTACTTGAAACACTTGTCTTGCGTTGATACACTCGAATCTGAATGCATTGTGTTAGATTCGAATTTTTCATCTCAATCGCAGTGTGATGTCATATCCGTAACCGCGACTCAATCAAATTAATAGCAGTTCAAGCTACTCGGAGAGAAAGAGAAAGAGACGAGGGAAAAGAGAAAGAGAAATGGATGCCCTACAGAAGGAGTCGTACGACAACGAATTGCGCATCGCTTCTCTCTCCCTTTTCGTCTGTAGCACGTAACTAAGCTGGAGAAAAAAATCCGTAAAAGGGTATGTAAAAGCTTTGACGTGCATCATTTATTCGCTTATATCTCACACGATTTACAGATCAGAGTTAGATGTTGTAGTCTTTTAAGATAATTGCCAGCGCCTTCTTCTTTTCGATGATCTCCTGGTGAATTTCGTGCCACGGGCCATAGGTGAAGTTTACGATTTCCTCGGCACGATCGAGATACCGCCGCGTTTTTTTCAAGACATTTCTGCAACGAGATTGTATGACGCATAATGCCACGTAAGTGTCTCCTCGCATGTGTGTCGTGTACGGTAAAAATTATCGGTGCAACATGCGGCGCGAGATACTCACTTGTACCACTTCGTCGTTCTGTTAGGCTCCTCCTGCAGGTATCTAATACATATGTCGGTTAATTTGTTCAATTCATTGGCAACTTCCATGCTCGAACAGCCGTATCGTTCCTCGATCGCAGCCATACTGTGCTCGATGTGCGAGATAGACTCGAGCCATCGTCCTGAAACCAAGAAGCGATCAATTTAACGTGCGTTCATTCTACTCTTTGGCGCGTGTCGCGCTGATAAAACGCTGGAGGTCATATCGCGGCTCATACGGACCCATAATGGCGTATACTTTGCCGAGGATATCCAAAGTGGCGGTGAGATCCTGATGGTACTTGTACAATAGGTTTCTCCTAATGCTCAGGCACTCCTTCAATTTTACCACTGCCTCCTCCTCTCGCTCGAGCTCGATATAAATTTGCGCCGCGTCGAAAGCGGTCACGGCGTTCTTCAGCTCGATTTGACAATTAATGTAAGGCGTCGCTCCGCAGTCTAAGCAGTGCATGGAATACGAATGGAACTCCTCCAACGCGCCGCCGCATTCCGGGCATTTGATCGCGTGAAATCTTTCCTGTGCGAACAAGGCGTACGAACCAGCTTAGGACTTGAGTCCTTCGCGTGGTAATTCTAACGGACAACACATGGCAACGTATAATGTATAGTTTACCATGAAATTCTCGTATTCCGGCATAACGCACGGGTCGCATCTGCACTCGAAGCCATACTGGTTCTTCAGAATTTCTTGTCTATGCTCTCTCGACATTCTTCTGAAGTTAGGTCCTGTCGCAACAACAGTCCAAAGTGAGAAAGAAAGATTCCATCGCTGCGCACCGACACAGCGAAGTCTACAAATCACTCAACACGTTGACCGCCACGCTGAATTCATGTGCGTAAGTTTCACTGGGTTCAAATGCTCAGTGTTACGTCAATGATATTGAAACAGCGATGATGCTAAACAAATCTTTATACGTGTGGTCCACGTTATCTGATGATTTAATATTTGGTTTTCTCTTCGACACTTTTTTTTTCTATAAATTTCGAAATTTAATCTTTTTCTTTAATTATCTATACAGATTGTCTTAATAAATTTCTGCCAAATTTAAATTGTCTTGCTTTTTTTATTCAATATTATTCTTCTAAATTTAATTTCTTCTTTTATATTGTCCATCTCTTTGCAATATATATTTTTCTTCACTTCAACTCTCTCTTTCTCTCTCTCTCTCTCTCTCCCCCTCTCTCTCTCTCTCTCTCTCTATTTTGTTCTTTATTCAATATTTCTCCTCAAAAATTTCTAAATTTATTCCCTTAAGATATTTGCAACTTTTAATTTCTTTCGAATTTAAATCTCGTCCTGTTTTCTATTCGATATCTCTTCTAACTGCTCGGTAAAATAATTTCTAATCGAATAAGCAAAACCCTCACGCACAGATGCAGGGTGTCAGAACCCTTGCGGAAACTCACACACACACGTCTCTCAAATATACGTGATGCGACGCTCAATGTGTTGATCTAGTATTTGGAATTCTGTTCACGTACCGTAACAATTGGAAACCTCTTCACCTGCCTGGATATCCTTCATGGCTCTCACTATTAAATATTGGTCCACAAAGCTGAGGGACAACAGCGTTAACGTTAATAAACAAGCGAATGCCAGTCTTACTCATGTATACGCAATGAGCGAGTCATTGTCTTTTATAAATTTTTTTTTTCTCGTATAATCTAAGGGTCTATATATTACCTAGTAATTATATTAGGATCACAAGAATGATTCATCATGCTCGCAGAAGGATAAATCGCTGTAGCTATTCTATCTTGTTGCTCGACACAGAGCTTATCTTTATCTGATGCTATCTTGTTTAGCTTTGTGATAGCATGCCCGTTACAAATAAGCTGTAAAACGTGCCTCAGTAGTAGAGAACTTACATATACTCGTTCATCGCTCTCTGTCGCGAGATCATTGTTGAAGTTGAAAGTGTTGTCGGTAAACTTCGACACTAGGTGTTCTCTGACATTGCAAACTTTAAAATAATCTGTGTACTTTGTTAAATACAGTGTGAGCATAGTTGCCGTCTGAAAGAAATCATAAAGGGATACCGGGTTGAAGTCTGAAAGTTCCTAATGAGATTCTATGTGCGCGCAACGCCGTATCTCGCAACGTGTATCCGGCTGTTTATTATTTTATCATTATGATCATCATCATCGTCATCATCATCATCATCATCATTCGCCGGCTCTCCGCGCGCGTGCGCGTAAATAATGTCACTCACGATTCCATATACAATAAGGTCGTTCGCTGAGAGATTATCGAAACCGGTCACTAGCTGCTGTACTCTGTTAAACATGCTATTGTCGGTCGTCATCGTGCACTTGAGGAGCGTCTTCAAGCCCAAGTGCGCCACCCCGATCTGCTGCCAAAGACGCATCTGATTGCCCACGCACTCCCAGCGGTGATGAGACGAGTACGCCTCGTTCCAACAGTTCACGTCGCAAAATACAGTGTCGATGCATCCTGAACACCTATACAACACGTATACAAAGCGTTTGGCACTGTGCTAATGTGAACGCGCTTACGACTCTTACTCTTGTTAGATCGCAAGTTAGTCCCGCGGCCTATCTATCGAACTCAATCAAATTCGCAGCGAAATCGGCGAGACTCACGGTGTAAGGTTCTTGCCGCACGAGCGACAACAATTCTCACATAAGTCACTCGCCCCGTCACACTCCAGTGTCACGAAACTGAAGGGCTTCTCGACGAAGAGTATCTGGCTCCTCTTGATATCTCTATTAGCTACCATGTGTCGTCCCTTTTGCGGCGTATACTTAATGTCTAAGGCCGTCGACGCGAACGGCAAATTCGGGTTCTCGCCGAACAAGATCTCGGGCAGTATGCGATGAGATTCCGTGACACCCGTGACGTCGTCGCTCGTGTCTACCATCTGTGATACGGAGGACGACAATTGAACTAGCTGCTTCTCTAGAGTTTCTAAAAGAAGTTGATCGATTCGTCATTTACGTTGACAAGCACCGAGTCCGCTTGGAACGATCTCTTTCTTTATCTCCCTCTTCTTCCTCTCACTCTCTGTCTTTCTTTTTTGTCTTATCGTGCTCGTCTTATTCGAACTCGAACAGTACAGACTGTGAAATACCTGCCTTTCTTTGTGTTTGGCATGTCATCGTACTCGTTGATTAGTGCGCGTAGCTGATGGAGTGCCGCCCTGGCGTATTCTTTCTTACCTAACTTTAAATAACACTGAACTGCACGTATGTACAGTTTGTAACATAATTTCCGTGGATACTTCAACTTGGTCGCCAACTCGATGTCTTTGATACAGTCCTTCATTGTCAGGCGCGCAAAGTTGATCGGTTACATTTTACAGCGGAAAACAAACGTGTCATCATTTTAGACAGTTTAATCGCAGCGATTCATAATAGGAAGGAAGACCGAGGGAAATTATAGGAGAGGTAAGCTCTTTCTCTCTGATACGCATGAAGCGAAATAACCAAAGCTTACATTCTAGGTTCACAGCCCTTAAGTACTCAATCAATGGTACTCACGTGATATTTGCCCAAGTAGAACAAAGCAGCAGACCTGTTAGCGATTGCTACCGAGAGATCTTCACTGTCTGCTGGAGCATATATCGCACTCTTTGTGTACGTACTCACTGATAAGGCATATTTCTTCGATTGAAACTCCCTATTACCGACCATCTTAAATATCGTTGCTTTCTCCAGAGATTTGCCCTCCCTTTTATTATATGTCTCGTCTAGCCACATAGATATAAGCTTTCTGCATCATAATGAAGACCCGTGTCACACACACTGGAGAGAGCGCTGATTAATTAGTGGCGTAACGAAGAAGGGACAGGGTGATACGATTCACAGTATGATGAACAAAAGTATACTGCGCACATACTGCGATTAGCTGGAACCGCTAATTAGGAAGCTGGTGGGGAAGAGAGTTCCGTTGGACTAGATGGAACACAGAGAGAAAGAAAGCAAAACGTACACAAGGACGAGACAGGTTAACTGTGTTTATTGTCGCGTTTGACGGTGTTCAAAGAAGAACAGCGCTCGACGAGAGAGAGGATCGTCGCAAGCACGAGGCTTGGCCGTGAAAGACGTGAGATCCTCGGGAATACGAGCGGAACGATGCAAACGTACTCACATAATTTCATGATCGGTCGCCAAGTATGACATTAGCTCGTCCTCGCGATTTATCTTTGTCTTCAAGGCTATGTCACTGGCCAATCGAGAGGAGCGCATTTTGCGGCCGAGAACGTCGAGGAAGTTTTGCCATTGCATCGGCATGATTTTTTGCAACTCACGGTTCTTAGTAGCTGACAAAACAAGCGTGATTCGCTTGACTCGACTCGACGAGGTTATGTTGTGTTGCTTAGTGATGCTACAGGCATAGACATAAGAGAAGACGTAGACACGAAATCTTCCATGAGGAGTGACCGAGATTGGTAACGAAAAGAGACTGGGCGCTTCACAGTTAAAACTTGAAAAGTATAGGCCATCGCACACAACATTGCATAGTTGCATATACATAAAACCGTTTCGACCAATGAACATCGAATATTAAGCATCGAGCATCAATATGGCGACTTATTCTCGATGTTCATTGGTCCATACAATCTTATGTTATGTATATGCAGCTATGCAATTTTGTGTGCGATGGCCTTATCTATCTTGTTATTGTAGTCATTTACCACTGACGAAGTAATGCTAAATACTATCGGTCCTGAGTAAATTGACAAAGAAGTCCCAAGAGGCCTGGAGGTAATTCAAAAATCATGACAATACCGACTGTTTCAGCTAAATCGAAGATAACGCGAGCAGTTGCATCTTTCTTGCCTTATTTCTATGCCTTGTAAAATTTATTTTTCAATTTTACCTCGTCAGTGCCAACGGTCTTTATTATGGCATATTCGAGTTGCATGGACCCAGGTTCTTAGGTCGAGAGCATGCATGTGTAAACTTTAGGCCTGTTCGTTTTGTCTGCACTGCTGAACTGGTGCAACAAGTTCGAGTGAGAAAACCTATGTTTGTCTCACTTTTGGTCTGTTCTTGCTCCTGCACCGCTGCACTGGTGCAATAAGTTAAAGTGACACAAATATATACTTGTCTCACTCGAACTTATTATACTAGTGCAGCGGTGCAGAGGAAAAGAATAGACCTTTTAATTTAATGCACCAGTTCAGCAGTGCAGACAAAACGAACAGGTCTATTATGATCAGCTAGGCTGTGTTTTCAGTAGCAGTGGATTTTGGAACACAGCCCTTGTAGTCCGTGTAGTTGTGAATTTGAGAATCACTGCTTAACCAAACTGCCCAAAATAAAAGATCGCAGGTCTCTCTCTCTCTCTCTCTCTCTCTCTTGCGTAAGTGATTCTCAAAGGCTGCATTTAGCAGACTCAACAGTTGGACAACATTACTAGACTTTCCACTGAATCTCGTTCCTGATTGGTAAATACTTCTGGGTCTACGAAGAATCTAAAAGAATGCTCCAATCACAGACAATAATTACTAAGCGCTCTCTGATCACTTTGTTCCACTGAACGCGGCCAATCCAACACGAAAACAAACACGGTGTGCCGCTGGCTTTAGATAAGAGTATCAAGCATCTGCACATGCGTGAAATTGGTAGTCCACAAGGAGAGGAGCTACATAAGTAATATGGTCGGTCCAATTAGAAGAAATGTGTTTTGATTCAACCAATCAGACGTGAATGTTGGACCACCAGGACTGTACATATTTTTCGGTGTCATGTATTGAGTCAGAGTTAGCAATCTAGTTATACTATATAGAGTGTGTGGTGTCGCAACTGTTGTACCCCCTCCACTGGTATATATTCGTTTCCATCAAGCGAGCGGCATTGATTCACGATCGGATGTTCTGTAATAGAAGATCGTAGAGCAGCACGTGCGAGTAAAAACACATGACATATATTGAGCTACTTGTAGCGTTCCTGTCATTATTTATTAGGTGATCGCAACGTCTACTCACGCGGCTGGTATAGCTGCTCTAGGTTTCTTGATGGTTCTTGTCGGGTGGATAATATATATATATATATGCATGAAATATATATAATGTGTACATTTATGTATATATATGTACACAAACTAACCCTACGACGCAGTCGAAGGCGTATATATGCGTTAATAATTAGCGTCAGCGTCGATTTCTTTCGAGAGACCAACAAGATACGAATGATAAATTTGTAATAACGTAGTATGAGGTGGGATTAGCCCTGATTGAAGCACCAATGTCTGAAAATTAACGAGAGAATTTCTTTTCCAGATTTATAACGAAACTGCTAAAACATGCCACAGGGAAGAAGAAAAACTCCGTTCAGTGGCAAAGCCAAGAAGCAGCAGATGCAGGCTAAAAAGCAGCGGCAACAGCAACAAGTCTTACGTGGTAAGTGTTTATTGAAAAATTCCCACGGTTCCTGATAAGTTTATTATCACTTTAATTAGCTACAGTAACTGTGAGTTTTGAGCTAAATATTCTGTCTGATATATCCGTTAGTAGATTGTAACATATCATTGTCAACATAGTAGATATAAAACAATATGTACATTTATATTATTAGCAAACCAAGACTTGGATGATGAAGACTGCTATAATACTATAAGCCACATTGAGTATGAGAGGGAAGTACAGAGGATAAACAAACAACCCAAGGATAACAAGTCGTCCAGAAATAGGTACACACTACAATTTTTCCAAGAGACTAAAGAAGAGCTGCGAAAGCGCAAGGAACAGGCTTTGGAGAGCATTGTGCCTGTGAGTCTTATAGATCAAGAGGTCTCTGATAATTACTTTCCACCTGAGATTGACATGCCTAAGCGGCCACCGTGGGATTTTAATATGACAAAAGATCAATTAGAGATGAGGGAACAAAAATACTTTAGGGTATGTGATTCTTAGAGTATTATGATTTCCATTTAGATACTAGGCAAGATTTCAATTAATCTCTAGTACAGAGTGAGGAAAAAAGATGGGAACCCTTAAAAATGTCGAAAGATATAAGTTTGACAGAAAAGTATTTCAGACAAAAGTTATAAGGCTCAAAGCGATGTATTTACTGATCTTATCAGTTTGACCTTGAGTGGCGTTGCCAAGGTCAGGTCAAGGTCAACTTGTTTTTTTTTTAATAGAAATCCCCATTTTTTATTACATCATCTTTTTCTATCAATTAATTTGAACAACTTTTGTCTGAAACATTTTTTTATTTACCTAACATGTTTTGAGATATTTAAGGAAAACTTGATGACTTTTTCAATACTTAACTTACTTATCTCGCTAACTATTTGTTGGAAGAAAAAATGGTACTAGACTTGTTTACTCTATTTGGTTTCAAGAACATATCGTTACAATAGTTTCCTAATTTTTGTTAACTTATAGACTTTTGGAAATTTCAAAATCATCAAATTAACAAAAGTCAAGGTGCTATTGTAACAATATATTCTCGAAACCAAGTAGAGTAAAAAAGTCTAATAGCATTTTTTCTTCCGACAAAATAGTTCCGACAAATAGTTGGCGAGATATCGTAAGTTAAATATTGAAAAAGTTTCCGAGTTTTTCTTAAATATCTCAAAAAATATTAGGCCAATGAAAAAAAGGTTTCAGACAAAAGTTATTAAAATTAATTGGTATAAAAAGATGATATAATAAAAAATTGGAGTTTCTGTTTGAACAAAATAAGCAGACCTTGACCTAACCTTGGCAACGCCACTCAAACTGATAAGATCAGTAAATACATTGTTTTGAGCCTTATACCTTTTGTCCGAAACACTTTTCTGTAAAACTTATATCTTTCGAGATTTTTAAGAGTTTTCATCTTTTGTTCTTACCCTGTATGTATTAACTATGTATTAACTAACTTTCTTTGTTCAGGAATATTTAAATAGCATGGGAGAATTAGGTGACCTTAGTTATTTCGAATTGAATTTGGAAACTTGGCGACAACTGTGGAGAGTTTTGGAGATGTCAGATATTCTGCTAGTCATCGTTGACATTCGGTATCCCGTCCTGATGTTTCCTCCTTATTTGTACGATTATGTGACGAACAAACTGCAGAAAGACATGATCCTAGTATTGAATAAGGTCGATCTGGCACCGCCGGCCTTAGTGGTCGCTTGGAAGCAATACTTTCGCAGTCAGTACCCAAAATTGCACATCTTGATGTTCACGTCGTATCCCACGTACAATCTCCGCGGTAACACGAACAATGACGAGGGTGTAAAAAGAAGACGCCGGAGAGGGAAGTTGAGGATGGCCGCGGAAGGAGCACAGAAGTTGTTGGAAGCCTGCAAGGATATCGTCACGGACAGGGTTGACCTGAGCTCTTGGCACGAAAAGATTCAGGAAGAAATGCACACGGAGTACGACTTGGACGACATAGATCGCAAAGATAACGTGACGATCGAAAAGGAGGACACCACTTATTTCCAGCACGAGAAGTACAAAAATGGCGTCCTGACCATCGGATGCATCGGGACGCCGAATGTTGGAAAGTCGTCGTTAATGAACGCGCTCATGGGTACGTGATAAATCTAACATTTTTTTCATTTTCCAATAAGTAATATGCCGGCAGATTCAACCAAAGTTGCAGATCCAGCCGTCTGTATTGCGCGAATACAAATTTAACAAAACTCCATCATGATCGCAGGCAAGAAAGTCGTCAGCGTATCTCGCACGCCCGGCCACACTAAGCACTTCCAGACTATTTATCTCACGAAGACCGTGTGTCTGTGCGATTGTCCCGGCTTGGTGTTTCCGTCGATGGTGCCGAAACAGCTGCAGATCCTGATGGGTTCGTTCCCAATCGCTCAAGTCAGAGAACCGTACACTACCGTGAAGTTCATGGCCGAAAGGATGAATCTGCCAAAGCTGTTGAGGATCCCACATCCGGAGAACGACGACACGTGGTCCGCTATGGATATTTGCGACGGTTGGGCCATCAAGAGGAACTTCACAACAGCCCGCGCGGCTAGACTGGATACTTACAGAGCAGCGAATTCGCTGTTGCGACTGACACTGGAGGGAAAGATTTGCCTATACATATACCCGCTGGGTTGGACTGTTAATAAAGGTATAGCATGTATTTCTTTTTTATATTTTTCATAATTCTTTCTTTCTTTCTTTTGTCTCTTAAAGTCGTATTTTAAAGTTATTATTTACAATGTGGTCTTAACTTACGATTACTATGGTGTCATGTTGGCTCGCTCTATGAACTAAATGAAATAGATTCTTTTTTATACATATGCTCTTTCTCATCAGTCTCTTTCAACTAGATGAGATGATCTCTTTTGTGAAACATTTGCGACGACTCAAGTATCACCTGTGAACTCTTATTCTGTTTTCAGACAAATGGGAAAGTCATGCGGACGTTGAGATAGTGAGATGGATTCAAGCTAGGAATCAAGAGACGGATGATTGTGACACAGTAACTATGTACATGTCTTCTTCGGAAAACGAAGAAGAGTCCTACAACGACAAACATAAGAAAGCTGCTGGAAGCGTAACGAATAAGCAGATCACTGGATCGTCCAGCGAGGAAAACGATATACCGTCCGTAGCTAATAAGTTCGCAGCATTGTCTACGGATTAAAGGCAAAAGGAAGCAATTCTATGTTGATAATTTGACTAGTTAATTAATAAATTAATAAAGTTGCTGACAAGTTACACAGAGTGCTTTATTAGGTTTGTACCTTTCTCGGATGTTTTATTTATCCGTTTCTTCTTTTTTTTTTATACATATATATCTTCTGAATGTACAATGAGCAATTCGATGACGACGGAATATAGTCGAATGGTCTTTCTGTGTTTTCGCCCGCGAAACACAATCGTCGCGATGTGACTGGATATTATGAGTAAAAATAGATTATATATATATATATATCTGGTGGTGTAAGCCGCTACTCTCTGCCGCTAATATTTTTTTTTTACTCTGTTTTCGTAGTGTTTTCTCCTTTCTTTCTTCTCCTAAAGTCACCGTCACACGAGTTATTATTTACAACATGGTCCTAGCCTGCGACTATGTTCTGGTGTCATGTTGGTCCACTATGAACTAATCGAATAAAGATCTCTTGTTTTCTCAGCTATAAGCTACACTACGAAAAACGTAACAGCACAGTAATATGACTACATCTTCGAGACTCATCAGATCGTCCTTAAACCGACTGAAAACAACGATTACGATCCTACGACACTGCGACGAATTGCGATGATCTAAGCCCCCAAGATCTTCTTCACGGAGTAACCTGGTATAGCGTAAAAGAATAAGAGCATAAGTACGATCAGTCCGATCGCTACCATGGCCTTCAGTATAGCCCACTTGTAATTGTGCCAAACTATATACTTGATGGACTTCAGCGGATTGAGGAACCACATGAAGGACGCGTCCGGTCGGCTGCGAAGCAGAAAAAGTATAGAAAGTCAAGGGTACATCGAGCGCACAAGAGGGTACGAAACAGATAAGGTCATACAATCTGTTTCATTGTTGCGATTATTATACTGACTTGGGCTTGTCCAATGGATCCGGCTCGTTCCTACCGAACCCGGCGGGATTTTTCTCGGCCTCCTCTTTCGTGAGTAAATGTATCTCAGCCTCGACCTTGCCCTATGCGAGACACGACATGAAATGTATATTCGACGCGTTAAATTTAACAAAGTTTAAGCAGTTTAAAGAAATTTCGCTACATGGGAGATCTCGACATATTTATCTCTGATACATTTAAAACACACGGCGAGCAAACACAATTAACGAAACGAATTAAAGCATTATAATCGATGAAATTGAAATTATTATTTCTGCATCAGCGTGTCGCAGATCAGTCCGGTTAAAATAAAGCTATTAAATAAGACTCTCGTGAAAGAAGGGGAAAAAGGAAAGAAGAGAGGAGAAAAGAATTCTGGCAAATAAGAGCCTTCTCGCACGATTCGTAATCGTTTCTGGACGAAAGGATATAATTGCCTGCCTCACCGTCAATTCCATATCCTCGTTCTCCTTCTTCACATAAAACGGCCACCAGCCTTTTACGCGCTTCTGCTTGAAGATGTTGACCGTCGGAACAGAACCGTCGGTCTTCAGCATGCTCAACGAGCACAGTTTGCTGTTCTTCGCGCCACGCGGGAATCGGTTGAGATCGAGGGTGATCGCGCCCAGGAAATCATCCGCCGAGAAGTGATCCGCGTCCCAGACCTGGAAGCAGCGTCCGGATCGTTCTGTTCCATTTCTGTGCCCCGAAAGGGACACGCACGATGTTATTACCTGCAATTCCAGACGCGCCGGTATCTTGCACTCGGTCTCGTCCCAGCTAAACAGACTCTCCTTCCGGTTGATCACGATCTTCTCTTCCGCCACCAGATAATCGAACGGAAATATGAAGCGCCAGTTGAAGTTCCCTTCGCCCGTCAATGAACGGTAATGAATATCGGTGGACTGACAGTCCTCCGGCCCTTTCAGCCATCTATTGCAGACGACGTCGAATGTTTTTTCGTTTTCTCCACCCCCCCCCCCTCCATATTTTTGTCTTGTATTTTCCAATGAAAATAGATCGAATAATTCGATCCATCAAAGTATCATCATCTGCTTGAGCTTTTAGTCGATGTAATCCCCAATCAGAACGATTCGACGTTGATTCAACGTCGATAAGGGTTGAATTCAACGTTGATTCAATGTTTCATCGACCGTTTCAACGTCAAATCAACGTCGAATCAATGTGTTATGGTTCTGAGTGGGACTCAGCGTGAAAATCGCCCATTCGTCAAAGTGAAAAACTCACCCCTTTACGTAAATGTCACTCATCTTCTCGCCGGTGAAGAAAGCGTCATCCTCCAACACCACGTCGTCCGTGTTCCATATGATAACCCGCAGCTCGTAACTCTTCGGCTTCCTGGGCGAGATGTCGATGGATGATCCGGGCGAGGGCATGTCCATCGGGAACATGTCCACCCACATCTCCAGCTTACCTTGCTCGATCCCAGGCTTTTCGGGGTTGTAGAGCGGCCGGGTTTCCACGTGTTCGGGTGCCAGCGCGCATCCTATCCGTGGGAAGGCGCTCCACTGATGGAGGACCGCCAAGGCGAGATGCTCCTCCATTCCTGAAGCGAGTAATCAGCGAACATCATTTGTTTAATAAAATCATTATAATCAGCAATCGGCTTTTTTATTTTTATTTTTTTTTTTCGAGTAATCAGCCTTCCAATCGCACTTGCGCGCGAGATATATCAGGCACCGAGTGTTATGCAATAATTAATGCAATAATTAATGGAATAATAATTAATGAAATTCGCGCAATAATTAATGAGATTTGCAAGCACCTTGGCTAATTGCTAGGTTAATTACGTAATTTGGATTGTGGAGTAAGTGGGATGTACCTTTCGTGTGCACGTAATACTCCATTTCCTCGTTCGAGAGGGAGAAGGTCTTTCTGCCGATCGTGACTCGTCCGTGAGAGTAAACTGGTCCGTCAATTTTGCCGTCCTTGCACAATTTCGAAAGTATCTGCGTCGGCTTCATCGCGTCCCGCCACTTGTTGTAGCCGGATCTAAAGCGTAAATAACGAGCGAATAATCAATCCCTCATGTCGGAATTCACCTGCGTTCTCGCATTATATACAGCCGCGTTATTCCGCGCACGTTGACACAAAGACCAGTGCTCTGGAAGGCAGTACGCGATTATTTATCGCAGCTTAATAGATACACATCACGCGAAGTATGTAATGACGACGAGTCTTGTTAATGCAGGAGTAATGTAATAAAGAATAACATGACCTCGGGAGAGAGGGGGCAGGGGAGAAAGAAAGCGTGTTTTAGATCAACGGCGATTACAGCGCCGAGAAATAGTCATTAGCTCCGGCTAATGTCAGCTCGGAAGCTCGTTACGAGCAAATGGTGACGTCGTACTTCGTCGTAAACAGAGAAAAATTCGTCAGTTTTAAATAAATGCTCACTACATACTGCGACGGCGGACATAAGAGTCAGCGTTGTTAGATTACCAAGTCGCGTGACGCGTCTCATTTCATCACGAGGTTCCACAATTTATTCGCCGTGCACGTCGCAATAACTGTTACTCGCTCAAGTTACTCACTCGTCGTATTTCTTAGCGAGGCCGCACGTGGCGCGATGCCTGCTGTAGAAACGATTCTCCAGATCGATCTTGGTCTCGCCGATCATATCGTCCGTGCCGACCAAGTCCCAGTCGAGGACCTGCACGGTCAGCAGAGAGTCCTGCGGAAAAGTCGCCTCTATCTCGAAGCACCTTCAAACCATATTGAAAATTTATGTACGTAATATTGTGAGACGCTGTTATCAATTATCACTTCTTCGAGAGAAGAGATGTCTCATTTTTAAATATATCGGCCAAAGCGAATGGGTTAATATTATGATATTGACTTATTATTGACTTGGCGTTTAAACGCCAAGCTAAAGTTAGGTGCATAATATATTACAATATTATTATTTAATTATATCCAATTATACTTTTATATTATTTTTAATTTTTTCACATATAACGCGCGTGGGAAGTACGTACTTGCCGAAAACAGGATTCAGTTGCTTGGACACATAGTTCTCCTTGTCGCTGATCCTCTTGCCGCCCAGTTGCAGGACCACGTAGGGGTCGGCCTTTCCGTTCAGGTCGCAGGGGTGCAAATCATTAGCCTTGACGATATACACCCGCACCAGGACGTGAATAGGTTCGTTCGACGGAACTCCTTGAAAGAAGCCGTATTGCGGATCGAAGCCCATCACGGTGTGATCCACCAGGTCCTTGGGCAACGGCCACTTGTACACCTTGAGCGCGCCCTTGAAGCTGCCGACGATCCTCGACTCGTCCTCGGTCTCGTCGCCGGTCTTCTTGCCTCGATACAGCTCGAAGGTGTGCAGCCACTCCTTGAACTGCTCGAACTCGGGCTGCGCCTCTAGCTCGTTCGGGTAAATTTTCAGGAGAGCGGTCTTCTTGGAATTGTGCGCAATGTGCTTCGGGCTGAGCTTCGAGACGAACTTGGCCGCGTTCGCTGTTGACTTCAGGCCGAACAGCTTCTTCGTGGCGTTCATCCCGGGGCTCTTCTCGGCCGTGGCGGGCAGGTGGCTTTGCGCGACCGCGTCGTCCAGAAACATCGTCAGCGTTCCGTTCGGCTGATTCTGGAATATCGATTTCTCCTTGCGCAGCTCCTTGTTCTCCTCGATCATCGCCTCCACGGACGCGAAGTACTTGGTCCACCAGTCCTGGCAGCCGTCGCTGTCTTCCAACATGCTCAAGTCGCCTGAAAACGCAGCGCTGTCAAGCCTCCACCTTCGTATTCGACTCACTCGATTTTAGTTGAATAAATTTTCGCTGTTAATGTCTGATGATAAATTCTGATAAAGTCTGATAAAGTCTGATGATAAATACCAAGGACACGCGATAAAAATGTGCGATTTGAGATAATTATTAAATGGGATAATGATAAAACGGACGATTGAGAATTCCTTCTCGCGAACACACACCCATACTGTTGTCGTTGGCCAAGCTCTGCTTCCTGCGTAAATTCTGTTCGGTCTTGTCCTTCTTCGTGGATCCGCATCCAGGCTCGAATCCGAGGGTGATGATGGTGTCGCCGTTGTTAGTCTCCAGGTCGGTCAGCGATTCCGGCAGCGACGTTTGTTGGTATCTCGATTTCGACTGGTCGAGGGCTGCATCGAGTTTTTTTTTATTTTTATTCTTTTTATTTATATATAGCTGAAGATACTATAGCTGAAGGGAACGCTGCGGACTTAATCTAGAATCCACAACGAAGAGAGTGAGCGAGTGAGTGTCGACAGATCCAAATAATTACCCGTGCACTGCAGTTGATACAAGCTCTTCTTCCTCTCCTGAGCGTCCTTCGCTCTCTTCGTCAAAGGGTAGTACATGTACTTGTGAATCGAATTGATGGTATGGGTGCCGACGAGGGTGTACCTGCCGAAACTCCGGCAGTCCACCGCTCTTATTGTCAACGGCGGCCGATAGAGCTCCTGCTCGGGGAGTTCCAGCTCCAAGAACTTGATCGGCGTGTTGAAGTTCGGGTTCTTCTTCGCGTTCGCGATCACGGACGAGTAGAGAATGTGACCAGCACACTCGACGTCCACCCGCGGCTTGTCGACCGTCAGCAGGTGGATGCGCTTTAGGTCCCGCAGGCCCCAGAAGAGCACCTCGATCCTGAAATCGTCCGTAAGGCGCGACTGTCAGACCTTCCGGCTCGTTCGCTCGCAGCTTTCGCGAAAGTCACGTGTTACCGGTATTTCGACAAGGTAGGCCGGATGCCAACGGGCACCGGGAGAATCGGGCCTTGGTCTTGGCCGGAACCCGGCGTCTGAGATCCGCAGCCGGGGTCTTTGGGATCCGGCAAAGTCGGGAATCCAAAATCCTTCGTGGAGGGATGTTCCAGCAACTCAAACACCGCCAAGAGTTCGCCCGCTCTCGAGGCTCCTCTCGTTACCTCGTACCATTCCAAGGACGGCGGGTATTGCGGAGGAGTGTAGGATTCGGAGGCGAGTTTGACGTGGGGCCGTGCGATCGCCCGGCCGATATATTCCGACTTTCCCTGAAAAGTCACGTGGAAATTCCGGCGCGAACCAAGTTACCAAGTTGTCGCTGCTTGATTGTGTGTCGCACGAAGATGCGAGGAAAGAGCGTGGATAAGGAGGGCAGTGTGGTTTGAACTCGATAGACTCGAATTCACTTGCGTTCGAAGTATTCATTACATCGTGAGGAAACGCTAAGGGTCGAAGGTTGAAGTTTGCGCAAAGGATAGGCAAATATAGGTAGATTTTATTCATCGCAGTTATTGAAACACCTTCGGGCACACAGAAGTCAAATGCAGAAAAGTGATGGCTCACAAATAGTGGATATAACGATAATAACCTGTGTTTGTTTTGTTAACAGGAAGAAACATATCTTTCGGTTACATAAAAAATAAATAAACAGGATAAGGATAAAGATAAGGATAAGAATAATAATTCGTACAACGATATAAGTAAAAGTAAATAAGCAAATAATATTCTTTCTTTAATATTCTTTCTTTAATTTTCTTAAATTTCCTCTTTTTTCTTCCCTTACTTTCTTTCACTTTTTATCGTATGAGAATTTTCTTATTCCTATACTATTGTCTCAATCTCTGTACACCAAAGGGGTCAGACCCGTATGTTATTAACAAATAATTAAATAAATATTAAATAAAAAAGCGTTGTTATAAATAAAAAGACTATAAATTGAAGCGAAAGAAGTTTAATCAGAGATACGTTCTTGAAATCAACGACAACAAGTCGTAAATTTAATAGTAATGCGCGAGATTACGATACGAAATATACATATTAACATATTAATAAATAATATAGAGAAATAAAAATTTCGTTTGATAATCGAGAAAGGT
Organism: Harpegnathos saltator; assembly: GCF_003227715.2. Taxonomy (NCBI): domain Eukaryota; kingdom Metazoa; phylum Arthropoda; class Insecta; order Hymenoptera; family Formicidae; genus Harpegnathos; species Harpegnathos saltator. The sequence goes on from NW_020230007.1 coordinate 272,398, forward strand.
GTAGTAGTGGTACACACATTGGCCCAGAGGGGCAAACAGTGAAAGAGAGAGGAGAAGAGTGAAACTGAGTGGCAGTAAGAAATTCGAGTGCCGTGCAGCAAGTCGAGTGTGTGTCATGCGTGTCTTGGGTGCGATTGGTCGAGTGTCGTACACGACGTGCGTCGTGTAACACGGCAGAGATCGATGTCGATCCGGTATAAATGTCAATATGTTGTATACAAACTGTCAAAGCAGAGCCCTCATGCAGTATTATGTCCATAGTTACAACATGACTCTGCAAAAGAAACGATTACGAAATCATAGAAGTTGCAATGCCGTCTACGAGCATTTCGCGTTTAATTAAGCCTCCCAATTAAGATCGAGCGTAGCATCGATGGTGAGTTCTTTTCTCGCGGAGAATTATTCACGAGCGAGCTCGGCGGAGCAAGGTAGCAAAGGTAGCGTTTAGAAAGACTGAAGTAAGCAAACAATCTCCGTCCCGTCGTCGCTGCGCTCAGCCCGGATGGACTCTCTCGACGAGTTTCTCCCTCGAAAGTGGATAGCAACGGAGAGACGCGGCTAAGTTGAGCAACACGAAAGATACGCACGCGAGAAGCGGTGGGAAAACGCTCAGACTCGCAGACTCACCACTTTGTCCTGATCGAACAGCTCGATGACGATGGACGGTGGGTCCTTTTTGATCTCCTCGGCAATGCCGTAGATCAGGATGTCGTCGAACAAAAGTAACTCGTCCCACGTCGGGCTGAGGGTCTCGTCGATCACCTGGGTGCACTTGCAGAACTCACCGCAGATGACCCTCGCGAATGGGTCGGAGAGACCGGAGGCGTCACTACCGATCAGCGATCTCGCTTGATACATGTGGGCTCGCAATTGAAATTTCTGCCGATCAATTCGGAACAGCGCGCGCACTTTCGTTACGCCTCTAATCGGACATCGCAGCCGGCGGAGCCACGGCTTGCGTGCGCAAACTACCGCAGTAATAAACGTAAGACGTAAACTTCAGCTGAAGAAACAATAAAGATGAGCTTTAGGTAAATCGCGTAGACTGTTCAATCCGAAGGAAGGAAGAAGAGACCGTCTAATTGAGATTCAGGCCGAGTAATCAGGATTTTATCTCTGTGACTTCAGTCGATCGAAAGTCACGATCATCCTCCAGGCAGAAGAGAAAATGGAGATAATAAACGAGAAAATAAAATCATGACGGAGAAGCGAGTCTTTATGCACACTTTCTCGTCATTTTCACGCCCATCGGAATGTCGTTGCAATTTCTGCCCCTGGCTGCTGTTAAATTTATCGTCACTTTTATTTTCTTCTGGAGTACGCAGACCTAAAGCAATATCCTGACTTCAGCTCAAGTTTACGTCTTACGTTTACGGTTACGGCGATTTATGTGCGCAGGATCTTACTCGTAAAAATACGCACGTGTTTCTGAGTATAGTGGATCACGGCGGGCGGCAATGCGCGTGGTCTGTCGACGTTCTTCAGCTCATTGCTGATCTCGTATCCCTTCGGCAGGCCTTGGATAAAGTACTTCTTGTGCTTGAGTATCCCCAGCCACATGTAGATCTGCAGCTTGGTCTGAATCGCCCATCCCGCTGGCCCGAATCTCTTTTTGCCTGGAAGCTACGCATGGAATCCGCTCGATCCGCGGGAATAGCGCGTAGCGATTCGAATCGAAAGTGCAAATCGAGTCAGCTGATTGCTCGGGAGATAAGATTGCAAGTGGTTTTTTTTTTTCTCCTCAAACAGTCTCTCTTCAACGACTTGGAAACGACTTCACTTTCGTTCGTGTTGGCGAACGATAACGGCGACGCGATTGTATTCTCAGCGCAACGGGGACGAATGCAATCGTTACTCTCGTCGTTACTTTGCACGTACATGTGGAATACATTTACACAGGACAGACGACAGCGGATTGAAGGATGAAAAGGAAGAATCTCTCGGCGAACAATGCAACGGAAATTGTAACGACTCGTTATCTCTCTTGTGAGTGATAACAAGCGGTAACGGTAACGAGATACTTTCCTCGGCGAGTAACGAGTGAGACGTTACGGTGAGATGTTACTTTGAGAGAAAATAACTTTCCCTTAACTTCCGAGTGTGTGCGCGCACACTTACCTTGAGGAACATAGTCTGCACTTTGCCGCAGTGCCGGCCGCATTCCTCGTCCACCACCGAGTAGATGAGCTCTCGGCCAGGTATCCTCTGGTACGCCAGCCGCCGGCCGGAGCTGATCACCCAGATGAACACATCCGACAGGGAGTCTTGCGGCTGCAAAGAGAAAAACCGGCAGTTCCATCTCGTGAAGCGGCCACGCTTTCGTCTGAACTCTCGCGCTACTGACATCCTCCACGAGGAACTTGAGCTTCTGCAGGTAACTGTGCGCGGTCTTCAGCCGTTCCTTGAAGCTGCTCTTGGTCACCAGGGCCTTGAGGTTGCGCGACATGATCCCGATGTTTTCCAGCTCCCGCTGACACAACTTCGTGCGCTCCTTATCCAGCTTGGTCTTGCCGACACCCGGGCCGGTCACGCTGGACTTGCTGATGCTGACGTAGCGATTGCAGTTGGCGCTCAGCTCCTCCAGGGTGGTCTTCAAGAGTTTCTCGCACGTCGAGTCCTCCAGGTGTGACTGCACCTCCGACAATCCCTCTTCCTGGAACGGAAGTGGTCGGTCTTGTGCAAATCCACTTCGCCGCGGTTCTCCGCGCCTCGATCCCCGCGCGCCACTTTGACCCAGCAACAATTGTACCTCTACTCTTCTCCCAAGGGAGAACGGATGTGAGCTTTGGATAATATATCTCGCGAGCTACTCGAATTGACGGGATAACACGAAACATCGGAGAAATATATGATAAATGATTCGGGTCGCTTTCTGTCGGACTGAATATATGATTGTTATATATTTTATCCAAACTTAAAATATTTATAATTCTGGTCACGCCAGTGACATGTTTTTTATTCATTAAAACATAATCTTTCCCTGAAAGGAGACCAAGCGAAGAATTTGCAAAAATATCGCCTCTCAACAGTCTAAAGAAAATCAATGAATCGATCATCAATTCTTCGGAAACTAAAGACGTCTCACAATTTTGTTCTCTCTTAAATTAAATTTTGCCTCTGAGTTTTGCCGAATGACGAATAATACTTGAATAATAGCTGTATAATTAATTAAGCCAATATTATTTATCAGCTAATATTATTTAGATTTATTAGTCGATTAATAGTTGTATGGTAATATAATTAATTAGCACATGAAATAACATTCCGACTTGAAAATGTCACGGCCAACTGAGTTCCCTACTGTCGTTCTGCGGCGGTCAACTTGTTGAAACCGCGAGCTCTCACCAGCTTGTCGACGATCCTGCCGATTATATTGCTGTTGTACATCCGACGTCTGTAATCCGGCCATACGCTTCTCACATGAAGACACGGCTTGTCGTCCCAGTACGGCAGAAAATAATAAATCTTATCGTGCGTCATCGGCTTATTAGCCGGCGTGGTGCTCTGCCAGGAGCCGCTGAGCACCTCCTGCAGGTCCTCCTCCTCCGTGGTCGCGCCACCCTTCGATCCCATCTCGCACATCTGCGAAAGCGAAATAGAGCTCTCTAGAGACAAAATTGGAGTTCTTTCCCCCCCTCTCTCTCTCTCTCTCTCTCTCCTTTCTTCGCGGAATTTCTCTCTTCTCTCCTCCGCTCGTCGAGGAATACTCGACCGAGAAATGGGAAGAATTTTCTCGGGGGAAGTTTCCTTCGGCTGAGGAATTCCTCCGAGGAGACTGCTTCGCTGTCGGGCAATTAATTACACGGGATTCCTCACCTTGAAACTCTCGTTGTGGCCGTCGAGAGCGTTGCCAGCGTTGCCGATTGAGATCTCGAAGTACATCGGCTTGTCGCCGAGCTTCTTGTCGATCATTGTCGCGTCCATGATCGTCGCGAACAAGAAGAACTCCTCGTTCCTCGCGTAGGCGGTCTCGTTGATTGGCACCGTCGGCTCCACCTCGACCTCCGACGGTGCCATTTCCACGTTGTCGCTGATCTCGGTTCGTATCGCTATCAGTAGCCTAGCAATGCAATTGTTCTCCTGTTATTATCGAATACACCGTGGGAATAACGAGGGAAACTCGCGAGACCTCCTTCTGCCGCTCTTTGTGTCGTGCCGAGAGGGAGAAAACCAGCGGACTTCCGTGTTCTAATAACGATAATATCGCGACCTTGCCCTGTAGGAGATCCCTTCACCCAGGCCGGTGTTCAACGTCGAGTGCTCGTCTATGAGGCTGTAATCTCGGATGCTGCCGTAAAGATGGATAAACGCCGGGCCGAAAGTGGGTAAGAAGCCTTTCTCGCCGTCGTTGCTTATCTGCTTCAGGTCGACGAAGTGTGTGCCGATGACAGTGGCGTGCACAGGGTCGTTGTCGCACAGTTGTATTTTTATCCTCTGACAAAGGGGCGGAAACATCTCGGTGAAAACGATCTGCTCGTTCCAAACCGGGGCGTAGCTGTGCCTCTTCACGCTGGTTTTCCCCTGAAGTGTCAGAAACAGAAAAATGCTGCGTCGTCCCCGTGTGTGACGCCTGGAGCACTCGACAACGCTGTTGATTGCGTTCCACACGTTGCGGAAACGCAGCCGTCTCGGATTAATTGAATTTCCCGTTGTGGCAAATTTTCCAGCGAGCGAGCGAGTGCGAAAGTTCACAGTTTAATCTCCAAGCCTTTCAAGTTCTTCCGTCTCATGCCTGTTTCCGCCAACGTCCATTAAAGCTTTCCGAGCTAAGTTCAAACTCTACTCTACTTAGACAAAGACTTAAAATTCAATTTCAGGTTTAATGGACGTTGCTGAAGAAACGGGTACAAATCGAGTTCGCCACGTGGACGCGTAGGTCTTACGCTCAGCCCGGCGAAGGACACTTGGACGTATGGGTCCACCAGGTCCTTCACTTCCCCGGTGAAAGCCTTCTTCACGTTCGCCATGATGCTGCTGTTCATCTTCGGCAAACCGTCGGCCCTGTAAACCTTCACGACGAATCGAGCGCGTTGTCTCTCGATCGGCACGCCGTCCGGCAGCAAAAGGTTCCCCTCGATATCATCCTCGTCCTTTTCGCTCTTCGGAGGTATCTTCACAGTGTCGCCCTTGCCGATGACGCTTATGTCGCACTTCAAGTAGCCCTTGGGTCCTCCAGTTACGTCATCGGGATCGGTGAGCAGGGCCCATTTGTGGTAGAACTGATGATCTACGGAGAAAGTCATCCATCCGTGACGCACAACAATTTTCCGGAAGAAGAGGGAGAGAGAGAGAGAGAGAGACAAAGATAGACAGACAGAACGAAAGAGAAAAAGAGAGATACAAAGAGCAGTTGAACATTAAATCGAGGAGTTTACCCTGAAAGAGCGAGTGAAGGAATAATGACATTATTTTATTTTCTTCCTTTCGCTTTGATATGAGAGCAGACTCCTCGACGTATGAATATCACATTTACGATCAAACAAACAATTACAAAACTGTAGACAAGGAGGATAGCTGAGAGTCGAAAAGAAATCTGCAGAAAGCCACCCGAGGATCTCGTTTCATTCTCCACGAGGAAACCCGCAATAGCATCTCCTTTTGACTTTGATGTCTTTTAATTATGATTAATTATGATTTAATTATGATTTAATTATGATGTCTTAATAATTATTTATATTATACAGTCTGAGGTGAAATAAGAAATATTTATTTTTTTTTTTTAAAGAGCTCTGTCGCAGATTTAGGGAGTAAAATGTAACGATTTATTGCCTAAGAGGATTTGTTACGATTTATTAGAAAAAGAATTGACTGGGACATATCTGCAGCTTTTTGTGTATTTTCGTTGTTTGTCTTCACATTGGAACTACCGGCGACTAAAGCGACCTGCTTCTGCGATCGAAATGGAAGCTTTTTAAAAAAGGTTTTATGTAATGGCAAGAATGTTCATCCATTTGTCTTCGTTTTATACAACGTTCGTTAAAGATACCTATAAAATGCGTTGCTACATAAATTGAGTAATTTTTGCCAGAAACTACAAACCGACTTTATCATTTTTTATCGCTTGGTAGTTCTAGCGTTAAAGTTCCAAGTGAGTGGAAATTATATCTCCTTTACATCTTGCTCTAATTAAATTTCTTCTCCAGGCGGTGAAAGTGCTATCGAGATAACGCGATCTTGTATTAAGGTTCGCATGTGGGAAATATTTATATGCGCCCTTAACCGCTGAGTATCTAGTCAAAGATTCTTCGTAAAATTTCGCGGAGTTTGGGAGAAACTTTATCACCGGCGAATATTTCGCGGTTCTGAGATACCGAAGAAAAGTCCTGCGTGGAGGTCATATTCTTGCTCCATTGTAGGTGCTTTCGGAGAGACTACGTCGTAGTTACGTAGTTGCATAATGGTTCCATAGTCTTGGAAATATTTTTATCGTTTTCTTTTCCGCTCACATGACCTCTATGTGCGCTTATGTCCATACCGTTGGCTTTGAGGAGTCGAATTTCCAGTTTATAGAAAGGACATCTCAAGAGTGCTTGGTTAAAAGGGCATTATTTTTAATGTTTGAACTATATTGCGATAGATTTCGTTATATTTCGCGATGTGTGTATCTGTAAAACTTCAAATCTCTTTTGAAATTTGCATGCGTTTTATTTATCCTGTGAGATTATTTCTTTAAATTTTGCGTCTTTCCATTTATCCTTTCCCGTTCATCGAATGTGTGTTTTTCTATCCACGATATGAAATTATCCTTCGCAGCACAACACATTTCATTCCGTTTCATCTGTAGTTTTTAAACTAGTTATATTATCGTAAGCGTATCCATTTATAATAAAAGATACAACACCTCTAAAAAATCTAGGAAGCGTATTGTGACGCACATTCGAAGACGAGAAATTTTCGCTCAAGACATTTTCTTTCCACTTCTCGTCAGTTAAGAGACGAGTTTCCTCAGAGACATAAAATCCGATTTCTCTCAAAGGGAGACTATTTTACACTCTAAGCCCGCGATTAAGCACTTACTAGGAGATACGTCTCTTATTTTATTTTGGATTACAATCAACTCTGAAGAAAATCAGAGAGGGCACACCATTGCGGATTTCTCAGCTAAAGCGCACGAAATGGCGAAAAGAATAATCCGGTGCTTCTTGCTTAACTCGTAGCTCCGCTCCCGTGGGTTCGCTTCTTTCTGCAGAGTGCATTTTAATAGAGAAACCTCAGCAACAAAGTAATACAAACGACTACCTCGTCCACTCGGTACTTCTCACAATGTGCCTGATGAAATACCTCGTCCAAGAGCCGCGCGTCTCACGCATCACCGAAGAAAAATATCACCGGGTTGCGAATCGACGGGTTCATTAAAACGAGTGTAATAAACCAACATACGTTTCATGTTATCGCACGCGCTGCGATAATCGTGTGCGATGACAAATCGGTGCGAAACATTGGTCCACCTACCAGAAATAAACGCACAGCATCCGGTTGTAACGTCAAACGCGCGTGCGGGTATTATGCAAATTTAAAGCAATTAAACAGAAAAAAACGATCACGCCTTTTACGACAATCAAGTGAATTTTATTCGTGACCTCCGCAGTCGCGGCGAATCGTCACCTTAACGAAATTCATTAAAGTATCGATTTATGACCGCGATATTACCCCCCGACTCGTGGGGCAAGAATAAAACGGACGGTTTCGAAGTGTGCATATTAAACAGGCGTACGTTGTAGCAGCCGGATCGCCTCTCGCGTTCGCGTTGCAGTTGCGAGATTTCGTGCATTGTAAGGAAAAGAAAGTTTGTGAAATGAGAGCAGTCGCGAAGAAAGATCACAAGTCTCTCGACCGTCCAAACACGCTCTATTCGATCGGGCTCCTTAAGGGGACTTAAGGGGACTGAGTCAGATTACTGAAAAATCGTGCTTGTTTTTGATAATATTTTGTGACGAACCGAATGAATGTGCAAGAATGAAAATTTTAGATATAATTATATAACATATGAAAAGTAGAAAAATTCGGTTTATTAACAAATACTCATATAAATATAAGTCCACTTGAATTTTAAACGCGTTTCTCTCGAAATTTTATTGTTCAACTTTTTGCAGTGATTTCTCCGAAACTGAGCTTCGTATCGATTTGAAATTTTAAAGCAATAATACTTGGTCATCTGGCTCTCAGGTGAACCATAGACAACTCCGTCGAAATATTTCATTTTGAGATATTAATTTTTTTATTGTAAAAGAACTGAAGAATTTGAATTTTTTCCTAATAATAGCTGCCCTTTTGTTGATTTTGTTCGATTTTTTTGTATAGTGCTTCACCGGATAATGATGAGCCTCCTTAAGATTTCTAGCTAAAATTCGCTCTGATCGGACCACCGAGAGCCGAGATATTACTGCAAAAACGACAACTTGAAAAAAAAAAAAAGGAGAGTATATTTCAGCTATATATATCGTATATTTATATGATTATTTGTTAATAAACAAAATTTGTCTACTCTTCACATGTTGCATAAATATACCTAAAATTTTCATTCCTGCACATTTATTCAGTTCATCGCAAAATATTGTCAAAAACAAGCACGATTTTTCAGCAATCTGATCTTCCAGTCGCCTTAAAGGGAGAATTATATGCGAAGCAAACTGTTTTCAATGGACTTGAAATTTTTATAGTATATTTATTAACGTTCAAAGTATAAAATAAATTTATTACTATCTATACGGAAAGTGAAATAAAATAAAATAAAATTTTAAACGCGTTTATCTAGAAACACTATTTTCTTAAACTGTCGACATGATTACGTAAAAACTACTGTACCGAATAACTTGAAATTTTTATTATAATCTTTATTATAATTTATTATAATTTTTTTAATATACATGTAAGTAGACATGTAATTTTCGCCCCTACCTTGAACACGGTTATATTTTATTTTATTCATTTTTTTAAACATGATTACAAGTTGAAAAAAGTTTCATTTTCGATATTTTTCTTTTGTACAGTCATTGTCTTTCCAAACTTGGCTTCATTGCCTTCATTTTCGTACGGGCTATAATGGCAACCATATATTTTAAAAATCTTTCTCATTTTTTGGTTTCAGAGTGGTGAGAGGCCCGAAATTATGTCGACAGCGAACACAGAGCTCGCAAATGGATAACTGCATTTTATCTGCAATTACAAATTGGATCGGTTCTTGCGATTGAATAAAATTTATTTTATACTTTGAACAATTATGAATACACTGTGAAAATTTAAAGTCCGTTGATCTTACCGTTTCTGTTGAAAAAATTCGTAAAAATAGCCATGAAAACGGCCTTCCGCATATAATTCCCCCCTTAACCGGCAGGATTAATCATATCGGTAGCGGCCGTTGCACACGAAAGTTCATTCGTCCACGGACGATTTATTACACCGGCGTATAAAGGAAAAGCCATAAAATTTGTAACCGTGCCACACGCGGGCCTTTAGCGCGTGCGAGAGTGCGTGGGTCAGGATTAGCTGCCTTTTAGGCCGTACACACATTCACGGAACATGGACACATGCGCAGCGGGAAACACCGTGTCTGTATATGTGTGTATGTACGTATAAAGATGAAAAGCCTAGCACATGCGAACGCGACTCGCGATAAAAATAGATTGTGTCCGCGCTTCGTAAAGAATGTCAGACGGGACAAACGATGACGGACATTTCGCCGGCGGGCGCCTCGCCGTATTGTTTTCCGCCTAACGATCTCCTCCGTAACGCACGTAGGTCTACCGGTCGATCGATCGCGCGGAAGGATTACGTGCAGGATCAGAGTGAGGAAGCGCGTCATTGGAAAACGCGTCGCGCGCTGGGTCGACAGGATAAAGTTTCCCGCGGCGCGCGAGGGACACCCACGAGAAGTCTCAGATATCCTTCCACCAGGTGGTCCGTTCGCGACTACTAGGTGTGTCTGTTAGTCGTTTATCGTTATGCGCAAAAACTCCGTGAGTACACGACTATGTGGATGTCTCTCGCGTAATGGATATTCTAAGAATGGCCGGACGCGTCTTCTTAAAGTCAACATTTTAAGATTCTTGCGTATTGTATCCAATCGCTAATGACGCGCTAAAGTCCTCCGCGTTAATAAAAACGACAGTAATAAGACAAGCGTTTTATACGGAGGAAAAAGTTTGTTCGAGTTGACGTAACGCGGAAACGGGGAGCGAAATCTTTACTTCTTACAAACCTTTGGCTCTCAGAGCCAGAGATTCTGTCTCTTTTGGCCAATACGCGTTCGGTTGTTTCATTGTGCGACAAGAAAGAGGAAAGAGACACGAGAGATAGAATTGTATACCGTATTTGTAGACTAAAAAAGTTAACGGAGATCGAATTTTCCTTCGAGAAACGCATTACACTGATTCTAATTGATTATACCGTGTACGCGCTTCTCATATATATAGATGAAAATGCGAGATGTATATATACCCGTCGCAGCTGAAGGACATAATCATTAGAAAATAAATTAGCACATAAATAGACTTGGAACTCTTTAAAGAACGTCATTGTTTAATAAGAAAGTACAGTAAGTATCGGAATACACTTTATCGGAAAATTCCTCAAGTTACAGCCGCGAAGTTGAGACAGGAGACCGAGAGGCAGAGAAATAGAGAGAGAGAGAGAGAGAGAGAGAGAGAGAGAGAGAGAAAGTTAGCGGAAATTTCGCGTTAGACGATAATAGTTTATAACAAATTTTACTTGTCCCCAAGTTGCCGCGAAGTTGCGCCGCGCGAAAGGACGAGAAAAAGGTCTTTCTCTCAGACACGCGGCTCTCTTCGCGAAACTCGCAGGCGAAATGCAAAGGATGACATAGTAAAGGAGAGACTCTTCGTTGTGTCGGTAACGAAATGAGAAAGACACACGTCGCTGTTACATACCGAGTATTCGTACTCGAGTGCACACCTAAGAACTTAGTCCGCGACAGTCGTTGTCGTGCGAACGACGAAATTTGCGTGTCGAATCGTCAAGTGTCAATTTTTCTGGGCGACAAGACACCCTCACGAGTCGGATCGGAAAAGTCGTTGCCGCGGAAATAATTCACCGGAGAATTCACTTCTCGGTACGATCGTGATTATATAAAGATTGAAATGTTCCGATCCAAACGTGTTGAAAATTAGTTTGCACACACACACACACACACATATGTACATACACCTTTGTGTTTTCAAGAGCTATCATTGACCCATAGTTTAAGTATATTATGTATGCTTTTTTCCTCTTTTTATCACATGAATTTTATTACATCAATTGAAATATCATAAATAAATCATAGGTATGTGCGTGTGTGTGTGTGTGTGTTAAATATTCCCAAGTATTGCTCGCGAACGTGCAATTTCCAATAAATGACATATGATATGGTATGTTATGATACAATAACACGTTATTTGCACAGGATGTGTACTTGGTAATTCGCATGTCAGATACAAGCAAGCGCGACATATTTCTTCTTTTCCGGAGTCGTCGAGTCAAGGGATAAAATTCCGAAGTGTGCACCGCGAGCATTGGGATCGTCTCCGATCCCTTAGGACGATGCGAGACCTGTACCTGGTTGTGCCCATACCGTCGCGATGTCTAACTTAAAGATGCCCAGCGTTAGATTAGCGCGCAAGAGATTCCGCGATTGCTGCACCTGCGTATTACCAAAAGATGTGCTGTTTGAGCGATCCTCCACATCTCCTTCGCGCGCTTTGCAATGTTCTCTCAAACGTCACAAGCGCCTAAGTCGTCACCGAGTGGAACTTAAACCCCCGGCGGGATTTAGACACGCTTCTCCGCGCGAGTCTCTCTTCCTCGACAATCCATTCCCGATACTCATTTAAATGCCCCGCCGGACGTAATCGCGGCTCGACAAAGGCTCGACACGGAGCGTAATTATCGCGCTTATATCTCGAATTTATGTACACATCGAGAGCACATCGGCGTGCAAATTGATTCCTGCCGCTTGCGAATGGAGCTTGCGAAAGAAAAACACGTAAGGCGCTATTTGCGCGGGAAACTTACCGAGAGCGTGATGATCTTGTCGAAGAGCATGACGGGCGGCATGTGGAAATCGAAGACGAAATACTGGAACAAGACGAAGAGCGGGGTGAATCGCGGCTAGGCTAACAAAAGGAAACAGAACAAACTGCGTGAAAGAAAAAAACAAAAAAACTGAAAAATTGGGGCCAGCAGATGAGCGTTTTTATCGTAAAAAATTCTGCCTCATCTTTAAATAAATGATGCTAATATTCCGAGCAGTTCGGGGTGCTCTTCGAGTTATCGCAAATACCCCGCTATCTGATTATTTTCGGCATTACCTGGATCGTCACGGTTGATCTTGAAATAATTCCAGAAATCAAGTACCGAGAATTATCGGAGTATCATTCACTGAAATTAGACTGACCTTCCGTCTTCTCGACTAACAGACTTGCTGTGTAACTGCGCTGTGTCACGCAATGGAGATTCCACGTAGGAATGTAAAACGCAAACAAACTCAAAATCTTCCGGAACGCTATTCACGGTTATTAAACATTCCCACAGTCCCGCAACACTTCTAGGTGGGCGCGGCGATTTCGGATTTTCCGAGCGCACGAGAAAATCCGACTTGAAAATAATTCAGTGATAAGCAACGAAGAGAGTCTGCTTCTGCGGCATTTCTAAGAGCGCGCACTATCATCGGCGACTTTGGATATTCAGAAGGCCGGAGGCTCGTTATCCGGAGGCGGATGTTACCCCCTTCCGACATTTTTAGCAACCGAATAATAGTCATTAAAGAACGAGTAGTCACTCGAATGCCAACCCGAATGCCACGAAAGCCACTCGATTTATATGCACGGCGCCAACTCCAATATCCAAGTTCGCTGAATGACTTGCAGCGCGCGCTCGCGAGCTCGGCTCCTTACTTCATTGTAGTACGGACAATTGGTGGACTCCTTGACGCTCGTGTACTTGCGTTGATCGCCGACCTGCACGCACACCACCGGATCCATATTGAGCCCTGCGAGCTGCCTCGCCTCGATGATCGTCACGCACACCTGGTAGTCCTGCGCCTTCAAGGCGCTGTGCCCGGCGTCGCCGGTCTGTAAAAGGAGAGTGAGAGGAACACGAGGTCGCTTGCAGCGAGACGAGCAGGACGGGGCAGCCCGGGTGAGCAAGGGCGCGGCCCTCACCGGCTAGGATCTTTGCCTTTTAATAAACGACTCACGGCGTTGTGACGGACAACGCGACAACGTTAACGAGCGGCGCGTCAAGTCAAAGGATGAGGAGAGATCGATGCAGCGTCGAGTCGCACGATATTTACCGAGACAGGAGTACCTCGCTCCGCGTTAATGCTTCACGAGGTTAGCGCTACGCAACCGAGAGCGCCGTCGTAAAAGGAGCGACACGGTGACGCGTAAAAATTACGCTCCATCCTTCGCTCCGCTGTTTACTCCCGACCCCTTCGAGAGAGAAGTGCTTCATTGCAAATTCTTTTCATTCGTAGACGATACGCAGCGCACTTATGGAGATCGCGAGCCAACAGCAAGCGGCTCGTTAAATGTTAGATGATTTACGCACTCTCGTTAAACATTAATAGGTGTCGCGATATGAGATCGTTTTTGCAGCGCTATACTTTGAAGCTGAGTGCGTCATTGTCACTCTAGGTTTCCCGTCGTTCTCAGTCACGTCATCTGGCGTGTTGGAATCTATCACGCGCGTAATTTAATGATGAAACTTGAATTAAACGGCAAGAAACGCGTGAGAGCAACGGAATATATTTTACGCGCGTAAAAATAACACGCTTGCATTCGCTGCGTATAAACGCGAGCAATGACGTATGAACATGACAATGCAAATTGTTAATCGTCATTAATTAACCTTTGGCTTCGGTCTTTTGGCCGGCTTCAGGGCCGCCTCCTCCTGATCGTGGCTGACGCTCAGCTGACTGTCGTTATCGGACGCGTTCGTCTCGAGAGAAGTCATGGAGTTCGTCCGCGACGGCTCGTTCGAAGTCGGGCAGCTGGAGTCCCGCCTGTCGAGGAGCTCTTTCGTCTCCGAGTTGCTGTCGCAGGAGCGCGCCCGCGGCGGCCTCTGCTTCCCCAATTTCAGGAATGATCGCATGCTCCTCAAAGTGGTGCTTCTGCGGGGAAGCCGTAAAGGGGAGCCGATGTTATCAGCGAGCGGAGCTTCTTCTTTTCGCAAAGTAATTCTCTCGCGATTGTTACGCGAGGAATACCTTCGAGGAGTATCGATCGGAGAAGTGTAATTCAGCGCGACGCTCGATGATCGTTGAGATCGTTGAGATTTCAAGACCTTCGGGTGATCTATCGAGGAGAGGAGAGGAAAAAGAGCAAGAGAAAATGCTCGTGTCTCGCGCATGCCGAAGGTCATCTCTTCTGCCGTCAGAGAGATTAAAGATATTACCGGTACTATTATTATTATTATATTATGTCTTCCTTTCAATCCTATTTCAGGGAGACTATTGCAGGAGACTTTGTTTCAGGCTGCCCGCTTTGGTTCGTGTGCTCTGCGCGGGACAAATATAACTTTCTTCTCAGGACAGTAACGCGATAGCCGCTTACTAGCGCGTCACGTTCATATCAGTCCCCGTTTCTCGCCGACGATCCGTCGTAACGTCGTTCCTCCTGAGCTGTGATGCCACTGAAATCCCGCTCGTAATCATAAGCGCACGCATCAGCGGATTAAAGTGTTCAGAAATGTAAATTGAATCCGCGAATGTTTCCTACTGTAACGAGCAGCTGTCAAACAGCGACAGAGAGACGCGCGCGAAAACGAGGCTCTCTGAATGTTTCAATGTTGCACGCCGTCGAGCGAATTCGAGCTATATACGAGGAGGGAAATGCGTAGGAAAACTTGTTTCAACATATTCGATATGATAAATTTATTATCGCTCGAAATTATATATACGTTTACTCATCAACGCGTCGACCGGCCTGGCTGGTTGACTCTGATTATTTCAACGCTCGATTCGGCATTGAATCGGCAAATGTGCGGTGGATAAATTCGCGACGCGTATATTTCGTTAGCTCGTTTCATTAGTTACCTATCGGCTGTGCAGCGTTTCATTCGTTAACGCAATTAATTACGTTTCGCATGTAAATTAATGAGACGCGATGATATTAGAGCGCCGTCAGCTGGCGACCGGTAGAGGATAAAATGTATACAAACGGATGTAATTTAACACACGCGTGGCGACTGCCTTGGAGCGCAATTCTGGGCAACTTCGAAACAAGCAAGCGAATCCACGTTGCCGTCTTCCGTCGTAACATAATTTTGTCGTTTTCAAGTCCCCCAGAATCCCGAAGTGTGTCCCACATCCTCAGTAACATCCTGCGCGCGTTCCTCCTCACGAGTCTCCTTAATCCTCACAATTTTTGCCTGAGGGAGAGACCAAAGTCCCGAAAGAGATTGCATGCAGTGATCCATCGGACCGAAAGCGCCGGTGGAACTTTCCGGTCCCGTAAGTCGGGCTGAGATTGACACGAGAGTCCCCCCACGTGTCTCGGGACACACGTCGCATCCGTTCCATCGCGACCCGATCCTTCATCGATTACACCACGGCGGCGACCGGGAGTCGTGGGCGGCGGTTTCGCCAACGGCAACGTGTCACGCGGTGTCGCACGATGTCGCCCATACGGACGGCCACGAATTATGTCCTCGGCCACGTCGTCGTCGACGAGGGAGGTAACCGGAATTACCGCGGCGCTCCCAGGAGCATTTAATACGCCGAAGGAGCCGGCGTTCGCGAGGCGATATAAAAAGCATCCTCCGCTCTGCGTCCGGTCGACGCGCCGGGTTAATCCTAATAATAGCCGATAGCCAATACGCCGTGAGTCACATCTTCTTCATTCGAAGAGCCGGTGGGAGTACGAGAGACGAGAGGCTGTCGGACGAAGATGAAGATCGATTGCCGCGAGCTCTTGACGAAACTCGACGACAAAGGGCCGGCCACCTCGCGCAGCGACTGCCTGGGCATTCTCAGGGCGGAGAGAGTGCGTAGGGTTAAAATTTCCCTCGCTCTCCCTTCTTTGTCATTACCACACACACACACACACACACACACACACACACACACATATTCGCAGCAGTAATACGCCCCGTTATTGTCGCGTGCCCCGAGAATCGGGTCTTTTTGCGTTCTCACCGCGTCCCACCCTGACCTTTCCGTTCCAAAGAGACTCAGCCCGATCGCAAGCGCCACGATAATGAACTTAAACGCATCACCGATCAGTCTCCCATTATAAACGGCCACTCTCGTTATAAACGGTCGCTTCACGTTTCAATGATGCGACGACGCGGGTCACGTAGTTACGACACGACGCTAATGACGTCGTCCTTAGCGCGTCGGGCTCGATGTGAGCGGCCACTTGAATGAAGGGAAAAATAACCTCGATCATATTTTTCGTTCATTTATCGTAGCGTTTATTCTGCGCACGCGTTATGAGCGAGCGTTTTCAATTACTATGATGTCGACGGTGAAGGAAAGTGTGAGAGAGAGAGAGAGAGAGAGAGAGAGAGAGAGAGAGAGAGAGAGAGAGAGAGAAAGTAGAATAGAAGAAGAGAGAGAATAAAAAGCGGGAGCTCTTAACGGCACGGCACGGCACGGCAAGGCAAATATTAGATTACGATCATTGCATTGCATTTGAAAGAGCGCGCAAGACCAATTTTTTTAATAGCGGTCGCTCTGAATTTCAGCAAATATAAGGACGAACGCGAGCGCGCGCGTGTTCGGCCGCCCAAGCGTAACGTTATTTGCCGTAACGGTAATTCAATAGCGTCTGGTGCTTTAACCCTTTATCGTTTGGTGTGTTAAACGGAGTTAACAACTTAATACATAATTGCAGCCTGCCGTTCCGGCCCACAGAGAGAGTATTCCCTCCTCCCCTTCTCTCTTTTCCTGCTTCCCTCCATTCTTCCTGCCTCTCGGTCTCACCCTTTCATTATGAAACTCTGACGTAGGAGTCGATGTAAATATTTCAACGTTGCGTTGATGTATTCTCATCTTGAAGTTCCGTTTATAAATACATACGAAAGCACACACACACACACACACACGTTGCCCCTGATAAATGCAATTATTAAACAGCAGCGATGTGTAGTTTCGTGCGGATGCAACGTAACGAGACCGATGATTGTCGTTTCGTCGCGCACTACTGAATGCCACGCAAAATATTATTATTACCATTATTATGATTGTTGTTATCATTAACCCTCCGATAGGCGTGGTTTCCTGATGTCAATGTATTTCTCGTGAATATGAATAGGAAATATTCATGTTTACAATGTTTGATCTATGTTCACACGTGCATACGCGCATACCGAAAGTAATCTTACCCGGATTAGGTTCTATTACTAAGTACCGCGAGAATATTGCACGTATCAAGAATGGAATCGTATTTGTCAGGCACTCCGTTTGTCGGAGGGCTAAATTGATTCAGGCCGAGCTGAAACCCGACGACGAAGAATCGCGATGACCGTCACTCACCGCTTCCGATCGGGAGACTTCTCGCCGGCCGCTACTGATGCACCCCTCGGCAGAAAGCCCTTTTTCGACGTTTTTTCGGGGGTGTGCCATGATCCTCTTCTCTTGCTGCCTGCAGCGCCGCTGCTCGCCTGCTCGAGGCTCCTCTCGAGATTCGCGATGTTCTGCTCGATGTCGATCAGCATCTGCTGCTCGTCTTCCATTATTTCCGTGGCCGCGTAGGAGCTGCAACCTTCGTCCGGGGGATTGTATCGAATTTCGAAACACACCACCGCCTGCAACATGCACGCACACACACGAGCACGCGCGCGCCCAATCGCACGTTAGAGAGATCGATCGGCGATGGACGTTAGAATAATCGATGGATGGAGATGCGCGCGAAATTCGTTTTTCGCGCGCATCTCCATCCATCGCGCGAGATCGCGACGGCTGCCGGGGAGGAAGATCGCGATTCGCGATAGTCCTCCGGGAGATGATACGTAACCGGGAAAAATGCCGAGCAATTTTCAACATCGTCGGGAATGTCGGGGAGGCTTTCGGGAAAAATGGAGAACCTAACTCATCGTGCGGCGGAACGGCGAGATACAACGTCGTGCTTTCATTGTTCCCTGAGAAATGGAATGTGGAAAAAGTGAGAGAAAAACGGTGAAACGGAGAGGGCTCGGAAACGCAATAAAAGGGACGAAGTCTAACTGTCTTATCGCGATACCTTCTTACGAAGTCGCAGTTGCGACGTTTATGCGATGTAACGGAACAGATCCAGCGCGGAGGCGTCAGAAAGAATCTCATCCCGTCGGGAAAACGACACAGAATCGAGAAAATCTATTCTCGCATTCGCGTTTTCCCGAACGACCTCGATTTCAACAGACATCGATCTCGTTCGCGTGGATTCAGACGCCGCGACGAAAGACTAGCCATAAAGTTCGCGTATCCCGCCGCTCACGCATAATTACGGAGTCAACACCCGGGATGAGCTCGGAATTTTACGAATCAGCTGAAAGTTTAATAGGTTTTGTTGAATTCGCAGAAAGTACTTCGCATATTTGCACGGTCAACTTCGTTAGCTCGTTGCGTCTCATCTCGCGAAGACGGACGTTTCGCTTTTTCATCGCGAGCGAAGGAGAAGGAAGAGGAGGAAATTGAGAGGACTTCCATCGCGAGTGATTACATGTAACATGACGGCGAGCACACGCAGCGGCGCGTTAAATACCACGTGATAAAAATAAGCCGAGGAACACAGTTGCCGACGCGACGCGACGCGACGCTGAGAGTTCTCGATAGCGTGAAAAAGTCGATTCTACGGGATTTCTCGTCCACACGACGAATTCAATACACGCCGTGACAGTGATTTTGCTCTGTTGCGTATTTCCAACAGTTGCGCAAGCGGCCGGCCACCACGACCACCGCGACCACCGCGAGCGCTCGAGGCGAACGCGTGGGAAAGAGGAAGGAAACGGGGCAACTGAATTTTACAGAATACGTAAAATTGTTCGAATTAACCGACATCGAGCTGTTTTTTACCTTCCGCGCATTTTTACTTTGTGAAACTTGATTTCATTGCACAAACATCCTACCTGGGTGGTCACGGAGGGACGTTGATGCGTGGGATATCCCGCGATAAAACACGCGAAACAGGGCGGAGAAATAATTGATCTTCTAATTTTTCAGCGATTCTCCCAAGTGACTGGAGAAAACGGAAACTCCCACGCTGGAGAAGATTTATCCCGCTATATCAAGATTGAGATCTTTAGAAAGCTAGACGTGTCGCTAGACGTTGATCGTAATAACTTGAACAACATTTGTCTCGTTTCTCTTTTCCATATATTTTCTACGTACGCGGGATTCCGATTCAAAGCACGTCGAAGCAATTCTGCTCCGAAAATACATTTTTTGAAATATTGGATATTCTCCTCTATCTATTTTTTTTTGTAACTTGATTAAAAATTACTGTCATTCTGTCGTGCCAAATTTCATCTCCTCTCTCTGTTAAATAAAAAATCTATCGACGGCTTTTAAAGGTCTGTTTTTCTTAATACGGTGGGGCACGCCATAAAAAAACCAATATGAATAAAAATTATTATCAGAGGCGATATAAATAAAACGAATGAAAATGCAAATTTATTCCGCCCACGGAGAACGAAAGGGAAGAAAACAGCGCTATTACAAAAATATTAAAGGGAAACTCGCACTTTGTATGCTACGTTTTACAAGCGATTCCGGCGGATCGTCGGAAGGTGAAGCGCTTTGTTCGGAATACAAAACAGCGACTACGTATGCAACGGTCCGACCCGATATATCGGAACGTACCGGAAGCGGTTTGTTATTGAGGTCAACTAAAGAGTCCGAGACCAGGATCCGGCCCTCCCGCACCACAGTCTGCAACACCAGGCCGTATTTCGCCGCGACTTTTTCATTTCTCAAGACCCCTCGCGACACAACTGCCAATTGCAGTACCTCCGCTTCGTCCACTGGCCGCCCTAAATTCCATGTGAAGCTCTGAAATACGAGGAAATTAATTATTTAGAACACTCCTCTCAGAGAAGCTCCCCGAGCTTAGCGCTCGGCTCGGCGATGAAACTAACAGGTGGCTCAGGAAATATCGTCCTGTGACCGGATCTTTCTTTCGAAAGATTATTCTTTCACGACGTTATATACAGGGTGTCTTATAACAAATCTGGCAGAGCTCGTGGAGACATAGAGCGGGTTAAGACAAATATAAAACTCCCATACCGTTTTGTGAGATTCGCAATAATTATCGAGTTATTAATGACAGAAATCTGAGGAATGAGCGCGCGCCGAGACGTTATGGGAGGAGCATTTACCCGCTCAGGCTAGAGAGCATTGCCTAGTCGACAAAGAAACTGTTGCCGGCGGGCAGCGAGAGGAAGGACAACCAATGTTCATGTCCTTATCTCGCCGCTCCTACATCCCGCCGCACCGCATCTAAGTTCGCGCCGATATGACCGTTGAATATTCGCGATTACAATTACGAGATTATTTTATGAGGTATCACAAAAAGCTCATATTGAATTGTAAATTGTAAAGTTCAAGGTTCAAAAGTTCTTTGATCAAGGAAAACGTCGAAAAGAAAAAAGCGATAGAGAGCGGTGAGATCTACAGAGATTCTCATTGTTTTCTATCGCAATCTATCATTTTGCTGCATCGGATCCGAAAGAAATGATATCGCGTAAAGATAGAGTACGATGAACACTTTTCATCGTATTCTATTGTACTCTATCGTTAGGAGAATATTTAATTGAGTATCAGAGTATGATAGAATTCGCGTAGAGACTCATCGTGTCCTATCGTTTTATTCAAGTCTACACGGAAAATATGTTTGGTTGAGTGAACCAATTTTCTGACGAAATGAGAGAGAGAGAGAAAGAGAGAACGATTAAGAAATTTTGATTGAGAATAGCACAATTTTGTTTAAGTTAGCCATAAACCTTGATGAATTAGATTGAATGTTAATATTTCTCTGTATCATTCATATTTCATTTGCAAGCTGTATCATGGACCAAACATTTTTACCATGTATCACGCATAAATTGTTGTCTTATATCGTAATTCTTGTCAATGCTATATTAACGACAGAAGAAACTGAAAGTTCTGTATCGTACAATTGCGAAAAGAGGACCATCGTTGTCAATGGTGCACCAACGATACTCGGCATAAAATTGATTCCTAGGTATAATCGCGATACAACGCCGTAACAAATCCGAGTGTGTTATTTTGACATGCATAAATGTATGATTGATTGACGCTTTCTTTACACGTTTCTTGTCGTCAGAAAATTGGTTCACTCAACCAAACATATTTTCCGTGTAGACTTGAATAAAACGATAGGACACGATGAGTCTCTACGCGAATTCTATCATACTCTGATACTCAATTAAATATTCTCCTAACGATAGAGTACAATAGAATACGATGAAAAGTGTTCATCGTACTCTATCTTTACGCGATATCATTTCTTTCGGATCCGATGCAGCAAAACGATAGATTGCGATAGAAGACAATGAGAATCTCTGTAGATCTCACCGCTCTCTATCGCTTTTTTCTTTTCGATGTTTTCCTTGATCAAAGAACTTTTGAACCTTGGACTTTACAATTTACAATTCAATATGAGCTATCTGTGATACCTCATAAAATAATCTCGTAATTGTAATCGCGAATATTCAACGGCCATATCGGCGCGAGCTTAGACGCGGTGCGGCGGGATGTAGGAGCGGCGAGGTAAGGACATGAACATTGGTGCGTTGTCCTTCCTCTCGCCGCGCGCCGGCAACAGTTTCTTTGTCGACTAGGCAATGCTCTCTAGCCTGAGCGGCTAAATGCTTCTCCCATAACGTCTCGGCGCGCGCTCATTCCTCAGATTTTTGTCATTAATAACTTGATAATTATTGCGAATTTCACAAAACGGTATGGGACTTTTATATTTGTCTTAACCCGCTCTATGTCTCCACGAGCTCTGCCAGATTTGTTATAAGACACCCTGTATATATATATATATATATATATATGTGTGTAAAGGAAAAATGTACAAACGGGGTTATACAAATATACAAATATAAAAAATAGATGAATGTTGTACAAATATATATGATACAATTATATATAATAAAATTGCCCTAACATTTTTCTAGTTCGCTCGGTTTCAATAAAAAGTTCTCCTGCAATCTGTCAATACATCGGAGAAAGATCTCACCGTTTCTTCGTCTCCCTCGCAAATTATTTGCGCTGCTATAAACGAAGCGATTCGAATCACTGTCGCGCGAGCTTGCACGCGCTCTCGGTTCGCACGCACGCATAAAATATGCATGAGAAGTACAATAACGGGATCGGACGCGTGTATATAAATAAAATCAAGCGATCGATAAAATGTAAGCTCAAATGCCCGCGAGAAGACTGAGCGATATTTCCCCAAGAAAGAGAAACCAATGCGGAGAGAAGATTCTGCACATGAAGCCAAATAAAGAACGTTTTATTATTCAGGTAAGAGAATTCGGGAAACCATGAGCAAATCTCGCTTCGCCGAGATTTTTAATAAAGTTACGGCCAGCTAGGTCGTCCTGTTTTCATTCCTGCTGCCTCTCTCTTTATCTTTCTCTCTTTTTCTCTGTTTCTCGTACGCGAAAAATAGATTAATTAATAATTAAATAAACGAGTCAACGTTAAAGAGAGAGAATCGATGAAATTATAAACTTCTGATCCTTTCATTATCATTCTTTCGATTTTCCTGACTGGAGAATTGCGTTTCACGAAATAAAAGCGCGGTCTTTTCTATTCCACGCTGGATATCTAGAGTTACGTCATGACGGGAAAAAGGTAGGAAACGGTAGAACGCGGAATCCGAAAAATTTCGCGCCGATCTCCAGTTTCAAAGACTCCGATTCAATTTCATTCGGTTCAATTTCGTAAAATTACACTTTCTGTCTGTTCACTTAAATTTATTTATCCTTTTGCAAGAAACTTCGTCCTCGTTTGGTTTATACGTTTGCTTGCGCGTCAGGCAAAGTGACTCGAAATTTTCAGAATTGGATTCTGAAACCGCGCAATTATTGAAGCCTGTTCCCCGCAAGAGAAAAGCCAAAATTCTCCAAGTCAATTCTCAACGACGAAGATTGAGCGCACGGGCGCTCGTACGATTAATTTCAACCCGCCCGTATCTCCGCAATAACCTGGCAACTTCATTCTCTCTCTCTCTCTCTCTCTCTCTCTCTCTCTCTCTCTCTCTCGCGCGATGACGCGAAACAAAGTTCCTAATTATATTGAAAGCATTATAAAGTCGCGGCCTTCAAATTTACGATGACGCGCATAAATTGGGCCGTTTATGCAGAGTTCGCACGTTTATTAGTTACATCCTGCGTGATCGCCACGCGGACAACGACAGGATATTGCGAACGTTTACTTGCTACATGAATCGCATTTACGAGGAACGATACGTTATCCCCCCGGACAGAACTTTCAGCCGGACAGAACCACTCGCCGTCACGGAAGCTTCAACCAACTCTGGAGGCATAGTAATGGATTGGTTCGCGTTGGTGGATGTTACCGAATCGAGCTTTCGATGCTTATGAAACAGCTTCCGTGTTCGACACGACGACTACAACACGTCAAGTAGGTCAGCGTTCCGGAGGTAAACGCGTTCGTAAAATCGCGACTGTAATATCTCGCGTGTTCAATCCTTCGCGAAATCATCAGTACGTTGAAAAAAAAAAAGTAGGGAGGATTAAATTTTTCAGGCTTAGGGGTGAAATTTTATTGCAAAAACCAAATTAAATTGAATAAAAATGGGCAACCTGGACGATTGAGTTAGATTTTGAGTCTATTTTATACAATCGGAAGATGAAGAGAATATTATTAAAATTTCGTTGAAAGAAAGTTTTGCCGATAGAACGAGGATAATTGGTCCGCCATATGTGACCACGGAATTACGTTTGTTCAAGGCGACATTTTCATCTGGAGCAATAAAAAAGCCGATCGTTCTTATCGGATATTTTAAAAGTATATTATTTCAGAAATATGTCCAATGAAATGACGGGGATAAAAAAGTAAATATAAAAAAGCGAGAAAGCGAGAATCTTCCACACGGTTGCGTCGGTTAGCGGAGAGATCCTTCACGATTTCAAGTCCTTGAATAATAGAGAATCAAATTGTTCTACGTAATCTTTGCAGAAACCTTTGTAAAAAGTGTTCTAAATGTCTGGCACCGTCTGAGAAGATGAAACATTCAGTTAGAGCCAGCTGCATATTTGATAAAAGATTTTACCCAATTTCTCGAATAAAATGACTAACGACGTTGGTCTACAGTCGAAAATACCTGCGGATTTTCGCAACGCGGGACGCATTGACAAATATATGCGAAAATTTTCAAAATTGTTTTGTAATTTCCTGAGAGAAACTTCTAAAAATCATCTATTAATCCGACGTCGTTTCAAATGGAAATATTTTTATTTTCTCGATGGATACTTTTCACATTGCAATATTCGATAAACTAAATTATTTTCTCAACAAATGTTAAATAATTGAGGTTAAATATTATTCAGACTAAACGTTAACAAAGGTTTGCGTGTACATGGGCGGATACGATATACAAATTAGCGTAGACACAAGGCGAGTGACAGATTACATTTGTAGAACCTTTGTTTGCCTACACGACAATTTATATTCATACGTTATATATATATATATATCTTTCTCTTTCTCTCTCTCCCTCTCTCACTCGACGACGAGGATCGAGGTTTCCATTCCAGCCAATGACAAAGAGCCGCCCCTGTCATTGTAAATCCGCGCATTGTCGAGTTATTGTGAGCGATAAAACAGCGATATCTCTTCCAGAGTGTATCTCCTCGTTCTCTCTCTTTCCATCTCGTCGAATCAGCGATTAAGTTCGCACCGACGCGAGTGGCGCTCGCGCAAGTCGCACAGATTGTCATTACGCTCGCAAATACGATCTCCCACGCGCGCGTGTTATTTCCCCGCAAGTATAAGCGCGATTTATACAGAAGCAAGGTAATCGTACGTTCGCCATCACTGCCGGGGCGAATAAGAACAACACACACGACGTCGCGCGCACGAACGTCACGTTACGAGCAGTAGCGCGAAATTGAAGATCGCGAAAGCAGTAAAGTGCGTCACGTGCGCGTTTCACCGCGTTGCAATGTTGCGCGGATCGATCCGCTGGTCATCACGCACCTTTGTCACCTCGGCCATGACATGAAAGCTGAATGAAAAGATTCGTCGCACCGTAACACCGCCCGCGCGACCGTTATTGCACGCGAAAGTTGAACCGCATCTTGCTCGCGCTGTCTCGTCCGAGCGCTAATGAGAGCCGCGAGATCGTTAATTACGACGAGCACTCACAGTTAACTCTCGCGAGTCCGGTTCAACCACCCGGCATCCATTTTATTCGTAAACGCGCGGAGCTGTATGCCGCGGAAAATTATAATTCAAAATCTGATTATATATTACACTTTTAATCATAATATAATTAAATATTACACATTAATTACGCATTAATGCATTTAATACAATACATTAAGTATGTAGTATAATATTAGTATGTAATATGTTTGATCTCATATACGTTCTTACATGTATTTTATTTATTAATTGGTACGCGAGAAACGCGAGATTTTTTCCTCTTTATATACAGGGTATCCCATTTTAATCCGGCCGACTGAATAAAATTCGAGGATGATATTTTCCAGAAAAAAATGTCAGACAAATGTTGCTCAGTTCTAAGGGGGACATTCGATGCCATCAACAATTTTGACCTCGGGTGAAGGGTTCAAGGTCACTGAAGGTCAACTTTTTTTCTTAAATGGGAACCCCTATTTTTCACATCGGCAATCGATTCTACGTAAAAAAAAAATGAAACTTTTGTCTGAAGCATTTTTTTTTATAACGCAAAATAATTTCACTTATTCAGCCTCCAAAATTGAAATTTTCAAACTTTCTGAATTTTTTACTCGAGAATGGTGGGATTTGGGGGGAAATTGCAAAAGACAAAAAGTTCTTGGAATGCCGCAAGGAATTCACTCGAATTTTCGCATAGTTGATCGTGCACTTTTTTCCGCCAATGTTCTACCTGTCAGGAGGTACCTCGAAAAAAGTAGACGATCAACTATGCGAAAATTCGAGTGAATTCCTTGCAGCATTCCAAGAACTTTTTGTCTTCTGCAATTTCCCCCCAAACCCCACCATTCTCGAGTAAAAAATTCAGAAAGTTTGAAAATTTCAATTTTGGAGGCTGAATAAGTGAGATTAGTTTGCGTTATAAAAAAAAAATGCTTCAGACAAAAGTTTCATTTTTTTTTACGTAGAATCGATTGCCGATGTGAAAAATAGGGATTCCCATTTAAGAAAAAAAAGTTGACCTTGAATGACCTTGAACCCTTCACTCGAGGTCAAAATTGTTGATGGCATCGAATGTCCCCCTTAGAACTGAGCAACATTTGTCTGACATTTTTTTCTGGAAAATATCATCCTCGAATTTTATTCAGCCGGCCGGATTAAAATGGAACACCCTGTATAATATATAAATGTGTTTGATGCCCGTTTGATGCCGTCAATGAAACTTTGATCTAAGTTTGAGACTTCGTCTGAATAAAGCCTGAACCGAAATTGCAGCTTAATCGACGTCGTGCAAAACGGGCATGAATCGCAAATAGGCGAATTGTTCAGAGCGATCGAGGCCGAGGAAGCTCTTTTAAAATGCAAAAGTATAATCTTAACACGGAACTTTAACGCGGTCGCTTTGCCAGTTTGCCTGGAATTATGATTAACGCCGCGGGCAACGCTCACCGCCGGATCGATGGTGGCTTTATCAATCCGGCCTTGTCGAGCATTTACCAAACTTATTCATTACCTCTCTCTCTCTCTCTCTCTCTCTCTCTCTCTCTCTCTCTCTCTCTCTCTCTCTCTCTCTGTATCTGTCTTTCTTCGTCTCTTTCTTTTTCTCTGAACGTCGTGTCCCGTTATCTCGCGCGCATCGCGTACCATTTGATTCGTCGTTATTTGTTTCGCCAAATATAAATGACAGCGCGTTCCCGGGGCAATTGCAATTTTCTTGTTATGCGTTCTCGCATAAGCACATATCTGAAGCTGTTTGCAGGCGGCAATCCGATACGTTTGCAATACGGGGGCACGACGGAATCATTATTTTCCAGACGACACGAACGTTCGCGCTGCCACTCCGACGTTCACAATTACGCTCATAACGGGAACATCGACACTCCGATAATCCAATACTCCACTCGACAACACTCCAGTCTAAAGGCAATTATCTCGCGACGTATCGATTGTAGCGTGTGAATGAGAGAGAGAGAGAGAGAGAGAGAGAGAGGGGGGGGGGAGAGGATAGGAGAATAGTCTAATAGCAAGGGGAGAACACATTCGCGTAATTTCAACGAAAATACGCTCTTGAAGTTGCTCCTCGAGCAGAGCCATGGCGTAGCCACGAAGCGTATAGCGCGAGATCGAGTCAAGGACTTTGATAACTTCATGCTTTTTACATAAGCGTTTTATACGTCGGGAAGGAGAATGAAACTTTTTTACCTGCTCCACCTCGATAACGTCCCCGTTGTCTTCGAGATTCGCCGAGTAATGTGACACTTCTGCAACAGACGAGAGAAAAACACGCTTTATGGAGGACTTGCTGGAAAAACGTCGATATTTTCGGTAGATTAACGAATAAATCCGCTAAAGCAAACGTGATTTCCCAGGCGAATGATGCGCGAGCGATAAAGTCGCATCATCCATCGTGTGAAAGCGAGGTTGGGGGCGGTGGTTGGGGGAGACCGGAGCGATTTTGCGTGAGGCGAGTTCGCCATGCAGTCCGCTCATATACTCGTATTGTATTTATATTAATCACGAGAGAAACCGTGGGGAGGAAGCCGCGCAAGGTGTTTCTTACGGGAAAGAGCTACTTCCTCCGCTGAGCTTCGTTAAAATCGGAGAAATATCGCAATTAGAGGTAAAAGGAAGAAGCCCGACTTAAGCGCGACCGAGAAGAGCATTTGCGAGCTCTCTCGGAAATTTCTTGTTAATAT
The DNA here is from genome assembly GCF_003227715.2 of Harpegnathos saltator. Classification (NCBI taxonomy): domain Eukaryota; kingdom Metazoa; phylum Arthropoda; class Insecta; order Hymenoptera; family Formicidae; genus Harpegnathos; species Harpegnathos saltator. The sequence goes on from NW_020230007.1 coordinate 300,424, forward strand.
TCTCTGTCGTGAGGTAATAAGGCAAAGTGTCATTAGCGTGGAATGAAGTTTCCAGCGACTGCTGACTGTTCGACGAGATCGGACGTCGGGATTCTCCGGAAGCATGCTATTCTACCGTTCGGTCCGTTCCATTTACAGCGCATCTACCGGGGCTAAGTTTCGAGAAATTTAGAAGCGGAATCCGTCCCGTCGCGTGCACAAGCGCGACAGAAATATTGTCCTGCCCGCCGCGAAGCGCAAAACGATGTTCGTCGCCGTCGACAACCCGGGGCATTCTTTCGCCTTTACACGAATAAAAAATACATCGACGCTTGATACTCTGGCCTTTGCCGAGCTGTTTGCGAACTGCTGTTTGCGAGCTGTCGCGATGCACGACGGCAGCTGTCCCGTTTCTCCAGTCCGGAGGAGAAGCGCGGTTGATATCGCGGCGGTCTCGCTCTCGCAGGCGCGACAATTCCCATTAGAATCGCCAACTCGTCGCAAGTTCGCCGGATAATAATGGACGGCACTCCCGAGCAAATTAAAATCATATTTCGCGGGCTTGCGTCAGAGGAGAGAGCGGCTGTTGGGATTTCACTGGATGAAAAAAAAAGAGACGATACATCGAGCGGCGGGCGCGACTGCGTCGTGCAGGATTACACACAGGGATTCCTCCGCGGCGGTTAGCGCACAAAGTGCCTTTATTCTACGGTAAATGCCGTGCTTCGCAACGATAGTCGCGCTCTCTCGCTCACCGTCTCCCTTTGTCTCTGCCTTGTGGCGCGAGGTACGAGCGCAATGCGATTTAATTGCACTCGCGATGCCCGACAAACGTACGAATTAACCGGATAAAAATAACTCGCTCTTCGCGGCCGCGTCTCGTAACGTTCCGGAAGGATAAAGTGCTCAGCGACGAGAGTACAGCTCTGACGTGTGCGGCTTTGTATCGCGATTACAAAGAAAAGAAGAGGGAAGAAAGCGCATGAAAAGGACGCCCTTGCTTCTGTTTCGCGAGAAGCCACGAACACTTGCCTCCCCCCCCCCCCTTCGAGTGAAACCAAGCCACGTGCAGCTCTGCGACCGCGACCGGTCGGGCGCGATAAAAATAATTGTGTTTACACCGAGCGACTTTGCGGCACTTTCGTCAGATGATCGCGCGCAAATTTACACGTGCTTTCTTTCTCGCGCGAGACAAGTCAAGCGACTGGAGAAGATCCGACGGATGCTCCCCTGCGGCCGGGCTTTATTTACCCGCCGCGAAAATCCGCACGACGTGTTTATCGAACACGAAAAACCAACAGGCACCTTGGCCTGATAACGTTTCCCGTTCGCATGGCTGCGTCTGTGTGCGTGCACGGGTGGGCGCGTGCGGCCGCAGCTAAACCGCGAGATAACGAAATTGTTATCGGCGGGCCGGCCGGTTGGCAAGAAAGCCACTGATAGAAAGCCGAGCCTTTCCACCGAGCAAGTAGATAAAGTGTTTTATGGTCAGCCGGCCACGTGCAGCGACTCGTTAACGCGCGATGACGTCTATCAACGGCACTCGCCCTCCCCCCCCAGTCCTGCAGCGCCACCGATCCTTCGTAACTTCTTTCATCAATGTCGACGTTTTTCAATGTGAACACGGAAAGCCGCGAGTGACGGTTTTCCTGAGCGAAGGCATATAAGAAACGTCGCGCGCTCGCGTACTCGTGAGCCGCATAAAAATGGCGTTTCACGGCACGCCCGCCAGTTCAGTCGCGTTTATTCGCGAAATTTCGAAGCTTCACTCGCGCGCTGGATGCGAGAGAAGCGCTCCGGTGAAATTCCCGACGTGGAAAATGCCTCGGAGAGGCGAGGAAAGCACATCGGCCGGTGCCGCTGGTGCGCACGATGTTTTACGAAACTTGTGGTTACCGAGGGAAATCAGGCGTGTTGATTATTGATATTGATGATACGTGCATATATCCGAATATGGCTGTACTACGTCAAATGCGTAAATAATTACCGCGAACTAATAATGTGATTAATGTGCCGTTGCACAAGCAATGCTACCGAATGTAACGACGTCGATTGTCTCGCAATTATCTCAATCGAATATCTGGCTCAGTCGAGCTCAATTTGCCGGTAATCGTCCACTTACTTGTAGCTCCGGTAAAACAATGACAAAAGGCACAATGATTAACCCTTTAACTGCTACGGTCGAGATAACTCGATTTGGACTTTCAATGTGTAATACTCATTTAATTTAGTTTGTAAAAAGCATTTGAATTGAGCGGGCATATAGTGCCATCTGTTATCATTATAAAATATTTTATAATTGTAAAAATAACTCAGCAAAGAGGGTCATTTAATGTCTCAGCAGTTAAAGGGTTAATGTGGAATAATTCCCACGTGATGCTAATGTTGATTATATACATGCAAATCGACGTCGCACTACTCGGGTGCCTACAGTATGCACATGGTGACTCGGACCTCGCGACCTTAATTTTACCGAGGGCTTTTCGGAGTAATTTGAAGTTAATTTTTCCTCGGCGCAAACGTCAACAGCTTTCCAAGACACAAGCGATCGCAAAAGCGGAGCTCTTTGCGCATAAAACTTCAGTCGACTGAGTGTGATTAGCAGAATTATTCTCTTCAGTCAATTGCACTTAATTTCGGCAAAAGTCCAACAACAACGTGTAGTTTAACAACCTGAGTACGTTGTGTTGAAGAGTCGTCATAAATAATGAACTCCTATGAGATTTTCGCGAACAAATTGCCTCCATGTTGCTCTGACGGAATCTTTTGCTATGATTAGAGCCGCGAGTTTCAGTACACCGTGTGCATAAATAGCTGCGATTAGAGAACATGCAGTTCTTCCACGCGCCGCGATTATTATAAGTTTATTCCTGTCACCAACCTTGACGGTTTCACGGAAAAATACGCTGACGATAAAAAAGTGATTCGAGTGAGCACATAATGCTCGAAAACATTTCTCACCAGCTGCAAAACTCGCTCATGTCGTAGGCGCGGCGTAATAGCTGAATAACTTCCGCGAAAAAAAAAGGAAAATAACAGTCGAGAACGGTTGGGCTGCGGAAGAGAAATACATGAATATTGCATTTTGCTTGCATAACTTACGAGCGTTGTTATCAATTCTCCGTCGAAAGAATTCTATCTATAAATTGTCATTCAGTGCTGAATACTGAACATTTCATCCGTGCGAACATTCAACTCTCGAAATCGTTCACTTTCGAAATCAAGTTTCATGCGATGACTGTTACACAGATTTACGATAAATTTCGCAAAATGTGTCTGATGTATGTCCGTGTTGTTTGTGTGTGTATGTGTGTGCGCGTGTTTGTGTGTGTGTAAGGTATTTATAAAAGGTAAAAGCACCGATGACAAGATCGGTACCTAAAACTTTAAACATTTTCATTACTTTGGTCTTTAAACACGAATATTCAAATTTTCGACGTAAAAATATATATATGTACTTCATGTTGAAAGTTCAACCTTTCCTGAATCGCGTATCGGTCTCTCAGCCGACACGAAATCGTTGTTTCTTCGACAACGTTATCGTAGTCGAATATTCAACCAGGAAGCGAAAATAAATTTTTTTACCACACTTCGCCATAAAAACCAATCTCACAGGCCAAGCGCGAGTTTTTGCGAATTAAGAATGAGTGAAGGAAGATTAAAAATTTATACTCAAAGGTCAAAGCAGCAAGAGAATTTCAGAGTCAGTCATGTATCTGGCAAGGTTGGGAAAGTTATTTTTTAAAAGTAACTCGTTACCGTTACCATTACTTTCGGTAAAAAGTAACTCGTTACCGTTACTCGTTACTGATCTTAAAAAATAACGCGTTACCGTTACTTGAAAGTAACGATATTTTATTTCGTTACTTTCCGTTACTATTTTTTGTTGTAAATCCAGGATTATAAGAAAGGTGCTAAGATAAGATATAAATCGGACATAAGACGATTAGAAATATATATATATATATATATATTTAAATATTTTTATTATTTTATGTTATTAAGTGTTGTACTTAATGAAAAGTTTCTTAATTAGTGGATATGAATTTAATATTTGGACATTAGTGCCTGTTGACTTTAAAAATCTTTGCCATTCATCATAGGCAGATTTCTCATTTGATGTTTGCTATTTAAAATTAAAAAAGTCATCGTTATTATTGTGCTTATCAGACATCAAAAAATTTTTAATTGAAGGAATTCCTTATAAATCTTCTAAATTCGTTTGCGCAAGTTTTCACTTATTATCTCCAGCTAACCAACTCAATTTGGGATGCAAACAGCTGGCAATTATCAATTCTTCGTTTTCGAATGTAGTACAAAACCTAAAGTTAAATCAATAAAATTAAATATGAACATATTGATTTTTCTTTTTGATCAGATGAATGTTGTTTGATGGACATATGTATTAACCAAATTACACCAACTTACCTTTCTTTTAAACCTTTCTGTATAGCTACGGTCAATGGATGACAATATGTGAGTCCATCTTTATTGGTTCTCATTAAATCCAGCATAAAACAAAAAATGCATAGAAATTAAATATATTAAGTTAAGTTAAGTTTAATTAAGTTTAATTAAGTTAACTTAAATTAAGTTTAATTTTATAAAAATTAAAAAGTAACGATTAAAGTAACGGACGTTTTGTTACTCGTTACAAAAAAAATGTATCGCCGTTACTTTTTCGTTACTGACACCAAAAAGTAACGACGTTACCTAATCGTTACTCAAAAAAGTAACGATACCAGTTACGAACGGCGTTACAAGTAACGCGTTACTTCCCAACCCTGGTATCTGGTCACTGGTACTTTTATTCTACGTGCGTGGGTGGTATGTATATCCACAATTGCACCGCACCGAATTGTTCCCTAATGATCGCGTGGTGCAGTTACAGCTGCACAATACAGAAAGTTGCGCTATCGCAGTCGCGCGCGCTATTGTCGTTAACTACGCTACGATGGGAAATGCAAATTTTCTGCATTTAGGGCACCGCTCGGCGCTGACGTATTTGCGGATATTCTCGACGGGACGAATAATTATTATTAATTAGTGGCGACATGTGAAAAGTGGACTGAGGAAGGGGGAAGGAGCGGGGCGGTTAAAAACGCACACAATTTCGCGGCGCTCGTTACGCGCCGCGGTACGATCGGCCACGAATTAATTACTTCACCACATACATATGCGCGAGCCACGTATGCACATGGCAGTGCGCGTTCGTTGACGGAAAAATTGCCGGTAAAATTGCGCGAGAGCCGGTTATTCCGCGATTACGAGAGAGCAGAAAATGCGAAACGTCTGAAGCGGTCGACTGCGACCGATGTATGAAATGAACTTGAGACGCGCCGTGCCTCATGCCGTGTCTGTCATTGCCGCGATCGTGCGACGTGATTATCAAAGGAAAAATCATCCCTCTCCCTCCCCCTCCCCCCACCCCTGTGTGTCTGTTCGTCGATTTCGTGCTCGAATCTATTTGACTGTGTGAACTCGATATGTTCGTCGCATATAATTCATTAGAACGCGCGACACAACGTGTAATATCGCGATACTAACGAATGGCTAAAGCAACATGTTTCATACGGCACGGCATCGATTTGATGCAGCCGGCGGATTTGATCAAAGGCAATCCTGCGATCAGCACGCATCGGACGCTGAACGTGTGAACGAGCGCTTTGATCATTAACGGTGCCGGCCGCTCTGTCTGCGCGACTTATTGTCGCAGCGGAACGTTTATTACGTATCTGAAGCGCGCGCGATATATCGCATGATAAAAGTATTGCGTAATATGATTAAAAGGCGTTATATCGTCGTCAGCCTCGAGAAAGTTTACTCTCTGCAGATGTAACTCGTTAGCGTTATCATTATTCATTGTGAAGGATAACTCGTTACCGCGGCCGTTACTCGCCGCTATTCCCGCCGCTTCATTCGCCAAGTTTTCAAGAGCCCCTCTTACGACCCGCTGCGGGCTCAGCCCGCATACGCGTGATTCTACATAACGGGCGAAATAACGGTAAAAATAACGATTCGCCGTTATCGCCGCGGGAAATGTAATCGCGGCTCTACACTCCCGCCCCTTCGTGAACTCTCAGTTATCTCGCCTGTCGACCTTGCGGTCGACTCTCACTCGCCGCCCTCGTTTATTTTCGTCGAATGTCGAATCGCGTTACCGTTACCGTCACTGACGAGGAACGAAACGTCATTACCAAGCCGGTAACAGCGTTACAAGCAAGCTCGATCATCGTGCGTGCTGATGCACCCCACTGATGAGGGGGTCGCGCGCCGGTGAGCCTCGCCGTGATTATTCCGGAGAAAAGAGATAGCATATCCCGTCACCGGTTTCTCGGAAATGCAAGATGAATATCGGGCCCGGATACACCAAGATGTCCCGCCCGAGCGTCTCGGAGAGTCTCGCATTCATCGCGTTCTAATTTCCTCGGCACGCGCGATAGCGTCGCACAATACGGCGCTATTTGCGTCCCGCGTCCACGGCGATTACTATGGCCGACTCGTCCTCCGATATATTCGAGTAATCCTAATGGCCATTGGTAATCCGGGTAAGCCGACGTTATTGTTTTGCAAAGAATACACGGTGTATTAAGCGAATTAGGCGCCAGAGGCGGACGGTGACCTTGTCGCGGCGCAACGCCCGTAATTCCTTGTCCCTCTAAATAATCGCAAAGTGTTCGACGACTTCCCTTCTTTCCCTCCCACTCTCGATATTATACGCACACACACACATACACACACACACGTATATTCCCCACCCACTTTTTACGTCGACAAATACCGACGTTCACCGAGGAGCCGTCGTTAAAGAGGCTCTCCCGGGTTCAGCATGAACCTTTATGCCTGAACTGGGGCAGATATGATTAAATGAAACGTTACTCTCTATAGCACTTAGGCTCCCGGGCATGCGTCTCGCTATTCGCGTCTAAATTCTCTTTGGTATTCACGCACACATTGAGGCGACCGCACACAATAACCGCTGCGAAACAGCAGCACTGAGATAACATTGAGAAACAAATTGAAACGCCTTCTGAAGGCTCTGAATCTCTCTCTCGTCGAGCGGAAGACGCGTAAAATTTCGGGTGTCCTCTCACCCTGCGACCGCCGCTTCGGCGTAATTCACGTAACCGCGATGGATATTTCGAGTGTTCGGCCGATTCAGTCTGCGCGATACAATTAATCGTGTCGCGATACATACGCTGAGTATACACTTGAAGCGATAAATAAACACGGCGAAACGCTGGCGGTGTAATTTACTTGACGCAACGTACCGCATTGTGCTTCTGATTATTTCGATAATTATTTCTAACGAAATGAAAATCGCTCGCTTGTTCCTCTCACTCGTCTCTCTTTCTGCTTTTTTATCGATAACGAGCGCGGATGTGAATTTTATTCGCGATAGTAGGGCGCGCGCATCCCTCCCCTCTGAACGCGGCGAGATGGGATTGGAAACGAAGCGCGCAACATGTCTGAGCAAACAAAAAGCGATGAGCGCGGTAAACGCGCATTTGGACACCTCGGTGAATTCGCGAAATTTTACGCGCCGCTCCCACGGTCGATCGTTAATTGGCCGATGTGCCGATTAACGGAGAGCCATCGCGTATCGGCCGGTCATTGGTATGCAACATTATGTGCATCTACAATCGGTTAGTCCGAACATTGGCGAATCAACCCCGAAGGGTCGTTATGCACATCCGTAAGGCAAACGTTTACACACTTTCAGTCACACACACACACACACACACACACACACACGTGCTCTCGCGTCCTGGGAAATTCACGAGAGGATCATTGGTCAGGCATGCGATACATCGGACGTGGACGAACGACGCAGCTGAGACGCACGTGGTGTATTATAACTCGATTCGCAGCAATAAGCCGATATTGAGAAAGATGGGGACGGGGGGAGGGGGGGAGAGATATTTAGCCGATAAAAGCCGACAAGTGTGAAACATTAATAATACGCCGAAACGGCACAATTGTTGCGCGGAGTTGGATACCAGCGGTCCGTTATCTCCGCCCTATATCTGAGGCTTCGATGGTTCCCCCATTTTATTTCCGCGAGAGGGAATTCACTCGCGCCTCCTCCGACCTCCTCGGCCAGAGGACGCGATCCGCTGGATTTTTCAGATACGCCGACGTATATTATATTCTGTGTGTACGCTTCGTCCTTTTCATTCTACTTGCCTCGGTCCGCTTTCTATTTCGCCCCGTTCGCTTCAGTGATTTATCTATTTATCTACTTACCCATTTCTCGATGGAAAAAGCGAGATTTATTTTATTTTATTCGATCTCTTGACAGCGAAGCGAATATCGAGGCTGGACGCGAAATTACGCGACGCACGCGAAATCGCCCGGAGCGCGTGCGTATGTTGCGCTCGCTCGCTCACTCGCAATTCCATTTCGCCCGCACACGTCCGCGGATTAATAAACGCGAACTTTGACATTACCTCGAAATTCGATCCTCGCGACCTTCTCGCCCTTGCACTTGAGTCCCTGAAAATTCTTCAGGATAACCACGAGCGACATCCTCGCGTCTTCCCGGCGTCGCGCCGCGGCTCCGCTGGGCGTCAGACACCCGCTAGGCGAAGGGGATCAGGATCCTCGCCTAATCCTCGACGACGGCGCCGCGGGTTGTTATCCAGCCAACGCTATCGGGTACAACACCATTCATCGGTGCCGTTTTCGCGCCATTCATGATCTCGCCGACAGTCGGCCCGCGATTGAGTCGGCGAGAGCTGCCCGAGACACGGAACGAGTCAGCTTCGCTGATAACGGGTATCGCCTCTCTCACGGTCGTGCCGTGCGCTATCCGAGCCGAGTTGACGCTTGGAGCAATCGGCGAGGTCAAGGTGGAGCTGGAGCAGGCCTCGAATCACACGAGGCTGCGAGTGGACGCTTTGAGTTTCAGTCACTTCTCGGCGGAGGCGCACGACGGTGTCGAGCTCGCACGGTGTTGAGCGCACGGCGATGCTGCCTGCCGGGGAGGCTGCCCGTCGACTACCACCGAGAGAGTTCGCGCCTCAAACAACCCCCAGCGTACCGGAGGAGGCAGCGCACGCGCTCCTGCGGCGGTCGTGGCCCGCTGGAACCGTCACCACATTACGCGTACGTGCGAGCGTCATTAATAGCTGACGTAGGGATGCCGATTTTAAATCGATTTAATCGAGGATCGGTTAATCGGAGCCTGAAAGAGCGATTTCAAATCGACTTTCTGGAACTGAATCGATTCGAGGATCTGTAAAGGATCGATCTGTAAATTCTGAAAATCGCCAACACGATTTTTTCAGTTTCTACTAGTAATATAGTTTCTTATTTTAATTCCTTTTAGTTGTAATATTTGAATACACTTAATGGCTGATGGCGATGCACATTACGTTGCCTTTAGGCCGACGGGCGGCCCATGGGCGAAAATTTTCAGCGGAACGCGCGAACCAATCACAGCCACTCCATATAATAGTATATATTATATACGTATGTATATGCATATAATAATAAACGTGATTTCTTATTTAATGACGTTTAAAAACCCTTGATTGATGTTAATGTATCAAACTAATTAAATTCTTAGCATAAAGATTTAAAGATCTTTTTCTATCTTGTTGTGGCCATACACAACACAACCAAAAGCGTACCATCTGTTCAATTTCTTCAATTCATATTAACCCTTTGACTACGAAAGGCGTATATGTACGTCCTCACAAGTCCATCAATATATACGAAAGGCGTAAATATACGCCCTCTGCATTTTTGTACTATAACACCTTAAACACACAAAATAGCTCAAAAAGCTACTTAAAATAAATAAGAAATGGATATTTTTAATTTATTTGCAATTATTATTTTTTAAATCCTAAGAATGGTATCAAATCTCCGGGTACTATTTTGGTCATCAGTCACTGGTCTGCGCAGCGCAGCGACTGACGTGCGAATAACGCGCCGTCCCTACTAATGGATTACTCCGAGATCGCGCCGCAGTGAAAGGGTTAAACTTTATATGAATTGCACGAGATCTACTTTAGAGTGTAGAAATTTGACAGATAGTACAATTTAATGAGTGGTTCACTTTACCCGCGTACCGATTCAGATCGTTCTTCTGAAATCAATTCTTTACAAACCGATTTTTTAAAGATCGATTTTTTTCTTCGTGATTCGAATCGATCTTTAAATCGATCTGTTTGAAAAAGAATCGACATCCCTAAGCTGACGTCTTCGGAGGCTTTCCTCTTTCATCGGATCTTTTGTTTCCTATTTTTCTTCTTCTTTCATCTTCTCCCGAATGATCGACTTTCAGTCGATCGCTCTTTATGTTCGACCTGTTTCTGTTTTTTTTGCTTTGTAAAATCGCAACGACAGCGACACGCCTTGTCCTCGACGTCCCACGACGAATTCATTTGAGAACATATTTTGGGTCGGACCACTGCGAAAATGACTGAAGCATTTGCGTGACTTTCCCTCCCTTTGATTTCCGAAATGCCCGGCAGCTATCGGGTGGATAGAGCGCTCCGAGAGATTTGGGCCGTTTCTCTCATTCTGTCAACAACTTTTGCTTTTTGGGATCATCGAATTTCGACGAAATACTTCGGAGGAGTCTCTCGGACATTTCTGCGACGCTCCACTCCAGACGCTCACGTTGCGATATCTGAGACGTGAGACGGGTGAGGGAATTGCGAGGAGATGCGAATATTCGACATTCTTCGAAGACAGACATTCGTAGCGATACATCGTACGTGAAAATGTGCACATTTCGACCGTGACCCATGTCGTTAGAACGTTGTAAAGATATGAAGCTGCGGCTTTAATAGATGCAACGCGGCGAGTAAGGATCTAATTTCAACAATCGGTCAATGGCGCGGCACATTCGTGCATGCCCATTTCCTCGCGAGTAGCAAGAAAGCCTGGGTTCTTCATGCCGGCTGCATATGACGTTTCCATCAAAAATATGGATGTCGCGATGGAAGTGAGCGCGTGACGTGCGAAGAATAAAGGATCAACGTGTAAAAGCTGGAAGGGAAGAGGAGTTCCTGATGAAACTTTGAAGAAGGGACTAGGATCGTCACGCTCGCCATAGTGGTCCCTCTCTCTCTCTCTCTCTCTCTCTCTCTCTCTCTCTCTCTCTCTCCATCTCCCTGTTGATTGTTGATTTAATTACGTCGGCAGTGTTTCGGCGAAAGCCGCGAGCGGGTAAAATGAAATGATACGTCGCGATTGCTTATATCCGGCCGAACAGAATTTCAAGCTTCACTTCATTATTGGGGATCCCCCGTCCACTCGGAGCCGCGACAGCGTGACAAATGTGAGAGGTCAATCGGCTCACTACGATCGAGTAGCGAAGGGTGCGGACCGTCCGTGAACGGACACAGGGAGGTATTCGATAAGTTAATATCAGATAGATTGCGAAGAGAGACAGGGCAAGCGACGGGTCAGGATATCGTTCGAGGAGTGTTACACACGCCGTGTATACCTACCGAGATTGACAGATCGCTATTAGTGAAATTACACCTGCCATCGCGAGCTCCACAAGCCTTCTCGCTCGCTCTCTCGCTCTCTCACTCTCTCGTTCCTTTCATTAATTTCACACGCCTGCCTTTCGTCCCGCGGACTTTCACTCGCGCTTGGAACATAATTCAGGCGTGACGGGAAAATTAAAATGCCGTTTGAATCTGCTGCTTTTCCTCCCTTTCTTCAGATATTATCAAAGTAATCTACGATATTCGACAACTGTTGTTGTGAAAATGGAGAACTTTCGCGTACACACGCAACATTATAGTTAGAACGATAAATCAAATAAGTTCGAAGAAGGCGATAATTCAACTTCTTAGGCAAGCGACGTGACTGCGAGACATCGAGATTATCCAACTCGCTTAAGGCTGTTAAAGGCTTAAAATTGCAGCTGCGCGTAACTTGGGTAATTGAATAATCGAGTCGCGCCATTAGCATACTTTTATATCGCGTTGCCGGGTCTGCGCTCCAGCGCTCAGCTTCTCGCGTGCATAATTCACCTCTTCAATTCCGTTACAGATGAAGCGCGTTATTGTAACTTTTTTCCGCGTTCATAATCTTCTGAGCCATAAATTTCCGGATCGCCTCGGGCGCGCAAACGTTCATAGATCTGGAGTGTGACGTTGTGGGAGTCCCTCTCTGAAATATTCAGAGACGGTAGAAACCTCAGTTTCCTTGTCTCAAATCGTCGAATCGATTCCTCGGCACGTTCCTCGTGCACTCTTCAAGCTTGAAGCATCGAAAATTCCTGATCTTTTTCTCAGACTCTCCTTTCCAAATCTAACATGGATCTCTCTCTCTCTCTCTCTCTCTCTCTCTCTCTCTCTCTCTCTCTCTCTCTCTCTCTCTCTTTCTCTCTCTTTGTTCTAACATACCGCTTAAAAAACTTCATGCAGAGACACCCGAGACACGTCTCTGACTTGACAGACATTCTCGGGAGGTCTTTTAGTGAGACCTCGGCGCTCTCACGCTTTTTCCGCTGTCCGTTCGCTTTTCCTTTTTCCAGCGCGAACGTTATCTCTAACGACCGAGCCCGTGTTCTCACGGGCTCCTAATTACGAGTCCATAATTCTCGTCGGAAAATAACCCCGTGTTTCATTTATCACGCGTACCCAATTACGCGCGCGCGCGCTCGTATATAATATAACGCGTACGTGACGTTCCTCGATCTTGGCTCCTCGAGGGACTCCTCTGCGAGGAGGTGAACATACCGCACGGCCGAATTCGCGACCGCCAGGAGGAGCTGCTCATACACCCGTGCTGCTGCTGGGGATCGACGCTAGTGATAGCGCGCGGCTATTCGAGAGACACAATGCCAAGTCATCAGGGAGCATCCGCGGCCAGCTCGGCGCCCCGCGAGTGACCGTCAGGTGCAATTTTAATCGCCTACAATAAAATCAGAAGACAGGACCTCTTTCGTGTGTTGTACGTCGCGCGGAGCAGCTGACGTTGGCTTCCGAAAGGAACGCGCGGGGTGGATCAATAATGGAATGGGGTGGGGGAGGGGGTTAGCTGGGATTTCTCAGCGCCATCCCTCCATATCGTGCGGAACTACTAACTGTTGCTTCACCCTTTCCTCCCCGTCCCGCCGTGGAAACCTAATTCCGTTCCGTTTCGCAGTTGGACCCGATTGACCGATATATCTATTTCTTTTTTATCCTTTTTTCTTTTCTTTCATTTTTTTCTTGTTAAGCGCGAATCTCTCTATCATAATTTCTAACTCGTTCGTCAAGTTGGACAGAGTCGCAGAACATGCAGTATTTAAACGCGTTTGTAATATTTAACAATCGACTCATCTGGCACATGGAGATGCAATTTATTTACTGGAGTCAAATGAGGCTAGACCTCACACGTGACGTTTGGATTTTTGCAGAACGTCTCGCGTTTTAAAAACAAAAAAAAATAAAATTTATAACAGAAGATTTTCGAGTAATTTGGAGATGGAAATCCTAATATAAAAAATGTCATGGCTGTGTGTGTGTGTGTGTGTGTGTGTGATAATCTTTAAATAATAAACAATTTGAGTCGGGCGACTACAGTGGCTAAAATTCACGCACTTGCTTACTGCGCAACGCACAGTGGGAATAAAAGCGCACAAATGCATCGTTCCGTACTGGCGCAAAAATAGCTTGCGTATGCCGTAATAACAAGTTGTCGTCATTTGAATAAATGTATCGCATGTACGAATAATATCGTCGCAGCAGAAATACCATGCGAGCGGAATATCCTTGGACGATAAATTAAAAGCCAACTGTCACGTGATATTTCCTTTTAAAGCCTCACTGCTCATTTCGTGTGTTACGAGTTCTCGTCTGCGATAAAGAGACGCACCAAACATTTCGTGTATGCTTCAGTATATATTTATTATTATTATTATTATTAGAGCATGATTCATTTGACTCTCAGGGATGAATACTCTCGGGCGCGCGTTGATGAAAGGTATAATTTATTCTAAGCTTTCTTAGCAAGAATATTTCACTCGCGACATTTCTACAAAAGTACCATTGTATGTACGTAGTATATTTCTTTAATAAGTAACAATAGAGACGGACTTGTTATTATGTGTGCACAATATTCATATAAATGTTACCTTTACTCGTCGCTCATCATGTACGCCGACAAAATCGGGCAAGAGAAATCAAGTGCCAGGATTAAATACAAATGTCGTTACACCAACTGCGATCGAGTGAAGTTAAACGAAAATCGAGTAAAATCACAGCAACAACCGACAATCTTCCTGGGAGTTTTTCTTTCAAAATAATTTAAGAAGAATCCGAGTCTACGAGTAACCAGACGAGGCTCTCCGACACGTCTCCGACTAATCTCAAGGACTCACATGTGGTGTCATGTGTTTTCCCCCACTGTGAATTACATCGTAGAAAAATTTCTTTAATTTATTATACCAACCGCAGGCGGGGGCGTCCACACACATACGCACGCGCACCGCGGCAAAGTTACACTGTCGGCTGGAATGCCAACGTTGAACTTGGCGTGAGTCGTTGATCATCGGCTTCGCGCTGCTCCAAGGTGGATGCCGCCGAGTTACACTTGATCAATATTTATTCCACCCTCATAGTTTCACACAAGATCCGCGAATATATGCCGAGGGGCACAGCTGTGTGCGCGCAATAGCCGTGGCGAGACCTCTTTGCGCCCTGAGAGAGGCATCGATTGGGGTCGCGTCGCGAAAAGTCGTAGCCGGGAAATTGGATAAATTCTCGGGTCGCAATAAAGAAACGGAATTCGGCCTTGACATGCCCGTCGCGTCACACTGTCGAAATTCCGTCGCAGCCTCCACCTCCTCCTCCTCCTCCTCCTCCCCCTCGGACTATTACGCTCGCTCATTCATGAGGTGAGATTTTCGCCGGACATTGGGAAAGATTCCGGGTTTTCCCCGACGCATTAACGCGTCGCGATGTCCCATTTGTTTGTTTCTTCGATTCTCTCTTTCGTCTCTTTCCTTTGGCCTCGATTTATTTTTCTCGCGTATATCTCCAGCCATCGCCATAAACATCTACTATTGGGAAACA
Source organism: Harpegnathos saltator (assembly GCF_003227715.2). NCBI lineage: Eukaryota > Metazoa > Arthropoda > Insecta > Hymenoptera > Formicidae > Harpegnathos > Harpegnathos saltator. The sequence goes on from NW_020230007.1 coordinate 315,435, forward strand.
ATATCGAAGTTGGAACTCTTGAAGACAAAAATATACATATATCCGTCCAGGAACGTTAGGCCATAAAGAAAACGCTATGACTCTTTTATGGCGCCGCGCTCGATACCAACACGTTTTCGCTGTCTCTCCTGGGAGATGGGCGTCGTGAGATTTCATATAGGAATTCTTTACGACATTGAGAAGGGTTCATAACGAAGGACGAATAAATTGTTTAACGGAGATATCCGTAAACAGCAGCGGCCTGAACGGGCTAGCGGCGCGATCTGGAGGGTATCGTCGAAATTGAAGGTTTTTCATTTCTCAGGTGGATGCGCCGAAACGAAGGACGAAAGGGATCGCGCGCGCGCGCGCGCGATCGATCGTACGATGGTCCCTAATAGCAGTTTTCCGCGGTTTAAAGGTCGGTATCAAGGTGTCGTAATAAATGTACCGTTGCGCGTTTGTATGTACACTTTATTCCACAATAAAAATACCTCTGTATAAACTATACATTATATATAATATATTAAGAGAGAAAGATAAAAAAAGATCCAAAGGATATCAAGCATTTGTGCCAATAGCATATTTACCCGGATCTAAATTCTTTCGCTTAAATGGAATAAGCAATCGCTTCTGTGAAAAGCCGCAATTTCAAGAAAACACATGTTCTTCGCAATTACATTTCAGGCAAATAAATATGTTATCAGCGCCTACGTGGAACAAATATCTTTTTCTCGCCTGTTAGACCCGTTAGACCATGTTTTCTCTCGGGACTTTTCTGCATTCTTCATTGGCCGGTAATGATTAACGTTGAATGTCACAACAATTATTATACTTCAGCCTTTGTCATGATGACTTGGTGATCAGGCTCATGAGTAGTGCTCTTAATTATGACCTCGGTGCAAATTTGTCGGAACCACACGACGATACATTAATGAAACCTATATCCATAATCAACGTGTCTCTTGATTAAGGTTGTCGGAGTTTCCTAAAGATGCGTGACGCCTGCGTGACGTCTGATAAATTAAAGCTGGTATAGGCCACTCATATAGCGACGTCCGGCGGCACGCTCGCCTCAATCGGAGATATCCGTGTCCGTGAAGATTGGTTAGAGAGACTCTACCTCAGGTCGAAGTCTAGAAGCAGATTTACACAGCACGCTTTCCTCCATCTTGTATTTAGCGCGCGAACCTGCGTTCGAGCGGTTCAAAGTGCATCGAAAAAGACCAGAGAACTGTCTTCATCGTTTCTCGTTTGCTCGCAACGTTGCACACATTATGCATACTTTATATACATGGTGCGTCTCACAAATTATCTATTATATGTATGTATGCGCACACTTGATTACGAAACTATCGAACGTTTTTTCTCCTGATTATATTGGAAATTCAAGTGGTCATAATTAAGAACATTATTCATGAACCTGACCACTAAGTTATTATGATAAGTATGATAATTGTTGTGACATTCAACGTTAATCACCACCGCAATGAAGAATTCAGAGAAATCCCGAGTATCTTTATTACGAGTTAGGATTATAATAACGAGTCAATATTTGCCATTGCAATACTGTCATTTTAGCTCCTGCCCCTGTAATTATCTTGCAAATGCGACATTTCATGCGCTTTTTTCACCCGATTAGAAGAAACGTGTTGCAAGCACCTTTACGCAAAATCGAGCGTACACCAGTCGATTTAATATACGAAATTATATCTCGTAGGAAATACATCATTAGCTCTGCAATGCTACAACTGCTTGTATCAAGACTGCTACGCTGGTCTGTAAGTCGAAAACACGAGCGAGTATCAAGGTTATATGCTCTTCATGACACCGCTTACGATCGGCAATGACTTCACCTGCTGGGAAATGAGATCCAGGTACCTCGCTAGACTGAAGTGCTTGTAGATGAGATATAATATGCCGAAGTAGAAGAGGAATTTCATGAGATGGTGGATAACGTACATTCTGAAATGAGTGTGTTTCAAAGGGAATTCGCTGTCAGTTAAAAAGTCAGCTGAGAAAACTGATTTTCTTTAACACTTTCGCCGCGACAGCCGCGTCTGCACGCTCTCAAGAGCTGGTCTCTCGCTCGAGAAAGCTTCATATACATTGTGCGATAATTTTGAGACAACCTACATTCAGTGACTGGATCTAGTAACATGTTACAATATTACTTCAGTATACAACGGACGATTCCTGGTCTAAGCGTGCTGCAGCGAAAAAGTTAAAGTTTAAAAAGATTGATGAATTTATTTCTGCCGACTCCGACGTAATTTTAGTAACATGCGGATTACTGTCCCAAAAGTTTCTTTAAACAGCGGATCGGAGACTATTAAAGCTCATCATTACGCGTGGTAACTTGATCGGTACAGGCCAATGTTGCGCAAGTGTGTCCACGAGACATAGATTAGAGAAGAAAGTTTAAACAAACAACATTAAATTTCTCTCCCGCTAGCTTTCCCTTCCGTTATGCGATTAAATGCCTCACTTGGCGAGAATGCAAAGTGTCCTTTACATTGTTTGAGGATGCACAACTCGATCGGTCGCGGCCGAGAACGCGAGGAGCACCGAACGTTATTTTGTAGTTAGAATGCCTTCCAAACGCGTAACCATTTTTTTTCTTTGAAAATTTCCGGAAAGTTGGGCTCGAACGAAATTCGTGGGACTTCTATACATTCCGACGAGTAAAATTTGCATAATGAAGGTTGTGTAATAAATATAATATAATATAATATAAATATAAATATATATATATATATAATATAAATATAATATAAATATAAATATAATATAAATAAAGAATACTCACATTGCCTGATGCCGACGAGCTTGCGGCAAAGTAGACAATTTTTCTTTCATGCAATACTGCCGTGTGCCGAGGATAATAATTTTCATATATTCATCTATGTGTACCACATCAAATTTAACATGGAATAACTTCTGATCCTCTAGTGATAACTGGTCTCGCAAAGTCAGTATTTTGTCATTGTAAAATTTCCAATTTCTCATGGTGAAATATTGCAATATCTCCATGCCGTCAGAAATTCGCTTCTGAATTCTGACCATGCTGTTTAAGATGCACGGCGAAGAAAAGGAAGGAAGACAACGGTTACAATACGTATAGAGCTAAGTACTTACAGCTAACAGTCGACTTGTGAACTTGTGAATATAGAAAACGTCAAACTTACAATCTTTTCTGTCGAAATATCAGCATCAGAAAGTCAATCAGGTATGCGGGGATGATGTGGAAGAAGAAGACTATGAGATAATGCACAAATTTGTTACTGCGCGCATTGCCGCCCGGATACCAAGCCTGTCCTTCGAAAGGATACTGGTAAATGATTTTCCTGCCTTTTTTCAATATATCGCCCCATGTTACCGGCAATTCCTGGTTTTGCGTTAAATTAAAGACTGGTATACTGGCCGGCCTGTTGACAGATTAAACCGGTATTCTAATTTCTAGCATGTTTTCCAAGTCGACCGACGGGATTTAAGTTGTTAAATTGTTTTTGGAGTTACGCTATCTCCTAAATATCTCAGAAGGTACAGTCTTTAATTAAAATATTCAGCGAGTCAGAGAGAAGGGGCCGAGAGGAGATATTCCAAGAAGGGGAGAACTAACAGAAAAAAAAAACAGACATAATTTAAATATCGTCGTCTATTTAAAAACATATCTAAAAATCGTCGTCGCACACAAAAAGGGGAGAAAAGGAAGGAGACAATAGAGCAAAGTCGTAAGATACTCACTTCTTTTTGGTAACGATTGCGCAAGTCATAAGGATCATAAAATTAATCGCGAAGTCAACCGGTATAACTTCAGCGCGATACCGAGTGTCACAAAGCATCGATCTGAGGACACCTTTGCCGGCAGCAACCAGTATCCCAGTAGGACCGTTCAAATTATCGACCCATCCCGGCACAGGCTCTTCGACGGCGGGGGTTACTGTGCGAGGAGATGAGAAGAAAAGAATCTCCATTGTCTCCGAAAATTATCAAAATATGTATATTATAATTACCGATCGACGGCCTGACGATGGCGCACGGTATATTGGAGTATTCTCTGGCCACCAGCGTCTCGGCCAAACGCTTCGTGTAGGTGTAAGTATTTGGATGCGGGTGCAACAACCTACAATCAGGAAGTAAGATAAGCGTGCGATCGTGGAAGCGCGCGACTTCCTACCGACACGGGATGGGATGTCAGTTTTGTCGTTAGTTCGACAAACGATATATGTGTCAATGAACGTTGCATGTACATTATCGATATATTTAATACATCTGGAGTGTCGTGTCTATATCGGGAAGTTTTGTTTGTTGAAGAACAATTTTTCTAAACATTTTGAACATCAAATGAATATAAGGAAAAAAAACAACAAAATATTAGGAGTGTGATTTAGTTTTGCAAAAAATGGCACTAATGTCAGTTTTGTCACATTCCAATCACAGCTATTGTTTCTTAATGCTTTAATATTAATTCATTATATTTAGTCATTTGTTAACAACAGACGCGGTAAAAATCGTGTTTAACACCATCTTAAAAATGAAGTCTCTTAAAGAGCATCTTCGACATGCGTTGCTTTTGCTTTTTAATCGGAAGAAAACGGCGGCTGAAAGTCATTCTGATAGAAACTTATGGTGATGTTGCTCCATCAATTAAGATATGTGAATATTGGCTATTAGACGATTCAAAAGTGATGATTTCAATGTTAACGACAAAGATCGCTCAAACCAAAGCAGAACCAAAACAGAGACAACCAAGAAAGCTTGAAAATGTAGATTTCCAAGCATTACTGAACGAAAATCATACAACAATTACCAAACGTTTACATGATATGGAAAAGATTCACAGAAAAGAAAAATGGGTTCCACATCAATTATCGGAAAATGCCATTGCGAACCGCTTGAACATTTGCATTTCGTTGATCGCCAGACAAAAAATGAAGAGTTTGTTGTACCGAATTATTACTGGAGATGAAAAATGGATTCGATCCATTTCTATTTTGAGAATCCCAAACGAAAAAAATCACGGGTTAATCCAGGCCAACCGGCAACGTCCACTTTGAGGCGCAATATTCACGGTTCAAAAGTATCGCTATGTATTTGGTAGGTTCAAAAAAGTGTTGTGCACTATGAACTGTTAAATCCGAATGAAACTGTCAGCGCTGATCGTTATCGACAACAATTGTGCAAATTGAAGCGAGCATTGGATTAAAAACGATCACGAATTGCGAGTAAACGTCGCAAAGTGATCCTTCTTCACGACAATGCTCGACTTCATGTTATTGCATTATCAACGAAGCAAGCGTTATTAGAGCTGGAATGGAAAGTCTTACCCCGCATCCCGCGTATTCTCCAGACATTGCTTCATCTGACTATCACTTGTTCCAGTCGATGCAACATACTCCAGAGGATATACACTTGCGTAACTTTGAAGAAGTGTGAAAATTTGTTGAAAATTAGATCGATTCTAAAGAAGATCTCCTTTTATCGTCGCGGAATCCATCTCTTGCCAGAAAGATGGGAAAAAGTTGTAGAAAACGAGGAAAAATATTTTCATTAACGTATTCCTTCGTTATCTTGTTTAAGTAAATTAGTTTTTGAGAAAAAAAAAAAACTCTCTCAAAACTAAGCGCCACTCCTAATATATCATTAATGTTACGTCGCGAAGAGCATCATTGACACATCGGGATTATTCGGATGGTACGCTGTTGCCGCATATCGCGCTAATTCAGCTCAATTACTTGGGCGTAATCATATCGATGGTGCTCTCGTCCATCCATTCACAGAGTCTTATAACGTCATTGGGGTCGTCGGGGGAGTCATAGATAGTCTCGCCGAGTTCCTCTTGATCAACATGACAGAAGGCTGTGCTCAGGTGAAGGAACAGCTGCAGATGCTTCATCTGCTTAGCCAGGTCCAACATCCTCCTCGTGCCCAACTTGGGGAGAGTGCAGACATCGAATCTCGTTTATTTCTTACTCGTCATAAAGATCGCGCGCGGATCGATCGCTGTTTAGAGTTTGGCACAGTTGAGTGAGAGAGAATGTCGTAATTAAAGCCTCTGTGCAATCGGAACGAATAATTGAACCGTTTGCGAACACTTCCTGGATGTTAGAAGATTAAAGCTGCATGCACGGCGAGAAAGTCCGCCGCGATTAAGTCTGTCCGCTGCTAATAATTCTCTACATTCATTGTCAATTAGTTCCTTCGCTCTTACAATACGGATAAAATCGGATCGTTCTTGTGAGGGAATATCGAGTATACCTACCGTGGTGGATTGATTATGAGGTAACGATACAGGCTGCTTAGACTGGCTGCGCGTATACGACGCGTATACGAATCAGCGCGGATCTGAGTCGGCTAAAGGATGACATTTGCGGGTAAACTCCAATATCCGCGCGAGCGATTATTAGTTCTCTGAATGTCGGCTGCGCTCAGAGTTCATGTTTAGCCGTCGGCGTCGCTCCGAGAACGCTTATTCGCACGTGCGCTTTCTCGGCTTGCCGGCCGTAAACTCATAACGCAGAAACACCGATCTACCTCCGTCTGTATTTCGCCCAATATCGCCGTCTGCGGGCGAAATATGCGGTAATCTTGCCGAGTCGCGTCGCCGCGGCATTGCGCGCTCAAAGGATCGAAAATAATGAATCAATGAGAGAATCACTCGTTCGGCTGATATCTTACTACATTCATCTCGACAGAGTCCTTCAGCTTCGCCTCCATTCGAAGAGTAGCGGCGAGGTGAAATACCAGGTGCACCTCGTTAATCAGCGTCTCCCGCTGCTCGTCGGTGAGGCCCAGATTATCGCTAGTTATGTCGCCGTCCATCGGCTTCACTTTCTGTATAACTTCCTTCTTTTCCTGACGTATCCTTTGGAACATCTGTGGAAACAGCCGATAGCACGACGATTGTTTATCGTTCACTATGTGTGAATATGTAGCATGTGTGCCAACGCCGCTCGTTAGTTTCGGAACGTAAGGTGGCACGACGTTCGTTAGCGCACACCGGACACAAGCCGGAAGCAAGATGCGACAATTAGTGGCAATTAACGAGGTGTCTTACGGGCAATTTGAACATGTCATCAAGCCGGAGGTCGATACTGCGGCCTCTCTTGGGTCGTATGAGGATGTAAATCTTGCCGATACCGGGACAGCTGTACAGCAGCTTCTCCAAGAGGACCTTCCCCATAAAACCTGTAGCGCCGCTGATGAAAATGTTTTTGCCTTGGTAGAAGGATTGAGTAACGCTCAGGCCGTCCATGCTTGCAAACTGGAACGTCAGTTCGCGGATCACTCGAATCTGCAACGAATTCGCAGCTACGCTACAAGATCGACAATCTGTGGAGAGAAAGGAAGAAGGAGCAGACGCGAGAGAATGAAAGATAGAGAGAGAGAGAGAGGGAGAGAGAGAGAAATAGACAGATAGTTTATTGACATCCTGGGGAAACAACCCCTTAGGTTACATTAGAAAGACAGGTACACGCCGACGGCCATGCAAGACCCGTGATCATACAGAACGTTAAAGAATGCATTAACATAATATAGAATGAAGTGACGCAGAGCAGCCATAGAGAGCGCCTGACCTCACCAAGGCAGTAATAATAATAGATATAATATAGATTATATATTTAGATATATAGATATAAATGTATATAGACATATATATAGATACCATAGATATATAGATATAGGGGAGAGAGAGAGAGAGAGAGAGAGAGAGTGTGTGTCATCCGCAATCTTGAAACAATTCGTAGCCAAAAGATCAGCTGCTGCGCGAAATGTTGCAGACGTTTATAATTTGCTACAATTATCTTTCTCGCTCGCCTCACGGTTTCGCCGTCACGGAAAAGTTTGGCAAATCGCCTTCCTCAACTCCAATTTAGTCTCAACGCCGATCGCACTTCCGTCAGCAACGATGGAGCACAACATCAGAATCAGTGAAAGGCCGATTAAGTGCAACGAAACGAGAAGAGATCGTAACTCTCCTAAGCTTTATCTGTATTATGGCCGGTGAGCTATATAGTGACCTTTTACGGAAATTGCGATCGGAAGCGTGATTGCTGCTTTTCTATTGAATCGCCAATCGCAATAAACAAACGTTGCAACGTATTATTAGTCTGCGCTATTTACGCGCGTAAGCACTTACATTGCTTGGTAAAAATCGACTAGATGAAAAAGATGATTTATACGTGCTTCGATCTATTTCCAAGGGAACTCTCAAGATATCATATCAATTGCACCGTCTTCACGATAAAGCGATCGAGCATTGGTAATCGCATGGTCTTGTATTTTACATACTTAATTTCTCGTACATAAACATCGTCAAAAAAACGTGGAATATCCACCGGGCACGGTATGAGTTGATCTAACAGGCTGACTGAATCGATAGAATTGACTCGACGAGACTCGCGGATGTCGGATATCCCGCGTTAACGATGTATTTTCAATTTTCTTTTTTTCATTTTCTCTCTTTGACACGGAGAGATGCAATTCTCGAAATGACAGAAGGCGCGAGCGGATGGAGTCGTTATGCGTCCACTTATGAGCCATAATCGCGTTACCTCTCGGCTGAAACTGCCGATCAATCGTATTTCAATCCGCGCCGACAGGAAGGTCAAACGAATACGCTCGATCGTACTTCGTAAACAAAAACAAAAATCGACTCGGCTCGTGCAATTTGAATAGTGAGTTTCGACGGGTGCGACTTCTATAACTCTAAATGACCCTTTTTGCGCCGCAATTTATCGCACGTGGTTTTCGGCCGAAAAGTAATTACATCATCGCGCGATTCTGAGCGCGATGAGTATTAGCTAGCTCTTGTGCAATTCGTCCGCGACGTTTCTGCAGCGAAGTAATTTATCCGTGCAACGTAACAAGCGGAATTACACAATCCTGCGCCCGAAACGCACGGATCGAGAATTTCTCCAGAGCGGCATTCGGAGCGCGTCGGGTATATCGGATTCTTTTCACGGCAAACGTCGATCTGCCTTCGACTTTCGCGATCTGACGGGAAAGGCAGGCACAATGTCGTCGCTTCTCTCGATATCGAGTGATCCATTAGAGCGACATGTCCCTCGTGCGACAAATGTATGCTCTTGCCATTGTATCCCGGCGTTGAGTCGGACAGTCGGAAATTTAGGTAACGCATCCGGCACGCGAGTAATGCTATTCCCAGGCACGAAGCCGCTCGAGCTCGTAACGCATTTCGAAAATCCTCCTCGTTTTTGTTCCGCGATATTCAACGAACATCCAACAACGACTGTGCTGCGACTGTTTGTTCACCGATCTTGAGATCTTTCCCGAGCACGCTTTTCCGAGAGATCTTCTCAAAGGAGACTCTGCCGCTTTCTTTGCTACTTAAACGTTTCGTTTGCGGTCGAGTTAACGACTATCGTTCGATGTTTACGACACGCCCTGGGAACTACAATTCGCGGCCTGTGAGCGGCATTACATGACGTAACGATTAGGAAGAGAGGAAAGAAAGAGAAACAGAGAAGGAGCCGCACAGAGTTTTCCAGGCCTGCCGGGGCGGGCTATCTGTTTATCTACGTCGAGCGTAGAAACTGCGCACCTTTATGCGCTGCGGAGCATACACGCGTAACGCACAAAACGCGCACGCTAGCCGCGCGTAGTCGGTCGGGTATTACGTCACGCGCTATGAAGATATGTACTGGTTAACGTAACGACAGTTTACTTGTTAAACGACGAACGAGCGACGGTGTGTTCGCGTATGTAAATCAAGACGAGACGCGGTTAATATTATTGGAAGAGACATAAACGTCGAGCGGGAGGAAAGTGTGCATTTGTGCGTCGCACCGAGCATCGTTTGACGACCGCTTTGTTTTTAAGTCTGTGAAATCACGTAGACGAAAGTATACGATATATCACATGTGTGTGTGTGTGTGTGTGTGTGTGTGTGTCGACTCGTTTAAGAGTCATGATCGGAATCTCGTAATTAAGAAAATAAAAATTTCGAAACCGAGAATGAAGCTGACCGAGAAAGAGACTTGACAGCAAACGCATACATAAACAATCGCGCGTTAATGATCGCAACTGTGAGAACGGGCATCGAGACTACGTCTCGATCGTGCCTGAGAAAACTGCGAAAAATTTAAAGATTTCTTCTTTCTTGTTAGCGATCAAACTTTTTATATAATTACTTTTTATATAGTTACTTTTTATATAGTTACTTATGTTTTTAATTATTTATCTTTTTATTGATAAAACTTCATTCGTCGTAATGATACTTTTTTCATCGTCATTGAAATGCGATTATCTCTTGATAAATAGACTCTTGAAGATCTTGATTGCATCTAGACAATGGAGGTCGAGTTCAGTCTCGGCTGGTCGAGGTAGACGAGCACGCTAATTATTCGAGATCAATTACTCGAGATCTCGTCGGGTAGTTCAATTCTCGAAGCCTGATACAACCTCGAGCTCGGTGAGCTCGATGAAATCGTCTATCATCTATCGACATTCTGAATCTACAGATGCATCGCTAGATGTCCGCTGGATGTCCATAGTACTCCGGAAAATTGGATAAATCTAACTTATAAGTCACGTATTTTCTAGTATTTACAATACTAGAGCCTTAGACCTTCTAATTAAATGTTTGGGTTACAAGATCCTTAAGTTTATACGAGTGTCTATCCCATATGAATTATATGCGTTTTTTATCGGTTAGGTTCATAAGTACCCAATTTTCCGCAATACCTCGTTATTGCTGGAGTTTTCCCCGTATTAAAAAACAAAAATTCATTAAGATTGGTTGAGTTTTACGCTGGCGAGCGACTGTGATCCAAGAACGTACATTGTACGGCGCAACGGCTTTCGAGGGAGGTTCCGCCGACAGAAACGACACGATATGAGTAAACTCGATACAGATAGAAATATATATCGAGTACCTGTCGAGTAAGATGCTCTATACGTCCCGACTTAATCCCGCCGATTTTCTGCGATCGCTGCGCTTTCGTCGCGTTCTGCACTCTTCCGCGTTTGCGAATTCACAAGACTGGGTTGAATCGCGCGAGTGCCACGCTCGCGAACTTACCGAGCACTGTCGTAGCCCACGCTGAAAGTTGTACTGTTATAGAACGACTTGCCGATCTCTCCCTCCTCTGCTCTTTCTCTCGCTCTTTCTCTCTCACGGTCATTCATTCTCTGTCCCCCTCCTTTTTTTCTGTCTCTTTTCTCCCACCTGCACGTATCTCGCAGCTCTGATGACTCTCATTTTTCTTTTCTTCACGTCTGTTTTCAAGCATTAGCCCGATAATTCAAGAAAATACATATCTTACATGGTGCTAACTAAAGTAAAAAAACTAAAGTAAAAACATTTTCCTTTTTTCTCTTTCTAGGAAAACATGGTATCTGACATTGATTGTCAGATTGACATCTGAGATTGACGACGCGATTTGATGACATGTGGAATTTCATTCACGTTTCAACATATTCGTGTTTATTATCGATATTATATGCTGCATTATGACGCACTAATGGCGGACGATAATATGTAACTCTAGCCGACAAAAAGCTACCGCGAATCGATAAGTCCTATCCGGCCGAGAGAGCGATTGGCGGTTTTGGTTTTCCTGCTCTCTCTCTCTCTCTCTCTCTCTCTCTCTCTCTCTCTCTCTCTCTCTCTGTTTCTTGCGTGAGGAATTTTTACGCAGACCTTCATTACTCAGAAATATACGTGAGATCGTTTGAGAATCGCCACGAACGATTGCTTTTGAATTCGGCGCCTCTCTCTCTCATGAATCTCGGACACAATCATAGAAATTTCCCATTTGTAGCTGAAAAACAAATGAAACATGCGCGCGCTATCGACAAAGTAATCGTAAAGAAAAAAAGAGAAACAAATAATTGATGAGACAATTGCATTGTTTATATCGATGTCGTAACAGTCCAAAGTGATGGCCATTCATAATAAAATTATTAGGAGGTTGAATTAGTCCTAGCAATAGATTAACTTTAGTAACAAATTAATAGTTAATACGAATGTTGAAATCTGGCAACACTGAAAAAGATTTGACATTTCTCCATGACATATGACAGACTGCTCGCTATTGTTACTGATAGTTTCATTGTTTATACGCGTCTAAAATAGATCGTACAAAATTGCACTTTCGACATTTATTATTTTTTTTACTTGATTTGAAAAAAATCGGTAACTGAAGCTCATGGAATGCTTGTTACAACTTATGGTGATTAAGCTCCATCGTATTCCAGCTGTAAATTTTGATTTTAACGATTCAAAAGTGGTGATTTCGATTTGAGTGACAAAGAACATACTGGTCAATCAAAATATTCGTAGATTCTGAATTGCAAGCATTATTGAATGAGAACACCGATCAAACGGAAACACAATTGGCTGAACAACTCAACATCGATAAATCAACAATTTCTAAACGCCTACATGCCATGGGAAAAATTCGAAAGAAAGGCAAATGGGTTCCACATGAATCGAGTGAAAGCGCCATTGCAAATTGTTTGAATATCACCATATGCTTGCTTACCAGACAGAAAAAAAGAGTTTTTTGCGACGAATTGTAACTAGAGATGAAAAGTGGATTTATTTTAATAATCCAAAGCAAAAAAATCATGAGTTGATCCAGGACAACCATCAATATCGACATCGAAACGGAATATTCGCAATCACAAAGCAATGTTCTGTATTTAGTTGGATATGGAAAATGTGGTGCACTATGAGCTTCTAAAACCGAATGAAACAGTTATGGGGGAGCGATACCAGCAACAATTGAACGAACTGAATGATGAATTGGTACAAAAAAGGCTAGCGATAGTCAGCAGATTTGTAGCACACAAATATTCCACAGCATATCCAAGATTTTCCATTAACATATTGTACAATACCACTTGTCTCGGTGACTCTTACGTAAGCTCTATACTTAAGAATGCAAAATAAAATCGAATAAACATCAATTATACCAGGCAAATTACCTGGTATAAAACGTGATAAAAGCTCAGTCATCCCGTGGAAAATTACAGCCGTTAGAAATTAACTTAGAAAGAAGCTCGAGACTGTGACCATTGGAGCACCTTTATTGCACGCTTGCACTCGCTTTTACGATACATACCATCTCAATCTTATCGTGACACGCTGCTTGAAAGCTAGCACTGCTAATTCGAACTACTTACTGTTGCCGTTAACGGCTATGATTAAATTTAATACGGAATGTGCTGAAACTCGTGCGGTACTTTTGTAGCGTGAAATTTCCGCGAAAATCCTGATATGAAAATGTCGCGATCACTGGCGGATTCTAAGAGGGAGTTTTGGAGTTAAACCCCCCTCCTTCCAAATTAAAAGAAATCAGTCTTACTAGATCTGTTTAAAAAAATTTAGATAAAATGATACAGGCCGATTAACACAGTCTGTGAATCAAATTCTTATGTCTAGGATCCACTGCATTCAAACTGTCCGATTTCTGATATACAATGTCCGCTGTTATTTGCTGAGAGTCTATTAATGATTATAAAAAACCTCAAAGCTACAGCATTATTGTATTTACAATTTTATTAACCCCTTCCCCCCCCTCCCCCCGACGTCGACTATCGACGTCAGGATTCGTTAGAGGTCGCGATAGTCCATCAACTGTGAGTGATTCGTCGTATATCGATGTTCTGTTATTAATTTCCGCCAATTAGCAGACATAAATAGAGTCATTTAATTCCAATAATGGGAAGTAAATAATATTCGTAAGTATGCTTTTACATCAATACATTTCTTTCTTTCTCCACGCACTATATTCAACATTTTTTATAAATTTACAAACAACTCGACAAGAATAGATACAATAGGAATATGTCGTTGACATATGTATGTTGCATTATAAATCTCTCTCTCTCTCTCTCTCTCTCTCTCATTCTATCTTCATATGTCTCGGAGCATACTTTGATACATTTTTTCTTCTTCTTAAATACTCAACATAAATTTTCAAATTAAGCAGAAACGACAAGTTTACTCTGCAAAAAGTCTATCCTGCAAATAGCTTATCATACTTATTTTTTGCTTGTATGATTGAACAGAATAATGAATAATTAAGAATAGAAACTAAGAATAGAAACAGAAATACATATATTATATCGCTACTTTGCACATGTAGAATATATATACATATGACAGCGGAAAGCACGAAAAGGCTTTTGAAACTTGATGAAAAAAATAATGATAATACATTACTTTTAACTAATTGTAACTACCTCAATTCTGAAAAAAATTAATACGTAGAAATATTACGCAATATAAGAAAATATGAACATATGCACACACATACACAAACATACGCAGAATCCTTCGATTAACATAATTGTTGACATGATTATCAGAATTATTGCGCTCACTGTTGCAACCGCTGTATTTATATGTTACACATTACGTTATAAAAGGAAAACACATGTTTGAAAATTCAATAAGGTGAACACGAAAGGACACAGCAGGATCACGAAACACACTGTGGAAAACTGATTGCACGAATATGAAACAACCTGAAAATTAGTACGTAATATCTCATTCCGCAAGTTTCACAAAGTTATAATTAAAAATTTACTTTTCTACTGAGTTCTACTCGCGCTTTCACTCAATTATTTCTCGCATATGAGAAAACGAATGCAGCGAACGCAAGTTACAATACAGCACACTTGCTCATGTATGACCAGTCGATCCTGCGAAACATATAATTAACAAAAATAAAGCGAATTTTCTCCTAATAAAGAGATCAGACACCGGCATTAATTTGCCGCTCATCGAAACAAGACTTGTTACAAGAAGAATTCGGTCATTCAACCGCGTGGATTAACCCATTCGCATCGTCAAGTGGAGGTTCATAACAAAATGTCAAATATATGTACGTACATGAAACAGATCACAGGAGCGCACACGATTTGTGCGATTTTGACGATGCGATGCGATGCGATCTGGCTCGGAATACGCGAGGATACATTCGTTTCCGTAATGATAGACAAGCTGAACGAACACTCGAATACATTCGCTATATGGGTGAATCAACGTCTTTGTGCGAGCCAATAGGGAGTTTTTGCAATACCATCTCTCAGATACGGTAAACGTAAATCGTAAACGTTATTCGTTCGGAAATAACGTCGCAATGTACGCGACCAGTAGCGATTCACGATTACGGTATTGCAAAAACTCCCCAATATTTCGCGTACTTCTACACACAGTCGTGTCTACGACACATGCAGTCTGTAAAGTAAGAGCGTGTACGGCATAAATGGCAGTCGGCACTTTAAATATCGTCCTAGTTTCTTTTTAGCCGTATTGTGAGGCATATCTCAAGCACAAGCTTTGAGGAAAAAGAATGTGCACTTTGAAGCAGCTGGCACGACAAATTCGTCTCATTTGGAGGTCTTTACCGAACGAATACGCGGTCAACTTAGTGGAAAGTATGCCTCGGAGATGCCAGGCAATTATCAATGCCGGTGGTGACTGGACTCATTATTAATGATATAGCGTTTTTCTTCTCATGGAGTACAACAAATTCATGTACTTAAAAATCACTAAAAATAAATTTTTCTACACATTAACCCGTACACGCTCTTACTTTACAGACTGTAGTGGAAAGTAGCCTCGGAGATGCCAGGCAATTATCAATGCCGGTGGTGACTGGACTCATTATTAATGGTATAGCGTTTTTCTTCTCACGGAGTACAACAAATTCATGTACTTAAAAATCATTAAAAATAAATTTTTCTACATATTAACCCGTACACGCTCTTACTTTACAGACTGTACGTGTCTACACTCGCTTGCGACTACGCAACGAAGAATTCGTCGTATACAGCGAAGTTGCGTAAATTAGGGGAACATTGCACAATTCTGGGCGGAGAACAAACGTGCGCCAGACCCGGAAAGAAATTCGATATAATCGCGATCAAATTGCGCTACGCCGCGAATTCCAGCGAATGCAGCGGCTACCAGTGATTGACCGTCGATGTTGGTAACGTTTACGTCTTCAACGCTTATTGGGCTCGTAGTCATTTAATCAGCGAATCTAAATAGGTTTGCAGAACAATTGGCACACTTTTTCGCTTCGGAATGCTGGACGATGTTCAACACGGAAAGACGATCGTTCTCAGCAGTTTACTTTTAGCTAATTAATCAATTTTAGGAAATACTTTAGGAAAATAAGGAAAAGTTCGACTCATTTCGCGTAAACAAATGTATATGCACACGCCACGTCACTCTCTGAGAAAACTCTATGGAGAAAAAATCTAGTTGAGATAGCGTGACAAAATGAACGAACCAGACGCATTCTGCTCAAAGGGAACGAATTTCTGCTACTTGTGAAGTAAATTCGGCTTCAAGAATCAGAAATCCTGTATATTTCGACTAAAATATACGTTCGGTTTCTTCATCCTTCATATTTCATGTATTCATTCGTTTCACTCATACCAATGTTAAACCGATCTTTTCCTGCGAGTATAAACAGCGTAATTTTTTTCGGAATATATATTTTATATTCATTGAAATACATTTGTAACTGATTGTTCAGTTATAAGTATAAAAATGCGATTTAAAATAAGAACTCGTCGGAATGACTGATTAAATAATTATGACTGTATTCCTATTACATGATGTATTATTGAAAGCGGATGCATTACATAAAGCGGTGTTCTCGTTGAAAAATGACGAATGTTCGCTGATTATTGACAAAGTACTCCTTTTACCGATCCAATCGCAGGAATACTTTTACTCGTTCACTTTGAGAAAGTGTATATCTGGCTGTTATGATCAGAGGAACGTATGTAATTTTCGTCTCTACGCTCGTACCTGCAAGTTTGAGCAGCATGCAAATAATTCTGGTTGCAACAGCCGACCGCATATACGTACATTACGTCGGAGTGAACGTCGATTGCCCGATGAACGAGAACGAGGCGCAATAGTGCGACTTTTTGCCTTTCCTTTGCGCTTCGTCTTTTCTTCCGTTCCAAGCGCACAAACACTTGTAACGCGCAAACAGAAGAGCGCATTCCAACGCGAGAATTGATGCCGCACCTGTGACTGTGTGTTATGTCGGAGATTCACAAGACGATCGGGGGACACAGTCTGTGATGATTATTGCAGCAAGTTCGATGCTCGCACAAAAGTTTGTTTACCCGAAGCACAATTTCCTCCGTTTAAAAAGCTCTCCTTCATCTTGAGTTCTCTTTAGCCGAAAAACAAAAATTCACGCTCGTAAATCCCCACACGTGAAATCTACCTTTTATGGATGAAACTTATTGCATAATTGAAGTCAATAGGAATCAATATACGTCGTTTTTAGTAACATCGCGAATCATAAATATTTTAAAAACGTAAAAAAGTACACTAATTTAAAATTAAATTGACACTTTTTATGTAACTTAGTGGCGATTGGATGGACGATCGAGACATCGAAATAAAAAGAATTATTTTCTTATTTGACTTTTCTTGACCTTAAATGATTATCATATAATAACTGATAATAACAGATAATAGAAGATAATGTTTGCTACTTGCATTATAAAAATTAATAAAATTGCTTCATAATCAAGTTTTACATATGCATGTTTAACGAGAAAAGATGATATCTATATTTTTCTAACAAAAACGAAAATTATTCAAATGTCTTTAATTTATCTCTTAATCATTTAACCTTGTTGTGTCCATGGCATAGTTGTTTAATGCAGCATAACAATAATACCTTGGTTATACATTATAACTTGTATTTACAAGTCATCATCGTGAATTATCGATGCGATTAAAGAAACAGCAGAGGTTTCTACAGGATATGAATATGCTAATTATTGGATAAATATCAAATGTTAACGTAATTCTCTTATATATCACTTTTTTCGAAGTCAAAAAGGAACATTATTCTTTTGCGATATACTCACTGGACGAACTGAGAAACCATGCGAAAGTGAATTTGCTGCTCGACGTTAATAAAAGTATGTAAATATATACACAAATATGTGTATATATTTTAAGAGAGTGTATATATTTTAAGAGTGTGTATATATTTTAAGAGTGAAAGTATACCAGATATTTATAAAACAAGACGTTTGTTACAGCAGTGATTAACGAGTCCACGATCAATTAGGTTATACTATCTACGTCATTAGTCGAACAGTAATAGTAAATTTATTTTGAAGTTCACAGAATAAACGTTTATTTCCTCTATCTTGGATCTTGCAGCTGCAAAAAATCTCACTGCTACATTCCGGTTCTAAATTACCCTTTTTTGCTACAAGTGGATACTCACGTATAAACTTTTTCTTCTTTTTTTTTTATTTGGTCAATAAGTATCTTTGCGTAGGTTTCCATTACGTAGACATAAATTATATAAGACGCACACGCGATATGACGAGCAAAATTAGTGTGCAAATACTTCGAGCATATTTCCCAAAGTATTTTTATTCGAATAATGTTAAAATAAATATTAAATAAAATATTAGAAGAATACTTGTGGTATATATTCGGTAGTATATTTTCTAACCCGATCTTAGTAAATATGAACATTTGCGACATTGGTAACAACTTGATATCGCATAATATTCTATTATATATAATATGCTATTCGTCTATATTTATCACTTACATTATGCTGAATATAAATATATCCGTCGACTGATTAAAGAGTTTTTATGTTTTCAATCAATATCTCAATCGTAAATCAAAAGTCATTAATTCAAATCGATGACAAATGATAGATTCGAAATTACACGATGCGATGGATCTTCCTAACTGCGCATGCGTGACAACATATATGGTCTGTTCTTTATAGCTGCATTGTTGAACTGGTGCAATAAGTTAAAGTGAGACAAATATAGGTCTTTTCACTCTAGCTTATTGCACCAGTTCAGCAGTGCAGCTACAAAGAACAGACCAATAATCTGCTCTTACAGCTACACTTTCTGTTTCAGAAATGAAATAGCTATATGCACGCTCAGACTTGGAAAAAAGTAGGAGAGAAGGTATGAAGTCTACAAGGTGCTGAACTGAAACGAACAGATGTGCACCAATGTGCACTGTCTTTTGTGTCTTTGATGGTGAGAAAGAAAGAGAAGAGAGAGAGAGAGGAAAAGGGAAAATTCAAGTCGAATTAATGTTACGCGACCACGATTCAGTGTTCTCTTTTATTCGAAGCAAAATGTCGAACATATCCGCATATGTTTAATGTCCTTCTATGTGATAACAAGTTTCACGTGTATATCTGTTACGTTTCATAACCTATATTAATATATTAACATATTTCTATTTAATCGTTATAAAAAAAAATACGGAATGTCATCATCACATACGACTGAGCTGACCGAGCAGTTGGTTAAAGATTATTCTAATTACGCAAAAGTCAACTGGAATGACGAGGTGCGTTTAATTTATTTAACATATTGTATCTGTTATATAAAGCAGCAAATAAACAATCTTTACATGTTTTAGATGAAAACATTCCGTGATATTATCGAAGATACATTAATACGCTTAGAGGAGTTTCAGTTTATCATTGCAATGGTTAGAAAAAATAAATTATTGTGATCAAAGCAACATTAATAATCTGCTTGCTATTGTATTTGTTATACTGTATGGAATATTTCTAATCCACCAGGTGGAGAGTGGAAGTGCAGAATGTATGCAACAACATCTTCCAAAATTGCAACATGTGAAGGATAGCATGGCAAATCTTCGCAAAAGAATAGATGCTCTGGAGCATGTTGTTGCAATGGCCAATATGAACTTAAACACATTAGAAGCTGCTGTAGATAAGGCAGAAGCCGAACTGGGTGTGTCAGATAGATTATTCAGCATGCTGAACCCTTTATCATTTTTTGTAAGTACAGTAATTTGAATATATATAATGTGTTAACATATTAAATAAAATAGATTTAATTGTGTTTCTTATATTTCAGAAGAAGACTCAGGAGCCTGTTGCTTCTAGCACCATGCCAATATACAAATCGCCACCTATTTACAGGTCTGATGATTATTTTCAAAGGGACTAAGCTATGAATCCGTGAGAAAGGCATAGCTTTTAATGTACCTGCTGCTAGACTTTAGAAAAATTCTCTGCAAACCCAGATAAATCAGTTATATCTAGTTACATTGCTATAAAGAAGAAAGGACAGTTGAGCATTGATGGATACTTGTTTTTGTGATACAAGTTCACCAAGCCCTACAGTAATCAGCAGTTATTCAGAGTTCAAGGTTTTATTCTCACTCACTTTTCTCTCACGGACAGTTTAATCGCCAGTTGTACAATGAGATCATCTTGTTAAATTTCTAAATTACTAAAATATCCCGTAATGATCAGTCTCGTATACTTCACTGCATTTTCTGAATCATAAATTTCCCTTGTGTTTCTTGTATTACATAGAGCATAAAATTCCATAGATAACTAGTGGATAAGATCATATGTTTTTTAACGGTAATGTTATTACAGTCGTTAAAATTATGTATAAAAGCACACTAACATGCGGCGGAAGTGCAAGTCTTGAACTGAGCTTTCTTCTCTCCTAGGTAAGAATTTCCTCTTGTGCAATGCTTCTATCTCATGATCATCCCTGTCCTGCAAAGGACGTTGCATTTGGATTGTCCCACTTCTTCTGGGAGTCCCATATCTTTGGTTCTCTCCTACTGTTCTTTCCTACCGAAATAACGTTATGTTGGTTATTCATGATTATCCAGTTGTCACCTCATGTCAAAGCGAATTGTGAACGATCGATGAATCAAACGGAATTGTTTTCTCCTTTCGAAGATGCACAAGTTATAATTTTATAAATAAGTAAATAGGAAACAAATCCACGTCATCCTGGAAACCAAATCAAGCAAGTAAACTGAAAAGATCAAGCATATTTCAATTCGATTACTAATACATCCACTGTTTCTCGGGTGGTTAATAATTGATCATCGGTCAACTGACGTACAAAATGAGTTGTAAGCATAACTAGTCTGCGGAGAAATTTCCACCCACTGCTCACAAATACAGTTTTATACGCGCTCAGTTGATTGGCATTGCGGACAGATAAACTGTGAACCGGTCTCGGAGAAAGTCACCATCGATGACTCGTGGTCGCGTGACTCGCGCCGATTCCAATGTTTCTGTCTCGTGTGGCTGTATCCCGTAATTTAATCACGTGAAGTGTTTTTGTGTAATCGCTAATAAATTTAAATTCCGCCGATTCACCCGAGGCGTTATATTGCCACAATGATAAAACATTAATTGGACCGCTAACTTTATGACCCGTTACTAAAAGCAATCAGCGATTGAAAATAAAAATTTTGATGAATTGTGAAAATGCTGTTGTGTGTATATATATATATGTGTGTGTGTGTGTGTGTGTGTGTGTGTGTGTGTGTGTGTGTGTGTGTACATATCGTATATATATTGTAAACATTTTTTTACGAAATGTCGAATTATTTCGTCAATTGTACAAGTGATAACATAGTGCGATATATGTGTTTTCCACTAAGATTCCTCGCTTTTAATGTATCGATGTATAAAACATAATTTATAATAACCTGTAATTAGGTCAATCGAAAAAGGATCGATTTGATTTGTGATAAATAACGTTATGTATACGTAACATATTACATATATCAAGACGATTGTTTGGCTGATAAATAATTTGTTTCCACTGAACGTGCAATACAGCCAAACTTAATTTAAAAATTGAACCGAACTTTTTCATTGATATTCAGTACTTTTTAATTATGTATACTTTATTATACACGATAGAAATCACATTGTTTACTTGCACGTTTCACTTGCATCTTGGCATCGTCGTCACCTTTGCGAATGTCACCTGCCTCCTGTTGATATAAGTTTTTCGTCGGACCTTATTCGGTTTAATTTCCAGCATGTTATCGACAGTATTTGCTACATGAGCAGGAGTAATATTTGATTGCGTGGTGATAAATTCCATATTGCCTCTTTTAAAGATTGGAATTAAAATATTTTTTTATATACATAAAAGAATAAAGACAAACAAAAATTTCGCGAATTGTATTTCGGTAATCACCTGTAAAAAATAGAAGTATAACAAAAAAACCAGAAATCAGCCAAATTCTCGTCGCTGAGATATTTTTCATGTCGGCAGTTTTCTAATAAAAAGGATGTTATGTTATGATTTATTCTCTATAATCTGACGCAACAAACGACTTATGTTACGTACACCGTGATTATAAATAGTCCTCGATATTGCCCTTATGATCTACAATAAAGTCATCGTATACTTCTTATTCTATTATATTATATAGTATTCTATTATATGTAACATTTTAATTTATAATAACTTTAAAACAGAATGTTTAATATCGAATGTAAATGTATGTTAAATATAGTAATATATATTTTTCCATTCCGTTCTGCAAATAAGAAATTCAAGCATTTATATAATAATTCCACCCCAATACCTAAATACGGAAGCAAAGCAGTCGCGCGAGAAATATCATCTTTCGAAAGTCAGAAGCGAAGATATTGTTAAATATTTAAAAGTAATATATATTTATAAAGATCGAGTCCTCATAAACAACAGGCGATGATTAAGATTTGATGCCAAGCCAGCCAAGGAAGCCTTTCGTTTCGCAATCTTTCATACGGCAACTTCTCATCTGCGCTTTCTTGAGACCTTCACTGCAATTGTCAGACAGGCAATGTCGCCAACGAACCTGTCGTCCTTGCCCACAAGTTACGCTACATGCACTCCAGTTATTCCAATCATCCCATGTGTCGAGATCTAAAAAGATGAGAGCAGAGAACAGGATTTTACATATTCGTTACGTGATTGTTAGTTATCACTTGTATCTTTCTCGTTAATGAGTGCGGCTTCCTTCGTGACGGCATTGCGTCTCTTCTCCTTCAATCCCGTTTTCTTTACCGCGATGGCCCGCCGATGCGTCTCGCGCGATTTGCGATGTCTCATGGGACGTTGGTGAAAATTTCGCTCATGAGCAAGCAGCTTTCGCCGATAGATCGCATCAATGCTCGTGCGAAAGCGCGAGCGTGAGTCTCTCTTTTCATTTTTGCGATAATGTTGTGACATTAACTTCTTACTTTGCACCTGGCATCGTGCGAACCATTGTGAAAAATTCGCTCTTAATGTAACGAATATAGAAATCTTGATTTCAGAATCGAAGCTAATATTCACCTTGTTTTCAAACACAAACCTGTAATTTCTTTATGACAAATTGTTGATCGGAGTGGCAACACGACTGCGAGTGAACGTCCAAGTAATAATTTCTACCATTATTGTTGAAACACATTGAATTAGTGAATAGATATTGTGTCAACCGAGATGCCGATTTCATTTATATATTCTCGTCCAAATATTATTGTAACGAACTGTCGAATTGTTTCACAAGTAATAGTAGATAAATAAACTTCGGCAATTTCGTCTGTCTTGTCGATTGCTCGTGGCAAACGTTGCATTGCATTATGAATAAAAAATTTATGCGTTAAAATAACATATTTTATGTATATTATAATGATTGACACTTCCAGCGCAGCAGTAATTGTTAGTAATCTGACAATTTTACCTTTTGGGCTCATCGTTCACCTCAGTTGTGAATACAATTACACAATTTTGCGGCATACTAATCGCAAATGCTCCAACCGTGTAAAATTTCGAAAATTTTACAAATTCATAAATTGCACGATCGAGGTAAATATTAAATGTCATCAATATTAACGTTAATAATACTCGCATATCATGTTTTTGTCGCACAATGATGAACGCATAGAAATATCGAGTAGAAAATTTTCGGCTAAATTCAATATGAAGTATTAATAACATTGATACATCTTCAGACGTAATGTTCTGATTTTAAACAAACTCACGTCTTGGTAAATAAAAGCAAGCTACTTTGTAGAGACTATCGTATATTTATTTTACATCTACAATTTTTCGTCTTTATAGCAATAATTTCATATTTCTCACTTTGTTTGCTTTTAGATTGTCTAGGCTATAATTTAACTATATTTACAACATAAAAGTGACTAATATTTTTATATATATTGTAATTATATCAAGAAATTTTGGAAGATATACGTTCTGATATAGATATACTATGAAATTTCATAAAAAGAAACAGGTTTATGTAGAATATAATACTAACAATTTTGCGATAACGAATAAATACAATGAAGACAAGATGATATAATACGTTACATTAATTACTACTTAACTATTAGAATATGTGTATGTATATTCATGTATCATACAATATATATAATATATAGTATGTATTATATATATATATATATATATTAGAGATGTGCGAATCAAGAATTTTTATGTCGAATCGAATCGAATCTCATTTTTTTAATTCGAATTCGAATCGAATCGAATCTATGAAATTTCATTCGAATCGAATCATTAAAAAATTTAACATGACTACCAAACATGCACATAATGATGGAAGGTTTTAATATGAAAGGGGATATTGATACTGTAATATCATTTTAAAATAAAATATATATTTAAATATTTAAAGTAATTTATAATTAAGTTATTAATTATAAGTTAAGTTAATTACAAGTTAAGGGTTCAAACATACAGGCCCAGATGTCTCGTTTTGTACTTGATGCATGCAACTATAATGCACGCTAATATATTTGATTCATAATTGAATCTTCGATTCGAAATTTTCGAATTATTCGGATTCGAATCATAGGGATTCAGATTCGAATCGAATCGAATCAAATTACATTAGATTTGATTCGATTCGATTCGAATTCGAATAGTTCGCACATCTCTAATATATATATATATATATATGTTTGTATCATGTATATATATTTATATATAATTCATAATGAAATACATATATGATGATCATATTTGTTCTATTTGTTATTTACCTTACATATGTATTTTGAAAATTTTAAGAATAAGAATATTTAAAATTCAGGTATCGATAAAATGTGCACACAATATAAAAAATATACGCAACAATATACGACTTATTCTACATGTATATAAAGGTCAAAGCATAAATCGGATATATGTAGTAAAATAATTGTATTAATAAATTTCGACTTACTCATTAATTACTTATTAATAATCAAGTATATATATATATATTTACACCATTTGAGTGTCAAAAGTAGATGATAGGTTTAACATGGAAAGCTTGAGTCTAACTGTAGCCTGATTGCTAACAATATTTTACAAACGCACATTATACTGTTAAATTCTAATGCCGGCAGGCCTCTGTAAGAGAAGCATTGTACTAATATGTCAATAATATCAGAGTGACTCACATTACAGTCTGAAGAAAGCTTTGTGTGCTCGACCATTTGGTATTTGGCCCTGCAATCTCAATCTGCGAACAGCTTCTCGTAGATGTTTTGGTTGTAGTGGTCCGGTTTCATCGTGACGTTCCATAACATCCAAAGCTGTACAACAATCGGGATAATTTAGAGCTGTATTTTATTTCAATAATAGAATAAGCTTTATCCAGCAAAAGGATCATACCTTCCTCAACGATCTCGCCAACGAATACTTTGGCAATTCCTGACATTGCTATTACAACATTCTGAGACACTGAACAACCTGTTATTGTTTGCATTATCTGAAATATGAACCGTCAATATATCACATATGTATCTTTCTCGAATTACAGGCAGCTGTTTTCTTTCAAATAATAACTTTCTTCAAATAATAATAACTGAAATTAAGATACAATACCCTTTTTATAGCTGCTTTTGGAAATGCAGCGCGTCTATACATCTCATACCTATCCAACTGATCCTCTGTGAAATTAGATACTAATACTCTGTTAAAATAAGGATGTTATTATCAAATATATTTTCAAGACAGTATATATTCCATATATATTTAAACATACTGCATCTTTTCTCGTTCTTCTTCTTCTAGTTCCTTCTTACTCTTTTCCTTACTCTCTCTTCTCTCTTTAGAACTGATTGGCTTTGCACGTGGTATCATGATATCATTACCAAATATATCTTCAGGCATCTGTTCTTCTTCCTTTGCCTCACCTTCATGTTTTACAATTTCTATTTGATCCTCTGTAATTGGAGCCACAGAATTAGGTGTCATGTCTTCTGTGTCTGATTGTGACTGAGAACTCATCGCATCAGATTCTGCCTATGGTATTATTAATTTTTCTTAAAATATTGTTAACATACAGAAATTATGAATTTTAACTTTTAAATATTATTTATACCTTAATCTGCATACTATCAACATCCATAGCGTCGATATCTTTGGATGCTGAATTTTGCAAAGGATTATCTTTGTCATCTTTATCCTCAACATCAACATTATGTTCACTTTCATTCCCGGAATCTTCCTTCCCAAAGATATTTTCCATTATAACCTATAATGGTATAATGGTTCAATAAGTATTGAAAATGCACACGCATATATATACATATTTGCAAACATATTTATAAATATGTCATGTGTATATGAGTATATATTAGCAAAAAGATATCTTGTAATTTTGTAAGATATCATTGTCATAAATGCAATATAAAACACTAAACTTTTATATAATTTTTATATGTTTTTTGTCAATACAAGATATTTAACGATTGAATATTATACATCATAGCAATGCAATGAACAACATTCTATGTATTGTTTAAAAAAAATATGGCAAAAGTGAGTTTATTTATACACAATCGCTCAATGTTAAAAAGTTACATTACGTATATAAGACGAATGTATATAACATCAGTAAAAATATCGAATTTCAACACCGTTTATTCGTTTACTGAATTTCTACGTTTTATCAAAATAATAACGCCTACTTTCTGTCACTTAATCCGGTCAGACCACGTTAATAGATATTGTTCGCACAGTGAATGTATACGACTATAGAACAGCTGTTTCTAACTCGATAGTGACGTCATTGACGCACGGTTACATTTCTACTACGATATGTAACGCCAAGTTCGTAACGTGTATGTATTCTTATATTGTGATGTAAAACGTCACATTTGTGACAAATTCATATAACGTCATATTTTGTGCAACTAAAGACGTGTAATCGTAAAACAACCTGTTGCTGTCGTTGTATGTTACAAGCAATATTATTTAGATTGTCTGTCTCGTCGCGCACGTCCGTCCATATGCAAGTAGAACTTATCAAGTGAGTAAAAAAGTCTTTCATCATTTCGTAAACAACCACGTAAAATTTTGAGTTACTAATAAAAGAAAATTGACGAGAAAGTTATTAACTTGATGCAGTAGAATGAACTGCTTAGATTCATGTAAAATGAAATTTTACAAAAAAATGTCTGAATCAATCGACAGTCTCTTGGCAAATGCGCAATTTATATATAAAATAAGCTCCAATATTTGTATTAAATAAAACACTGAGAGAAACTTTGTTTCCACATAATTAATGTTTACTTTCTTTTTGAACGTACATTCCTGCTACACTTTCATCGAGTGCACTAAAGGTGCGGTCCAGTCACCGCTACAAATGCCACGAAGCGTTTTTATTTCTCTCTCTCTCTCTCTTTCTTCATTCGAATTCGAGAGAGAGAATAAGAAAGAGAAACGCTTCCAAACACTTGTAGCGGTCATTGGACTGCACCTTAAGTGCAGTCACCGCTCATCGAGCACTCACTGAGCACTTCCATCTGATTGGTATATCTTTCAAAATCTAAAAGAACGGGCCAATTAAATCGTGAGCGCTTGACAAGCGGTATAGTACTAAGCGCACGCATTGGTTCCGCCATTTTGAGGACACGCGAATCTCAACCAATGAGAGAAGATCTACGTACGGTCAGATTCAGTATTCAACGGACGCCAGCTCGGACTCGTCAAGGCGTTCTGTATTTTCGCGATTTGGACTCATCTCAGATTGAGTCTCGCGGGCAAATTATCACCGGGAGTACCGAGAGTAAGTGTCGTGCGATTGAGTCGTGACAAAAGATCCGCAAATAGCTATCGAGAACGAGTCTCGTAGTCGCGCGCGATAAAGCGGCGCGCGATTGCCAGGTTATGGTAGCTCGGTAGTTCAAACCGTCGGTAGTTCAAACCGTTTGACCAGTTACGAGAGTCTTGCGTGAATTATTTTCAGCAATATGGTGAATAAGTGAGTGAGTTTTGTGTGGTTCTCGTGTGGTTCGCGAAATATCCTCAATCAAGTTCGTCGAAAATGTTCGGTATGTCGCTGTACAGGGGTGCCGGGAATTCCGAGTGAAGTTACGCGCGTATCGATATTTCGAGTATATTTCAATCGCCGTATATATACACCGGCGGTCAGTGACAAACGGATAGAACGAGCGTTGAAGCGGATTCGCCAAGCCGCTCCGAACTTTTCGAGATTCGTTCGAAGAGAATCTCGATCGTAGGTGAATCATCATCACCGGGAGTGCCGAATACAAGTTGTCGCGTGTGTGTCGTTGCAAAATATCGCCGAGTAGCCGCGGGAAGTTGATATTTCGCGGACGGGAGTGCTGAAAATAAGTCCCGCGAGTATTACAGCGCGGTATCGTTGAAGATTCGCAGAAAGTGAATCTTGCGGAATATTTTGCAGAACGAATCGTCGGGACGAGTGTCGAAAGTCTCGCGCATGTGTTGCAGTATCGTTGAAGATTTGTGGAAAGTGAATATCTGGCGAAATGAATCATCGGGTGTGGCAAAAGCAGATCTCTCGCGTGTATTATAACGTAAAGTGTCGTTGAAAGTGAGTCCGAGTGAGTGCCAGCGGTCCGGATTAAATACCGCTTTTTACCAGGATCTTCGCGCTTACTAAGGATCACGACGACGAGGGACAAGTCGGTAAGTCCAGTTACAGATTACTTAATCGAATTAGAAGTAGAAAATAATCTCGCTGGAATTCCGTGGACGCGTATCTATGAATTACCTAGACAACAAGTAGCATATTGTCGCGTGTATACATCTACTTCATCTCGGCTGCGGAACTAGAAAGAATCAGGGCTTGTATGGAATCCTCGAAGACAGTCAATAATGTCAGCCGCGCTCTCATATATCCCTCTTTCTATTCGTGACTATTTCGCTGGCGCGAGAAACAACCGCGCGAGAACATTTCTGCCCAATCCGGGCGCTCCTTCACCGATAAGATCTCTGCTGCTCGCGGCGCGGTGCGTGGCTCACCATCGAAAACACCGGCGCGGCGCGGCGCGGCGCATCGTGTTGTCGAGAGAGGACGCCGGTCGTCCATCAGTTACGCATGCCGGCCGCGCGGTGGCGCCGGCTGGCCGTGGCGCGGCGCGAGACGGGCGAGCAGACAGGCCGTCGACGGTGGTGTCGCGACGCCGTGCCGAGTATTTGTCAATATCTGCCTGCGCTCGGGATTTTCGGCGTCCTGCGTGGCGAGCGCGCGTGCAGCGCGCCAACGTCCCGCGTCCGTGCTTCATCGTCTCCTCGTGTTACGTACCTACGTATGCGTGCGCGGATCCTCCTGCCGTGTCGCTCTCTCGCTTCACGTTCGCGTCTTCCCCGGTTCTCCCGTGAAGAGGGGCTTCCTTGTCGCCTTGGCGTCCACGCGAACGATCGGCGAAGCGCCTGCTGCTGCGAACCTGGCCGAGCGCGGGTTCGGGCCGAGTGCGCGTACAGGCGCGCCGCGCCGTTCACGCGAGTGACGATATCGCCGAGGGGGTAGGACAACGAAAACGACCGCAACGACGGTACACAGTGTACGACGCATCTCGCGGATAATATCGTGACAACAGCAATCGTAGGGAGCGCCGCGACGTTGTGATACCTAAGCCACGGAGCGTCCTCCTGCCCACGAATGTGGTCCACGACCGGGTATTAAGATGTGAGTTCATTTGCAGTATACAATACCGCGTGTCTCTCTCTCTCTCTCTCTTTCTCCCTCTTTGTTTCTCTTCCTCTGTCTCTCCTCCCTCTCTCTCTCTCTCTCTCTCTCTCGCGCTCTCTCTTTCTCTCTGGTAGTCGCCTCACTCTCGCTTTCTCGCTCTCGCTCATTCGCTCGCGAGCACAAGCGAGCCAAGATCGTGGACGGGTTGTGGTGAGCGCCCTATGAGAGAAAGGGTTTCGCTGACGGCCGTCGCGCTCTCGGCCACGGCCTCGCCGACGTATTGTTATAAACACAGACCGGTTCGCCATGCAGCAGAGCCCGTGCTGTACAGTCTTTTGCATACATGTGTATATGCGTGTATACTGGGTGCTACACAATCGGCGGAAAGATAGTCGCGTAGCGTCCTTCGTTTTCGCGATACTCGGAGCAAACGTTTCGGTCGTAGGAATTCCGCCGGCTTTTTTAAGATTTCAACACTCGACGCCATATCAACGATTAAACCTTAAGTAGGGTGGAGAATGTCCTCTCTCTCTCTCTCTCTCTCTCTCTCTCTCTCTCTCTCTCTCTCTCTCTCTCTGTCTCTCTCTCTCTCTCTGTCTCTTTCTCTCTCTCTGGCTGGACGATGAATTGTGTTCTTCGTGATCTCTCGTCGTGAGTCTCGCTCTCGAAATTGGAATATCGCTCTGAAAAATTAGCGATTTGTCGGCAGATATTTGAGCTAGCAAGTTTCCACGATGTTTTCGGAGGAACAAGCTTTGCCTGCCCTCCGTCAATTCTCGGACACCCCGTACACGACGTCGCCTAAGCTCGCGTGTGCATGCGCGTCGGTGTGAGTGCGCGCGCCGCTGCGTTCGTACAGTCTCGACACACATGCTCCTCGTTTTCTCTCTCTCTCTCTCTCTCTCTCTCTCTCTCTCTCTCGCTCGCTCGCTCGCTCGCTCGCAGTCCGCTCTTCCCCTACTCACAATCGCCCCTCTTGCTCTAGCGCCGTATTTAAGGGGATATACGTGACAGGTACGTGCGCACGAAACCGGTCAACCGACACTTTGGATGCCGCTTTTTGCGAAGGGCCGATTTCTCCCCTTTCCTGTCTCCTCTCCGCGGTCTTCACCTTTCCGTCGCAGTTTCTTCTGGTATTAGCCGCGATTCGCTTTCGCAGAAGTGTCTCACATGAGCGGAGTAAGATGAGTAGATTTAGTTGTTATCGTCGTTATCCGTTATCCAGGGTAATTCGACTAGATTGGATCGCTCTTTGACTAACTCGATGATCACGCTCGAACTGCACATAGTTAAATTAATAGTGACATCGAATTAATATGATATTAACTGTATCAATGTGTGTGTGTGTGTGTGACATTTTATCTTATACAGTCTATATAATCTGATTTTAAACGATATTGTGTGTTAAGCGTGTGAAGATGTTATGCATATATAGTTAATTATTTATTCGCACCCCGATATATCTAGTAATAATCTCTCTCGGACACTTTTCGACTCGAAAAGAGTTGTCCGCGTCATCGCGATCAAGTCATTGATGAAATGAGTAACTTTGATGCGAGAATTGATTACATTGTAGCATATCATGAGAAATTTGGAATTTTCAGGGGCGTTTCTACATCGATCTGAAAGCGCACGTGCGCTTTCGCATCGAATCGAGTCAATCCAATTTAATCGATTTGGCCTCGGATCCGGCAGGCGGACAAAAATTAAGGCCGGTCCACACGGAAACGTGTCTAAGCGAGGCCGCGAGGTGAGTCCTCGCTGGTCGGCCCTTACCTTCGGACCACCCTGGACGCGTATATATCTCGAACGCCGCATCTACCTGTCGACGTATAAGGCGTGTTGTCTGGGGGGATACAAAACTGAAGGTGGACGGTCGTTGGCCGCGAGAGAAACGACCTGAGTCTCGTACCGAGAGATTGAGCGAAATAGAGAACGGGAGAGTGAGAAAGCGAGCCTGCTTTACGACGGAGCTACGCTCCGTCAATTCTCTCCGCGGGCGTTTTCAGAGGTGTGGTGGGAAAGCCGTGATGAGATGATCGCGTCGGGGCCTGTACGTTGCGTTGTTCGATTCGTACTTAGACATTGAGCGCGCCTAATGCGCGACATTAGAGACACGAAATTAATAACAGTCTTGTCCTGTTCGCGCGATGTTGCGCGGCATAAGAAGCGAAGTCCCCGTATAAATCAATGCATGCACGCGCGCGTGCATAATTTGTGCGTATGCGCGATAAAAAAATTATTTTTATTACCCGTGAGATTTCTGTTTTCCCTCAAATGGTCTCTTTTTGTCAGTTTTATGCATCTTCAGTTATGGCATAACATTGTGTCCGCCTTGTACCCTAAAATATGTCTCGCTGAGACAAATTATTGAGAGTTTTGACTTTCTTCATAATAGCTTTAAAGTTCTTGATAAGACAGTTCTACAACGGAATCAAGTGCTACCAAGTTGACAGAGTAAATGTGTAAATAAGAAATATTCAAAATGAATTAAACACATACAAGTATTACACACCGCTCAGGACATAACAATAATTTTAATTCATATTTTAGATAATGGAATGAAAATCTTGCTGTATTTTCTCCTACTAATGAAACACTTACTTCAAATTATTTTGATCTCTCTCTCTCTCTCTCTCTCTCTCTCTCTCAACTTGATATTTCTATCGCAATTTATTAGTAACATCATTTTTGCATTCTATTTTATTTATAAATCTTTAACAGCAAGAAGAACGACTGCGTGTATGTTACTCACATGCCTAGTAATATCAACTTTCCGATAAATCCTCCCTTAACCGTTTGAGTCCCAAGGAGCGCGATCGCGCTGTTCAGATTTTATGTCGAGAAAACCCAGTACATTTCGATCATTGTGGACAACTGACGGTGCGTTACCGATTGTCGAAGTCGCGCGCTCAGATTTACTGAAGCAAGTATATCACACCGATCCTTTTAATGTAAATAGTACATTTTATAATAGGTAGAATAATACTATAATAATGCAATAATACATTACAAAATAAAAATTTTTATTTCATTGTTATCTTCTCAATAATTTTTATCGAACAAAACTTGAAATATTTATAAATTTACAGTACGCATATGTAATAATACAGATGTATTTTATAAAATAACGAATTACAAATTAACAATATTTTTGTGTTATGAACAAATAATTTAAATGGAGAGTAACAATTATAATTTGTAACATCGGTGTTTATCAAAACATGTTGGATGGATTCCTTTTGCTTCGTTGCTCCGTTGCTTCGTCTAATCATTTTGAAACACACAATTATTAACAATGAGAAACACTTACGCAAGAATACGTCCGATCGCTTTGCAAACTACAATAAATGTGACAGAGCGATGAGAAAAAGACGAGAATCGCGTTACCTAACAAATACAAGAAGCGGTATTGGTCCGATTGGGATTCATCGATGTAAAATAAACAAAGCGCTATCGCGCTGCTTGGTATTTCTCGACCTAAAATAAAACAAGCGCTATCGCGCTGCTTGGGTCTTTTCATACTCATTTATAGAAAGCGCGGTTGCGCTGTTTGGGATTCTTCGACAGTGTTTTTTCAATACCCCCTGGGACTCAAACGGTTAAATACCTACGATTCTTAGAAGCGAAAATGTCGATGCAAGAACTCGACGGTTCCTATAAAACTCAATCATCAAACATGATGATCCACGTTTCGTGGATCACATATCGTTTATTGGATGCCTTGTCTTCACATTCGCTTAGATGGCGTGGTAGCGAATCGAAATATTTTACTTGCATCTGATTTGCCTAAAGATATGTTAAAAACATAGATATCGAGAAAATTAGTTATATTATTTCTGGTTTATCTAGTTATCTAGAAAATTATCTAGTAACATTATCTATGTATATAGTAACATTGTGTAATATTCCAGTAACATTACCATATATATACATGCATACATCCATTATGCATACATGCTGACCCGCATTCCATACATGTATTTCTCATTTCGTACATGCATGCATCCAAGTACTTCTACAAATCATAATAGATTTCTCGCAAAAACATAATCATATATCGGGACCAGTTGCACGGCATATAGCTTCAATAGTAGATTTGATTCTTATCATGTATATTGCGACGACGTTATATTTGACGAATCATCAGTTCTACATCGATCAGTTTCAATGCATCGTAATAATTAACGTCTCCGTAACGCGTCACGCTACGTCGACGTTGTTTGTAAGGATGTTACTCATCACGGGTTCGTATTAAAATCTCATTAAATCGTATCTGGATACTTCATACTTGAAGAAACACCACTTTTACAGAAATCGATTTCAATATTTCAGAGTTCACAACTCTAGAACGCGTAATGTCACTTCAATAACGATTGTTTGTATTTTAGCTACACTAATTCCAGATTAAAACCTTATCACTCCTATTTCGTTAACATATATTTGGTGACACATCATTTTTGCATCGATCGATGCAAAACGACGTTTCGGACTTGACATTTCCTCAACGCAACACATTACGTCGCTGCAACTTTCGAGGATTTTAGTTATTTTGGGTTTAGATTAAAACCTTATCTCTCATATTTCGTTAATTAATATTTGATGACCCATCATTTCCGAATCTATCATTTTTCGGTTTTTCATGGTTTCTAACTTCAAAACGGATAATTGCGGCGCAATGCGGTTTTCACGAATCATCTTTATTTCGAACCTAGATTAATATCTTATTGCAAATAATTTTGCAACTTATACCCGGTGACCCATCGTTTCCGCATTGATCAATTTCGACCTTTCGGCTTTAATTTTTTCATAACGAATAGGCGCATGTCGTCGCAGTTTGCGAGGCGGCTCGGTAGGATATTATTTATTTTAGCTCTAGATAAAATTAAAATTTCATCTTTCTTGTATTGGTGACTTAAACTTGTTGGATCTATTACGTATTCATCAATTGCAAACATTTCGCATCTATCGAATCATTCTGTAGAATATCTGAAGATAAAGGTAATTGTAAGGTAATCTTGAGCGTAAGATCCAAGTACAAATATTGCTGTTAGATTCTTTGATAGATTAGAACTCAAGTTCGTATTGTACTTGAGGAAGTTTGCGTTTTCATATCATATATCATGTATGCGGGTGGTGAGGTTCATTTACGACTTTGATACGTGTAGATTTGACGACGGTAATATTGCTGTTTCTTTGTTAAACATCCACATATTTGGTACCGCACATTTGACTTGCACAGCTACTTCTAATTTCGGTATTGTATTGTTAGACGTTTGTATCTAAATTTCACTCAAAGCGCGACGTAAAATTACAATTAATCCGATTTACACTTCCGTTATATGCGAAAAGCGTATAAATCGCGTAAGTAATCGTGAAAGTAAAGTTAGAAATTCGGTCGTTCTAATACTTTCTCGTGAAATCGTTATGTTATATTACACGTCATTACGTAAGTATCTACGCTCGTTGCTTTGCTATATTGTAAATGCGATAAGAAAATTGCACGTGTAGCGCTCGAGGTCAGCAGGGGGGGGGTTGACCTTTGAAACGCATCCTACGGTTAAACCGACTTGACGAACTGTGAATTAAACCATACAGGCAAATAGTTAACTTCGTTCGACTGTAAGACATACTGTTTTATATGAAAAAGGGATTGCGAGAGAGAGAGAGAGAGAGAGAGAGAGAGAGAGAGAGAGAAAGAGAGGCGAGAGGGGGAAAATCCTACATTACTCGTATATCACTGTCCACTATCCGGGGAAACAGCGATTTTACTTAATAGAGACAACGTTATCGATGAGTAAGGCAGCCTCTCATCGTTTGCATGCGGATTCAAAGCGGGATCTAATTTTCTACGTTTCGTTATGACAAACAACTCGCCGCACCAAGGCTAAGTCGATCGTAGTTGATCGTTGTTATTACGAAGAAATCACGCGCCAACGTCGTACTGTTAGCGAAATAATCACGACTCGCGGCCGGCGTTTACTTTCGATCCGGATCCGCGCCATTGTTGACCTGCTCTTGAGCTTCAATCGAGCTTCGTTTCCATCTTTATTTATTAATTATAATTTCCAAGGTGAGGAAGTCGCGGTAATGATCACTTTGCAGGGAAAAATGATTCGACGACTAGTGATTCGTTAAAAAAGAAAAATTAATATTTATCAGCAATTATCGAGGTACCCGCGATTTTTCATTCCTTACAATCTCAGTCTCGTTTACAATCATTCGCACGTGATGGCGGTACATACTTCCTTGGACGGAAGGAAGCAGCTCCAAATTTTTTCGAAAGACACGCCATTAATATTAAGCTCCGGGGCCTCGGGGACATCCTTTGTACACGTTCATCGCAAGGAAAAGGATTAAAGCACGCCATTCGACCGATGCATACAAAGCGCGAACACGCGCGATACTCTTTTGTTGCGGCTATCAGCTATATTTAACTCTCACTCGCTAAACAAGGCCGCGATATGAGTCACCGTATGTACATCGTGGATTTCTCGAAATCGAAATGGGAGAGGAAAATTTCGAGACACGCGGCGTACTTCATCTCTCGCGCGACGGGTCTCTTCGATCCTTTTTGGCACGTTGATTTCCGCCGATTGTGCGACAGCTTAACACATTGTCAACCGCACGAGTTACGTTTTGCTGGACTTTGGGAAGCGTATATTTTGTCGTCAGTCGTGCGCAGCGGCGTATACTCAAACCTCCACAACTCTGCAGTGTAGAAATTCACGGAATGAAACCTAAAAATAGAACTGTAATAATTCTTTTAACGTTCAGCCAGTAATTTTTTTTTTTTTTTTTTTTTTTATAAAATTTTATTCATCGGAATTGTTGGAAATCCAGGTCGATCGGTTCGTCGTGAAACGAGATTGCGTCAAATGGTTGGCAACATTAACTAATAATCGAATTACGAAAGATATAAATCTAATAGATGAATCTAAATCAATTCTGTTCCTAGTTTCATCGGTCGATTTCTCAAGACCAAGTAATTATATCTTAAGCAAAGAGAGAGATATATATATACACCTCTCTGTAATAAATTTTATACTCATTATAATTATACTCTATACGTAACTTAATGAGACACCATTTTATCGTAGCATCGTCACCGCGTCCGGCGTTCGTTAAGAGGGGACTGGAGGGTCAGATTGCTGAAAAATCGTGCTTGTTTTTGACAATATTTTGCGATGAACTGAGTAAATGTGCAAGAATGAAAATTTTAGGTATATTTATACAACATGTGAAGAGTAGACAAATTTTGTTTATTAACAAATAATCATATAATTATACGATATATATATATAGCTGAAATATACTCTCCTTTTTTTTTTCAAGTTGTCGTTTTTGCAGTAATATCTCGGCTCTCGGTGGTCCGATCAGAGCGCATTTTGGCTAGAAATCTTAAAGAGGCTTATCATTATCCGGTGAAGCACTATAAAAAAAAGCCGAACAAAATTAACAAAATGGCAGCTATTATTAGGAAAAAAATTCAAATTTTTCAGTTCTTTTACAATAAAAAAATTAATATCTCGAAATGAAATATTTTGACGGAGTTGTCCGTGGTTCACCTGAGAGCCAGATGACCAAGTATTATTGCTTTAAAATTTCAAATCGATACGAAGCTCAGTTCCGGAGAAATCACTGCAAAAAGTTGAACAATGAAATTTCGAGAGAAAAACTAAAATTTAAGTGGACGTATATTTATATGAATATTTGTTAACAAACAGAATTTTTCTACTCTTCATATGTTATATAAATATATGAAAAATTTCCATTCTTGCACATTTATTCAGTTGGTCACAAAATATTATCAAAAAACAAGCACGATTTTTCAGTAATCTGACCCTCCAGCAATCCCCTTAAGTTAAGTTTGCTGTCAGACGACGACGGTCGCGTAACGAATTCTCCGTCGCGCTTGAAAACTCGAACATCGCGGAAAAATCGTTCCCCGACCGACCGACAGCTGGCCAGCCACTCGTACCGTTCCGAAAACGCCGATGCGACGATGCGCAACGTTCTCCGACGCGCGCGCGCGCGTGCGCTGGTATCGCGTGAGCAGCGCCGACGTCTCGCGGAGGTCAACATACCGTTATAGCCGTGCGCGTCGTCTCTATTTCGCGGACTGGACCGTGCTCTCGGATGATGACGGCGCCTTTTGCGCGCCGCGCTGCGCCGTGCGCTGCACTCGACGCGCACCGGCCCGGGCATGTAATTGCACGAAAGCGCAATTATCGCGACAATAAAGCGCGTACGCGTACACGCGCCTTGCCCGGAGACAATGCGGACAACGGGGGAGAGAGAGAGAGAGAGAGAGAGAGAGAGAGAAGTATAACGAGTTGCGGAGAGGTGGAGGAGCAGCGGGACGAGAGGGGTTGGCGGAAGCCCGTGATCCAATGAATGCCTCTGACCGCTGCAGTGCGCCGGGTTACGCGTAGGTGCATGCGGCGAGAGATGCAACGATGCTCGACCATCGGCATGAAATCGGCGGCGGCGGCGTTCGATTGCCATCGGCTCGCAGTTGGTTCTTTTGTAGACGCCACCGTATCATTTAACGTCCTCGTCCTCCCTCCTGCCCTCCTGCCGACGCTGCCGTCGTTTGAGGCTCGTCAAAATGGCAAGTTTCCGACCGGTTTCCGATTTCAATTCCGCGATTGAAATCCCCTTTGACCTTTGCGACCTCTTCTGCGTTTACGTTGGTCCCGTTATGGTGCACTTTTTTTTTCTGGCAGGGCGACGGGTCAAAGCGAGTCTCCCTTGCCGATTTGTACAATCGTTTCCGGACGATTCGCGCGATCGCACGAGTGTCGTCGGCAGAGCCGACGGAGTGCGGGCGGTAGAAATCGACCGACGAGCGCGTTTGGCGACATGTTCCTCACTTTTGTTACTGGGGAGAGCGGTTTTCACAGAGCAAAGTCACCCCGAGCGAGATCACTGACGCGCTGAATTCCCGTCTCTAAAGTGACGGCGAAATCGGCGCGGCATAACGCCGTTGTGCGCAAATGAGAGCGAAGCTGAGTCGGCGCGTGACGAATCGCGTGATGTCGCAGTCGCAGTCGTGTTTTGCGATTCTTCGTGGCTTGAATATTATTTGTGTAGAACGAATTGTACGCGGTGTCCGACTTATGTAACAGTCCTTCGAAGAGACCCGGACAAATGTCGTCGCAACGAATTTTTATCGCGTACGAACGAAACCTCGAAAAGAGAGAATATAATAAGACAAAACGTTGGTTTATTGCGCTCTAGAATAATATCTCAGCGCAGGGACGAAATTCTGCTCGAAGAGAATAAGGTAAAACGGGGGATCCTCTGATTTATTATGCTTGCAAAGTCATATCCTATCGGAGCAGCGCGCAAGTCGGAGGAAAGCGCGGACGCTCGGTCTCACGCGGAAGTAAAATTGAGAGACGCAGGATTTGACACAAAAGACGGAATGTAAGAATATAATAACAGATTTAAAGTCGCGGCGGTGGAATAAATAAACGCGGGCACGAGTAAGAGGTATAGATCGATATCTCGAGGAGATAATAAAACGACGAAAAGATATATTAGTGCCTTTTTATTTCCGTAACTTTCGCCGTCATGAAAGTTACACTTGCTAAGATTCACGTGACATAAATCTCCCTCTCCGATTGATGCGCAGGTGCGAAGAGGCGACGGAAGTGGAGACGCATCATCAGCAAACGGCAGCTACGACGATGGGCGTCGCTGAGGACGAGACACCGTCTTCCCTGACTTCGCATCCGAACACCAACAATCCCAATCAAGAAGGTGAGTCCGCACCGCTCACGTTTACCGTAATGAAAACACTCGGCGACCGGCAGTGGCCGTCGCTCTCTCCCCCTCTCCCCCCCCTCTCTCTCTCTCTCTCTCTCTCTCTCGCGCGCGCGTGTATTTTCTTCAAATTTTCACGTGAAGAAAGCGTCACGTAACTCATCTTCCGCCGGCCTGCTCTTTCCATTCTCTTGCTCCTCCTCCTCCTCCTCCTCCTCCGCCTCGCTCATCTTTTTTTTCCTCCTGTCGTCTTCCGACGACGATGTGGTTCTTCCGAAACGAAATCGCAGCCGAGCACGGAGAAGCGGCGAGCAGCAAAAATCGCGGCGGCGGCGAAGCGCGCAGGCTACGCTCGGCCCGCTCGATCTGCGCCGGTATGCGCTCAAGTGCAGCGCGTTCTCGCGCTGCATAAGAATAAGCGCAAAGAACGAAAGTCACGTCGTCGCGCTGCTCCGCAGCTGTTCTCAAGTGTATGTTTTGCCCCTTATTCCGCTGGCCTTCTTCTTTTTCTCGTTTTTTCTCGTCGTTTTTGTTTCCATGCGGCGCGCCGCGCCGCGCCGCGCTTTATCCTGCGTATTGCAATGCGCGACGGCGAAAGAGATCGGCGTGTTTTCGCGCGCGCGCGCGCGCATCCGATTATTCAAATGCGAGGGATCGTGTATGTTATCTCGCACCACACACGGCTTTCACCACGCAGATCGACGGCCGACGTTTTTGATCGACTCGCGATTTCCCGCTCGCGCGGCCGCTCAAAGAATTCGCTCATTAATCGCTTTAATCGGCCCGTCGCGGAAGCTCGCAGCGCCCGGCTCGCCCGGGATCGTCCGCTTCTTCTCAACGATTAATCGACGAAGACGACGAACGTCGTCCTGGTCGCAAAACAGTCTTTACCTTGCCTTACCTTTCGTTCCGTATTAGATCGCAATCGCGGAATCGCGGAACGAGCTGGATACGCGCTGAGACTATCTTGCGCGGCGCATTTTTCATTCCTTCCGCGTAGCGCGCCTTCGGAAACGACCGTCGAATTCTTCATCTCGCCTTGAAACGCACAATCGCGCCTCCGACCGAAAAGGAGCGTCGAGCGTCGATCGATCGGCGGGTGGACGAGACTTTTATCTTTCTTCTCTTCGCGTCCGCGACGATGTATCCGTGCGTCGAATCCAACTGAAACCCCGCCGGATTCTTGCTGCAATCGATATTCTTTGCCTTTCCTCTCTCTCCCTCTCTCTCTCTTCTCTTTCTTCCCTTCCCCGGGACGCTCAGCATCTTCTTCGAGGCTTCTTATCCTCGATTAGTGATGCCGCCGAGAGCGGTTCGCGGCTGTGAAAGCAAATCCGCAGACTAACTTGCCTCAGCACAGAGCCGAAGTTCTTCCGTTCCTCCTGCAGCGTGTGATTGAGCTTCCGGTCTTCCTTTTTCGCCTCCTCCAGTACTTTTCCTGTACGTCACGATAACGCGCGATATGTCATTGTCGCAATTAATTCGAGTCCATCGCAGCGCGCACGCTGCGGTCGTGCGGCCGCGCAGCGCGTCCTGTCCGCGCGGCCACGTCGCGGATTTCAATGGAGTTTATCTAACTGCGATGTAACGTCGTGCGTGCAATGCCACCGTGCTCGACCGTGCATGTCCGCAAGGAAAGAGAGAAAGAGAGAGAGAGAGAGAGAGAGAGAGAGAGAGAGAGAGAGAGAGAGAGAGAGAGAGCAAGAGAGAGAGAGAGAGCGAGAGAGAGCAAGAGAGAGAGAGAGAGAGAGAGCGTGAGAGAGAGAGAGAGAGAGAGAGAGCGAGAGAGAGAGAGAGAGAGAGAGAGAGAGAGAGAGCGAGAGAGAGAGAGAGAGAGAGAGAGAGAGAGCGAGAGAGAGAGCGAGAGAGAGAAGTGCCTCAAGTTAACATTCTCTTTGCGCAGTTTTTCCCACCGCGGCTGAATGTTTCGAGGATCTCGCGATAAAGTCGCGTCGCGCGAGAGCGGAAGTGAGATTTGCGGCCGTCCGATTCGACGAACGACAACGAGCGCGCGTTGTCGATCCGTTTTCGAGAGGATGTCATACTTGAAAACTTTGCCGACGGAATACCGGCGACTTTTCGTTGAAAATTTGCGCATATTTCTTGCGCAGAGTTGCAAACGCTTTTTTTGCAACGAAAGTGCGTGCGAAAGTGAGCTGGAGCGTCGCTCAATAAAAACTTGATCTCTCGAGCTTCTCAATTAGCGTAAATATTTGCCTGACGCACAAAAGATTCCGCAACTTGTACGCACCGAAAATGTGCGCGCTCGGCTCCGCTCGGAGAAATTTCAAAGGGCACTGCTGCACCTTCGCGGCTGAATTTAGAGGCTTAAAAGTATGCGAAAAGTCTGCGGAGAGATTTCGATGAATGCGTGTGGCTGTGTCTTTCACCGAGTACGATAAAATAGCAGCACGCGCATTCACACGAGATTCGTGTGTACAAGAAATAAGGTAAACGTCCCAGTATCCGACCCCTTTGAAAAGAAATATTCACT
Source organism: Harpegnathos saltator (assembly GCF_003227715.2). Classification (NCBI taxonomy): domain Eukaryota; kingdom Metazoa; phylum Arthropoda; class Insecta; order Hymenoptera; family Formicidae; genus Harpegnathos; species Harpegnathos saltator. The sequence continues at coordinate 357,437 of NW_020230007.1, forward strand.
ATCTATTTGAACAATAATGAACGAAGGTAATAATTATTGTAAAAAATACTCCAATACTTGACGATTAGTTGGAGAAAATATATCCAATTTGATACTTTTGTATTCAAATAAAAATTAATTAAATAAGTATGCGCCTATAGTTTGGCAAAACAATGGCCGATCGTTAATAAATTCACCAAGAGACAGCATCTATATTTATTTCCCGTTAGCACATACTAATTTTCTAATTGCGGTCAAACACTGGGACAAATATATCGGAATATTGGGCCATAACCTATTTCAACTGTCACTGGTACATTAATGCGCTTCATTACTTATGTAAGTATTTCATTAATAATAGACATATATTAGTTTAAATAATTTAATTCAATAATACATTAGTTTAAATAACTGTTCTCTACTTAACGGAATCTTAAGTTTTCGAATAAATATGCAAATATTTATAGCAAAATTATTTTTAATATTATATATTGTATCTTTCGTCACGACCTACGCTTAAACGTCCGGTTAAACTGGGACATTTACCTTACGGGAAGGATAAATACGAGAGGCATCACGCCGATACTCGCCTGATGTGACGTTTGGACGGCATCGCCTGTACGTCATCGACGCTTTCGAAGTTCCTCAGCTACTTTCCGTTTCTGCTTCCCGCTCGCGGCTGCAAGCACCGCGCGCGACGACAGACGGAAAAAGCGGAACTCGCGAGTGTGTCGTATTAGGCGCGTCTCGCGCTTTCTCCAAACTGTCATAATTATTCAGCGAAGGAAAATGGCCCTCTCCCCTCGCCGCCACCCCCCCTGCACCGGCAGCTCTTAGCGGTGCTCCGCTCCGTCATCGTAGCTGCCTTGGCGTTTTAAACGCCTCTTTATCGAGTCGTACACATCGTGCACGCGCGGCGCATTCTCAGAATGCATAATTTTGCATGTCGCGATTACGTTAGCGCGGGTCCATTGAACTGCGCGCGCATGCCGCGCTCGCTCGTTGCGCTGCGATGCTCTCCCTCCCTCCCTCCCTCCCTCTCTCTCTTTCTCTCGTTCCCTCGTCTCTCGAGTGCAATGCTGTGTCTCGTCAAGCGCACTCCTCGCATTCACGAGCCGTCGGAGGCGCTTCAAATTAATGGGCTATCCGATGCACTCGTAAAATCAACATCCCGCTGCTAATTATAGACACTAATTGATACCCGCAGTCGATACTGCGCGCGCGGAGAGAGGGATACATTCGGCGATCGAGAAAGAAAACCAAACGCGACGGCGGCGGCGGCGGCGGCGGATCGTCGTTCGGCAGTTACGGCAGAGATAGCGTAGCGGCAGCGATCCAGCGATGAAAACAGCTAAGAACGGAAAGGTGAACACGTTGATCTTATCGCGGCTTATCTGTCCTTTGACGCTGCGACTCCACGACTCGCGCTCGGGAATCGATCGCCCCCGCTGAACGTTCCTCCCCGTTCCTCCTGTTCCACCGTTGCACCGTTCCGAGCTTTCACATCTTGCCGAGCGGTCGGGTTATCAATTAATTACGCACTCGGCCGAGATCGCGTTCGTGTCCGCGCGCGATGCCGGGCGGTTTTCTCGAAGCGGCCGGCGCGTTCTCGAAAATCCCGGAGGTTTACGGTTACCCGCGACCGGGCGGTCTTTTCTTTTTATCCCGGCAAGCTCGTTACCGGGTCACCGCGCGGAGGAGAGCCTGACCGCCGCGTTGAACTTGCTCTGACCATGGAGGCGAGCGAGCATGCAGTTGCATCGCTGCGTTCCGGTTTCTTCGTTGTCGCTTGATTTTATCACTCGCTCGCCGTTCATTTCCGAAACCGTTAGCCGGGAACACACGCGTGCACGAGGCTGCTTCGCGGCAGGTGATTCGCGATATGAGAATCATCGAAGTGCTGCACACCGCCGGGAGTCACCTCTTGGAGTCGCCGTCGAGATCGCGCGAATGCGAGACGTTCGCGTTCGTCTCGGCGTCGTAAATACGGCTCGCCGTTTCCGCCGACGTCGATTGAACCTTAACCCGGGCTCAAACTCTGCTGAGACCAAGACTGAAACTAGGATTCCGTTTTCACCGACATTGGTGGCAACGGGAATGAGCGGGTGGCGCGTTCCGTTGCGCGCGCGCCACATGAAAGAGGACGTTTCCTCAATTAACCGAAGTCAACGTCCGTCTAAAATCGGAGACAATTGCGTGGAAGTTCAAGTGCTGCCGCCGCTGCCGCTGCCGCTCCTCCTCTTCCTCCTCTTCTCCTCCTTCCGCGTCGCGGAGCACGCGAGTTGCACGAAGACGGCGACGTGTGCGAACCGCTATTTACTTAGGTTGGCCCGCGCGCAACGCGTTCCCTTTGTTCCACCTCTCGTCTCGACTTCATTATAGTCAATAACGCCTTTCTCGGGCCGAGGGAGAACGAGGTGTTCGTTCGACGGCGACGTTTCTGACCTGGCACTATCATCAGCCCGGCATCTCGGCGCGCGCGCGCGCGCGCGCGCGCGAGAGAGAGAGGAGGAGGCCTCTCGTAGAGGAACAAAAGAATTCCGACGTTGCGACGAGGCTGACGCGCGCGCGTGTCCGAGGAGGATGCTGCGCCGCGATTTACATAGTAAAACGTGTGGCAAATCTGGCTCGAAATATCGATCCGCGCGAGAGCTATCGAGATGTCGGCCGCGTGCGTGCGTGCGTGCGTGCGTGTGGGAGTACACGCGCGCGTAAATATCCGCATCGTTTCGTTCAGCGGCGCTTTCCTCGCTATGCCGGCCGCCTTGTCGCCGAAGAGCGATGCGATCGAAGGTCGGAACTGTGTCGCGTCTCCCCTTGTTCGTCGACGGGATCGTCTAACGATATCTCGTCCTCCCCTCGCGCATCCGCGCTGCTCCTCACGTCGTATTCCGCGCGCGTCTCTTCTTTCACGAGAGTCTCGCGCGGAGCGGCGCGGCGCGGCGCGGGGGCAGAGAGTTGCAGGGAAAAAGGGAAAATATAAATACGAGAGACAGAGGGAGTATCGGTGGACGCGCGCGAGACGGAATGCATTATATAAGGACCATTGTTCTCGCGACTTCCGCAGGAAGAACCGACGCGAGACGGCGACACACCGCCGCGTGTGCGCACACATACGCGCAGCGGGAGGCACGGGCGTGATTATTCTTTCGCGGTCGCGGGGGAAACCGCGATACACACGCGTGTTAGAACGCCTGCATGTGAATTGCATGACGTCGAAAATCGATGTCCCGAAATGCTCGCCGGACGAGCACGGCAAGGCGCTACGCGGCTTCTCCGCTCGAGAACGCACTCTCGTCTCGGCCTCTCGGCTCGTGCGCTCCTCGAGTCGTTTGCGATGAAAATTGCATGCCGCCGAGCGCGCATCGCGGTAAAAATGTCGGGGCTAATGGTCATAGCAGCGGTCTCACGGCAACGGTCGACGACTATCCTCTCGGGTTTTAATATTACATTTCCCCCATGACGATGAATGTTAGATTCGCGGGGAGCCGCAAGGAGAGAGAGAGAGAGAGAGAGAGAGAGAGAGAGAGAGAGAGAGAGAGAGAGAGAGGGAGGCAAGAGGAGAAGGAGAAAGATTGTTAACAATAACGTGAGAGTCAAAGGAAAGATGTGCGAGGAGAAACTTTTCCCGGGAAAACCGCCGGTCGCCAAGTCGGCGAGATGCTTTCCGTCGTATGGTGTATGTTTCCGATATCCGATAAGAATTTTTATCAGAAGGGAAATGGTGTCCCGAAACGCGGCTACTCGGCGTAATCAGTCAGGTAGCAAGAGTGATCATTTGAGACTATATTATGTGTGATCACAATTTACTCGATGCTAATTCTTGATGATTTTGAGATCGAGAATTTCCCGACCGACTGATGACCCACCCAACACTGGTCAGGGGCGGCGCCTGTTGCGTCTTTCTCTCAAATTCTTCTCGTTGAGAGGAACACATTGACGGTCTTCCGTCGATCGCTTGAGATAAAGTTCGAATAATCAGGGCGGTACAGAAAACAAGATAAATAAATGCAATTCACGTAAGACGACTTGTTCCTCGAGCGCGAGCCCGCGCGAGCGTGTCGATTTGCGACCGCGAGGGAGCAGAAGGACCTCTCGTCTCTCGAGAGATTAACGAACCGTGTCCACTTGACCCGATCCGCGGCGCGTTTCCGGAAAACAGCGGCGTAGCTTGCGCGCCGACTCCGCATTGTTGCGACTGCGTCATTGTTGGCCGTCGCGATACATCGCGAACGTGTTCACGTTATCAGAGTGGAAATCCTGCCTCGTACTCGCGTGATCGCACCGCTGATTCTCGCCGCCGCGCCGCCGCGCCGCCGGCCGACCTGCGACGGCTGTGTGCCGCTGTGCGCGAGAGCGTCTTCGCATCGGAAATTACGCATCCGCGAGCCTCGCTCCCCGGCTAATCCTTGATCCGCGCTCCGTTAAATGTACACCTCCTCGTCACGCAGGTGTACTAAATTTTTTCGCGCTTCATACATCTCCCCCGCGGCCGCTCGCTTATGTAACGAACCGTTCCTGAGAGTCCGACGTCGGTACCGTTGCAGCGTACACAGCGCTCGTGGACAGAGAGAGAAAGGTTGCCCGTAATTTTCCCGGGGAGCTTTAGAACGCATCCATCTTGCTCGAACGGGATAGCTCTCCGATCGGAAGGCCAACTCTCTCCCATTGGACTATAGACGGATTCCGAAACTCACGAGCGAGAGCCGCGCTGCTCCTTCGTGTCCTTGCGCGATTTCGCACACGTGTCGACGCGCGTGCGCTCGTTGCGGTGCAATCTCGAAGCGTGTTTCCGAGAGAAAGAAGAATGCAAATTCGCATGTGGCGCGACGTTAAATATCTTTTTTCTATATATCTGGCCGGTCTCTCGCGCGAAGGCGCCCGGCCCGACGGAAATAGCCGCGAGCTTGTTTGTGTCCGCTGAAGTCTGATACACCAGGATTTTCGCCATCGCGCCCAATGATATCATTCCTCCTCATGGGGAGAAAATGCGCGTACCGAGAAAATCGACGCGATGATTTCGTCCGTTGAATTCCTATCGCGGACACGTTGCCGCGATTGTATGTAAATGTAGTTGAAGCACTTATACCGTAAGTGCGAGTGTTCGAGATTTGCATGAAAATACCCTGGCCGTTTCGCTCGATATTTAGCCGATGCGTCAGCATGCGAGCGCGTATTAAATAGTACTTTATTATATGGAATTAATTAATCTATAATGGGCATTGTTAAAGTCTTGTTGCGATTCTAGCGGAATGGTCATAATTGCACTGAGAGAAAAATATATTTGGAATTATAATGATATAGTAACTAAATTATAATCCGAAGTATCATGTTTATTAAGTAAGTATTACCATAATATCGGTAATAATTACGATATAGGCATAATATAACCAATCATATAATATTTTTACTAAGAATTACTAGTAAGTTAAACTAAAATTATTGTATGGATACAAATATAAAATGGTAGGTAAAGTATACAGACTCTTTTATACAGTCAATATTACCAGAATATTTGCTAAATGATGACAGATGTAACTATATGAATATTAAATCTCACTATATTTGTGAATGAGAAATTACCATATATATGGTAAAAGTAACTGAACAATTATTTAAGACAATCATTGACTATATATTTGTGTTTATTCTACTATATTTTGCAGGTTCCACTATAAACTGTGAAACTATAAAAATATGGTTGGCGCCAAAATGAACTGTAAAATATAGTGAGATTATAGTTATAATTCAACTATATTTTTCTATCAGTGTGTCTTTAGCGTCAACGGGAGGGAGAGCGGGGAAGAGTTAGAGAAGATTAAGCACGTAATGCGGGCGTATGCAAAAATCTCTCTCTCTCTCTCTCTCTCTCCCTCTCTCCCTCCCTCCCTTCCCCTCTTTCTCCATGTTATGTAAGCAAGAATCTGCGACCGATAAAGCGCGGGTTTCAAGACGAGAACGGCACCGAAAGGCGCGTTTTACCTCTCCCCCTCCCCCGCCACACAAAGATTTACAGTGTCGCGAACACCTGAAGGCGAATCGGCCGTTTTTTTCGTCGTGCCACTCTCGCCGTATTTTCACCTAGCGCGCGATATGCAAAGGGAGGGGGAGCACTGCGGTATTTTAGCTGGGTCATGCCGCCCCTTGAACCGATGCCAGATGAGTCCCTCCCCCGCCCTGTATTCTCTCTCCCTCTCTCTCTCCCCCCCCTCTCTCTCTCTCTCTCTCTCTCTCTCTCTCTCCCTCTCCTGTATGTCAACTTTTTCGTATCCTGGCCGCACGCGTGGAGAGGGGGCAGGGTGAACTTATGGAATCCCGCCTGCGGTCGTGTCGTGGATGTTCTGGGTCAAGTGTGCATCCTAATGACGGATTGGACGGAGTGCTCGTGCGATGTTCGTTCGACGACGACCGGAGGAACCGTGTAGTGTTTTCGGCTGTCGTTGATCGCGCACGCGGCGCGTTCGCATCTGTCGCCGCGTGTAGCGGTAAGGGACAGAGAGAGGGAGGGAGGAAGAGAGAGAGAGAGAGAGAGAGAGAGAGAGAGAGAGAGAGAGAGAGAGAGAGAGAGAGAGAGAGAGAGAGAGAGACGCTCCGTTTAATCTCCGTCTCATCTTGGATTCCGGAAAGCCGATTCGCGCGGTAATCACTCTGGTCCCCGTCTCGTCCTCGCTGCACCGTCATTACGATGTCAGACCTGACTATATTTCGCGCGATGATCATGCCTCGTGACATACGCACGCACTCGCCGCGGCCGTTCGTTCGCGCGCGTCCTTAATTTTCTGGTATAACCGTAAAATTCATGTCCGGCGGGATCGCAGGCCGGTGAAAGCGAGCTTTTTGCCTCTTATCGTAATTCGCTGTTTATCCGTCGAAAGGCGACGCGTAGGAAAATCAATCGATAACTTACGACACCCCGCCGCCCGCGCCGCCGGCTGAGTTACGCGTATGAGTTATACATCCCGGGACGGGATCGCGCGATCTTTCCCCAGCGCGTTTTATCGTCGCGAGCTTAACCGCGCCGGGAGCGCGCGAATTTATCGCGAGCGACGGATAAGGCGGCGGGCGATATCGGATCACACATTCTCGATTCTTTCTTCGGCTCAGCCTCTTGATCTGGATATCCCATGAAGCCCGCAAATATTTGCAAGTGCGCTTTCCCGGGGTATCTAACCGGATCAGTGGGTCGTTTGAATGGAATCATGCAGTGTCGGTGACGGTGATTCCACAAATCCATGTTTAATTTTCATCAACACGCGAGAGCGACCGGACGGGCGAGGGAAGAGGCAGAAGTTGGATAAAATATTCAGGCGGAAATCGCGCTCCGTCGCTGTGTCACGACCTTTCATCGCCGTTAAGACGCCTCTGTCTCCTTCTCTCCCAGCGCCCAATTATCGCGAGATTACCGTGCGAATCAGCTGCTCAAATCGCGGCCGCTTCGCGAGCATGCGCGTGGACGCAGAACACCGGCGATCGCGGAGACACGAAGAGAGAAACTACTTTCGGATGAATCACACCTCGCCTCGCGTCGCGGTTCGTCCTCAGCTCTTTCAGCTCCTCTGCTCCTCTTCTCTCTTTGGTACTCCTCGATTTTCCTCGCCTCTCCCTCTCGCTCACGCTTACTCGCTCGCGACCTCCCGACCTCCAGAGAACTCGAACGAGAAACGCGGGCGTCCAGTTAAATAAGTGATTAAGGGAGAGAGCACGTCGACTGGGAGAAAGAGAGAGAGAGAGAGAGGAAGGGGAGGGAGGAAGGCAAGTCGATATCGCGACGTCGCACGTGTCTCCTCGCCTTTCTGTGCGCGCTCCAGGCGCTTCCGTGAATTTCCGTGGGCCGTCGGGACGCACAGTACCGTTCTCTCGATATCAGCGTTACGCATCGATTTCCATCTCGTTGCCTCGAGGTCGCCGCCGCGCGGTCAGCAGCGCTTTAATAGCGTCGGCGCGCGCGTGCTCGTGAAAGAAACGAGGCGAGACGCGTGTGGCACGAGCTCTCCTCACGCTTCGGAACGCGTCGAGCGGGGAGCGGCGGCGGTGGCGGCAGCGGCGGCGGCGGCGGCGGCGGCAGGGAGGAGGAGAGGAAGGAACGGGAGACATGCGGCTCGGACGTTTAATAAGATATTCAAGACGCCCCGGGATCATTAACGCGCTTAACACGCGTACACGCGCGCGCGCAGGCACGCGCTCGCGGTCGCGTCCGCGCGCGCGCGCAGCGCCGTGAACAACGTGCGTGCGCGGCGCTCTGGCGGCGGCGGATTCATCGGCGCACACCGCGGCCACTGTCCTCCGATGCATTGCGTAACTCTTGGTGTGATCGCGGAATCGTTGCCTGGCGCCGCCGCGTCGTCTTTACACGCGAACCGCCGGCGTCGGCGTCTACCGCTTTATCGCTAATTACTCGGCATCGTTACGCCGCGCGGCACCGGCCGCAGACGATCCTGTCAATCGGCACGCTCGGCCGGGAATCGTCGGCTCCGCCGCGAATTAGACCAGATTTCACCGCGAGTTAGGCTGCCTGTGTTCGTCGCTCCGTCCGTCTAGACTGCGGCGCACAGCTCGGTCGGGCGAACGGCTCCTCCGGAACTCGCCCGCAAGAAAGATATATTCGCGACGAATACGTCTCACGAGGAACACCCGCCAAGTGTATGTGTGTGTGTGTGTGTGTGTTTCCGATTTCGACGAGATTTGGCGTATTTGTAGAGTAGAACAAAATAGGAGACCCATATTCTTTTTATCGGCAACGGCTCAGGTTTAAGGGGGGTGGTGAAACTGCCCCTGCCCCAAAGTTTCATCCTCTCTGTGCTATCTCGATAATTATTACAGATAGGAAGAAACTTTTTAAACAAAAATTGTACGATTTTTCATGCCGTACAATAGTTATCGAGATAGCGTAAAGGGAACGAAACTTTGTTGTGGGGCAGTTTCACCCCTTAAACCTGAGCCATTGCCGATAAAAAGAGCATGGGTCTTTTATTTTTGACTACTCTCTACAAATATGCCGAGTTTTGTCGAAATCGGAAACGCATACTTCGCGGATGTTCCTTATCAGTTGTTATTGTTCGAGAAGCAACAGACTCTCGTCTGCTTGTCTGTTTAGACGGATAATGAGAATTCGATCTTCCGGACGATGTCAAGCGGAATCTTAATCACAATCCCACAAATATCCCACTGGTTATCCCTCCGTCGTACTTCCTTTACGGGGAATATTATTTTTCCTCCTCCCGGCGCGCTTTTCTATCTTTAGTCTTTGGGTTTTAACTGAAAGCCGATATTTTGCTGGCTTCTCCCTGTTTAGATTCTGATCTCACCGATCCGAGCCTAAGTCGTCCATCCGGCTTGCGTGCACGCGCTGCGTTTCAATTCGGAGATGATGCGTAATCGCGGAGGCAGCCGCAAATTTCAGACTTACGCTCGCTCTCGATGTGACGGCCATCTGCCGTCGAGATCATGCCGATCAACTTTTTCCCCGTTTGATTGTCGCAAATACAGTTATTTTTCCGGGAATAAGGATCGGAGATATCAGTCGAGCTTCTTGTCTCGGATTTATTGTCGACAAAGTTATCTTCTCCGGATAGAAGAACTCTATTCTGCGTCTCGGTCTTTATTCTTTCCTCTTGTCTCCTCTTCTTTCTTTACGAGGAATCACGTCTCTTTATCGGGTGAGCGTACGAGAGCATACTTGACCAACGGCCTGAGATCAGATCGGAGTCCCGTGCAAGCAAGTTCTAGTCCGGGCGACGGTAATTGCGCGGAGAGTCGAGCCGGGCGTTTTATTAAATGAAATCATTAATTAGCCCCGTACGGATTGTTAACCTACTTCTCTGGCGGGCCGTCTTGAGATCGCCGTCGCGCATCCTCTCGATCCCCTCGTAATCCTTCGGCGCGCATCTACGATTTCGTTATTATATTCTCCACTGTTTTTACTAATCAATTTTTTAAATTACCGTCTGATGAGCCACTTTTCTGGCGAGCCAGAAACGAGTCTCTTCGAGTATATACCTTTCCCATCCATTTTTCATCCTCGGCATCGTGCGATGTTTATGCTTCAGAAAAGTCTAAAATTCCCGGGATTTACGTTGCTACGTGATTTAACGCTGAGAGTGTCCATCGTTTCGTATGGGCCTCGTTTCTCGGTTCTCACTCTACTGCTAAACAAAGTACGACCCAGAGTACGATGACAGAGTAGAGAGAGAAAGAGAGAGAGAGAGAGAGAGAGAGAGAGAGAGAGAGAGAGAAGGAGTCGTGGAAAAGAACCTGGAAATTAAAAGAATTCAACACGCTTGTCGAGTACTTGGAATTCTTATCTCGAACGGTCGAACTTTTAACGAAAATGTCGCGACTAATTGAATGTAATGGCGTATTTAAAGCAAGTATCCAGTCGCGCGCTGCGGTATAACGCGATCAGGTTAATTGATACGTCGGCCGATAAGTATCGGAGACACGTCTTTTTTTACGGGCCATCAGCTTCGCGCTCCGTCCTCTCATATCACTCATTCGCCCGGCCGTCCGCTTGCTCTCGACGCATAAACGACGACGATGCCGTTCACTTTTGAATTACCCCGAGCCGTCGCATAAACTGCACTCGATAACCGCGGCCGTAAATATTTGCGTTACGCCCTCAGCGGAGGTGCGTGGCCGCGCCGAAACACGCACGGCGGATATACATTGCGCGCGCGATTCGCCGCTGTCCGAGTATTAGATACCGCGTTGTGTGTGTGTGTGTGTTATCTCTCTTCTTAGTGGTTGTCCTTCTTGGTAATCGTTGTTTCACTTAGCGGAATTAATGGATGACCTTGCGGACGAGATCGCCAAAGCGCCGATGGAATATAAAATCAGGGCAAATCACGGAGAACGCGTTCTCCGGCGACGCGTTTCGTCGCGTTGCGTTTTCCGCAGTCACCGCGGCGATTATCCGCGCGTAGTCGCGTTAATGCCGAAATTACCGACAATTAACGTCAACCGATGATTAACATTTCTGCGGTAGCAGCTGAAATGACAGATTTTCGAGACAACACGTTGCGCACGGGCGAAAACATTAGTCGGTTTTATCCTTCCAATTTTATTTGTTACTTTCCGTTTTGTTCTTCTAATTCTACCCGACGCCCGTCAAGAGCGCAAAATGCAGCGTTATGCAAATTTCCGTAATTTCTGCTAGAAATTACGAACCGAGCATTTTTGATCGCGCACGGGTAGTTCTCGTGTTGACGAAGCGAGCAAGGTCCGGTTCGATTTTTCAGTCCGGTCGACTCGATCGCGCACTCAGCGGCAACTAATTATTCATCAGCCGAGTAAAAAATCGCTCGCTACGTCGCTCGCTAGTACGTTCCAACGACGTTTGTATAATTTTTGCTGTCGACGACGTCTGACGACCGATATACGGTCGCCAACGAAGAGGTCGTTGAAGGTCGAGCCGAACGTTTCCGCCGAGCTGCATCAATTCCGTCACGTTCTTCGCCGCGGAGCGGAAAGCGGGATATACGCGAATCGGCGCAAACGTTTGACTTGCCGCTCCTTGTTTCTCCGCTGCCAAGCAACTAACAACGCGCATACGCATACGTCTTGCCGCAATGTGTTTACCGGCGCGACCGCGACGATACGGGCTCGACGTAATTAACATATTACGTGCGTAGTGCACTGCTCTGCACGTGCGAACGCACGATGTGACGCGATCGCGTATCCGCGCGTGTCTTCACGGCGATTCTGTGCCGCTCGGATACGCGCACATGACGAATTTCATTCTCGACGACCGGACTTTTTTCTAGGACACGTCGAGGGGAGGAGAGACCTCACTTCTCTCAACGCGCTCTCGTCATATCGTTATTTTCAAAGGCGCGATCTCCAGCTCAACGTTCGCTGAGTACGACCGTAAAACCGTCGCGTCTTTTACGCAATCTGCGCCGCGACTCACTCGCCATCCGACCGCACGCTTGTCTCTTCGCGCGTTTTTCTCGCGCGTTTTTTCAAGTCGCTCGAGTCTCTCGCGATCGTCACGTCGCGTCGGCGTTCGCCAGCAGTTTCCACGTTTGAAATTCAACCATGCGAGACGCGCCGCTAGTTATTCTCCGTGAATTTCCACGAAGGCTAAAATACAGAGACACGCGCGTACTCCCTTGGAAAAAAGAGAAAATCTCTTCGGAACGTCGAGCGTGAGTAACGGCTGTTTCGAAAGGCGCGTCCGATGTCTGTGAAAACGACAGAGAGAGAGAGAGAGAGAGAGAGAGAGAGAGAGAGAGTCGGTTTTGAGAGAAGCAAAAACGTCTCTCTCTCTCTCTCTCTCTCTCTCGAGCGCACTGCCCGCTCGCGTAATCTGCGTAACCAGCGGCGGCTAATCCACGCGCTCGCGTGCGCACACAATGCGTTATTATTAACGTTCCGTTCGCACGCACCGTGAGCATCCTTTCGCCGGTCGACAACCGGCACGAGCCGCGCATCCTGTCCCGATTGGCGCATGTGTGCTGTGTGCGTGTGTGTACACATGCGGCGGTGTGTTATCTCGCGCACATAGCCGGAAAGAAATTCGTGTCGCGACGTTGTCGCGGATAAGACCCTCTCGGAGAGCGACGCGAGACGACGCACGAGACCGCACTCATCCTTTATTCACCCTCTGGCCTTTTTAATATGCACGCTTTACGAGCGCGAATAATACTTCCGAGTACGGCAACGCTGCGCAAAAAGATATCAGCTCTTTATCGCGCGGATTTTTTTTCGCGGGGTAATAATCCCGCGGCCATGCGTCGCGCGACTCGCTCGATGGCGAAGAAGTGTGCGGCCGCGCGATGCGAATAAATGTTTTTTACGATTTGCCGCGCGAATGTTGCAGCGTGCGTGTGCGCTCTCTCTCGCTGATGCGCAGCTATAAGGCTAAGGGAAAAGCTGCGACGCGAAGAACCGCAGCGGCGAATGTGTCGCAGCTTCATTGAATTTGCCTCCGCTCTCCACTTGCTCTTTAGCCTTCCCGATTTATTTTTTCACCCGTTTCTCGTTATCCTCGAGACTCGTTCGCTTTAGGTTACTTCTGATTTATTCCTCCTTTCTTTTCGGAGTTTTACGATCGGCTGAATTTGGCAGCGTCCCTCGATCATACGTTTTCTCTCACCGCTTAACGAGAGGCCGCGTCAGAAAAGAACGCGCGCGGTGATCTCGCAGCGAGCGAACAATCGGACCGGAAACCGCCGCGCGGATACATTCGGGCCGAATTGAATCGGAGGAGTTATTCCGGAATTTGCGCCCGTCTCAGCGAAACTGGGCAAGATTCGTGTCGCCCCTCTTCGCTCTCGGTGATTTAGTTGCCGGCAGTCAACTATATCTAGGACGACGTTTAACATTAGACGCGCATTTACATCATATTAACATACAATTATCCGGACACAATGCAGCAGCGACGGTACCCCTGCAGCGCATTAACGGTTAAATTATGCCAATGGCGCGCATATCATTACGAGAAGCAATATTTGCGATTTGCATTTCGCGATTCGCGTCAATATTCTCGCTGAATAACATTCGACTGCGGCTGTGCGCGCGCGCGCGCGCGCGCACCCCCAGTTTTCGACACGAGCGCACAATTCGTTCGACTTTTGTCAAACTTTTAAGGTCATTCTACAATACGTGTCGTAAGCCGTAAGAACTGACCAATTGTAGTCGATTATTTTTGTAACAATCGACTGTGATTCGCCAATTATTACGACTTACAACGTGCGACACGTATTGTAGACTGACCTTTATGTTCGAGCCGCAGCAAGAGCAAGCATCTCTCTCCATCTCTCTCTCTCTCTCTCTCTCTCTCTCTCTCCCTCTCTCTCTCTCTCTCTTTGCTCTCCACGCGGTTACTAACTCCGCCTAAATTTAATACGCCAGATTAATCGGAGAATACACTCGCGTCGCTTATCTACACTCGCTTATCTACGCGTTTTCGGAACATCTCGCGCATCACGAGGGACCGAACGTCGTAACAGCGCGATCGTCTTACGCTCAAGCTTTAATGCACGAGATAACACTGTGGACCGCGAGGTCGTTGTCTACACATGGCGCGGAAGAGTCGCTGATAAATTTCCGCCTTCGTTTACCCAGACGCGGCTCGGAGAGCGCGAGAGACACTGGCTACATTGTTCCTCCGCGGCAACCCCTTTCGCTGCGGCTCGCAGGTGTCCCGCGACGAAGGATGTTGGTCGCTTTTCCTCGACTCGATCCTGAGCCGGTAGCAAATAACGCACACTGAGAGAAAAGTATACGATGATATAGTAACTGAATTATAGTCCGAAATATCATAATTATACTAAGTATAATATCGGTAATAATTACGATATAAGCATAGTACAATCAACCATATAATATTTTTACCAAAAATTGCTAGTAAGTTGAACTAAAATTATTTTACGGATACAAATATAAAATGATAGGTAAAGTAACTCTTTTGTATAGTCAGTATTACCAGAATGAATATTAAATCTCACTATATTTGTGAATGTGAAATTACCATATATGTGGTAAAAGTAACTAAACAATTATTTAAAACAATCATTGACTATATATTTGTGTTTATTCTACCGTACTTTGCAGGTTCCACGAACTATAAAAATATGTTTGACGCCAAAATGAACTATAAAATATATAGTGAGATTATAGTTATAATTCAACTGTATTTTTCTATCAGTGCATAAGAAGTAACGACGCGTCGCTTTAAAGTTACGCACTCGCACGATAGGGAATATTTTGACACGAATCTCGGGAATGTTGCCCGACCGCTCTCTCGAATCTTTTCAGATTATCTTCTTTATCACATGTTTCTATATTTATCCTGTTTGCTTGTCTGTCGCATATTGGACGATTCAGCCGTGACGGTTGAGCTTCCGCACGACCGACGGAAGTCAACGCGTCGCGATCGCGACATCCTTTTCTCGCGATCGACGTACAAACGGTTCGGTACAAACCTGTCTCTCCTTTTCTCCGTTGTCCTCCCTCTCCCTCCTCCCTGTTCATCCAGCCGATCTCACGTACGCGATTTAGCCGAGGACTGACGCAGCTCGCGGCGGCCGCGGATTGATCGGCGGATCGATCGCGGATAATTAAAAGCTGCTGCCACCCCGACGGCCGGCCCGGCGATTTCCGCTTCCTAACGATTAACTCATCAGGAGGCCGATAATGGGTGAAGATAGGTCGCGAACGCCTCCGAGGCCTGTCCTGATTACACCATTACCTACTTGCGCCGTTACTAATCAACGCTACTAGTCGTCGTACGAGCGCGCGCGCGGATGTGCACGTACGTGCGCGTAATCGGTTTATCATAATTAACATCTCCCGCGGAGGCGGGGGCGGAAGCGGGCGTAAAATTTCCGAGCTAACGGCCGTGAAATTCGTTCTAATCCTCGGCAATTTGGGAAATTGTGCGTTCCTAATATCAAGCTTTCGGGCCTGTCAGCGGACCCGCGCGCGCCGTTCAATTAGGCATTGTTGGCCTCCTCCGCCCTGCCGGGTTTTATCTCTCTTAATCTCCAGCTTCTCGTGGCCGACTCGTGGTCTGAGAAGATCCCAGGAAGACACGGGAGGTCCGTTTAATTACCGAGGGCTTTTGCTGAAATTCATCGGCGCGCGGCAGATTGGAAGAGGTATCCACGCGGAGTCCTCGTCGATCGCGCGATATCGCACGATTCCGCTGGAATCGACGAGACTGTCGAATTCACGTTGATCCAAAGTAACGCGCGTTGAATCGCGCTTCGTGACTTACGACGAATGTCGTCGTCGCGATACCCGAGAGAGAGAGAGAGAGAGAGAGAGAGAGAGAGAGAGAGAGAGAGAGAGAGAGAGAGAACGAACTGCTTTCGGGATGTCCCTCCGATCGTCGGTGTCCGTTAGCCGTATTGAATACTGTTGAAGCGTTCGGCTTGAATGCGCCATTAGTATTATCGATTGCATCTGCATCGGCTACCGGAAGTCGGCGATGGGCCGAGAGATTAGCACAATAGATACTTATCCTTGGCCGAATCGCTTTGCAAAGCTCGATTTCACCGAGTCCTATCGCTGGTAGCTGCAGCAGCAGGTCTGCTGAAACGTACCGTGCGGTGCGATTGGACCGTCGCGATAGCGCAATGTTCTTTCCGTTTCCGCCTTTACATTTGAATATTTAAATTTTAATACACATATACACGTGTGTATCGAGTATATATTGATCTATTCTAGGCCGAAGGTTGAAATATTCGTATTTAAAGACCGAAAAAATAAGAACGTCGGAAATCTGGCACGTGTTCCGGGCTTTTACCTCGCTCATGGAAAATGTAAATTTTTACGCGAAACGAATACCGTGACGGACGGATCCCGCTTGAAATCCGAAAAAAGATGGAATGTACATGCGTGCGTGTGTGTGTGTGTGTGAGAAGGGCGGTAATGCAATAGTTGTGTGCGACAGTTTTTCCAGAGTTTCGCCTCAAGTTTCCGCGGTTTGGTGGACATTCATTCGCTCGTAATGGGACACTCGGTAGTCGCAGCTCGTACGCGTCCGCGGTAATGCGAGGTTTAACACGACGCCAAGTGCGCGTCCGTATCCGAAATCCCTGTAGCATGTCTTGTTTGCAGAAAAGCACTACATGCGGGCGTGAGGTTTCGCCGCGCTCGCTAGCCAACTCGCTCGCGCGAGCGGACACGCTTTCTGTTTTTACTTCGCCTTTGGAACGGACTCGGTTACGCCGCTCGGCCGAATAATAATTGCCTCGACTTTCCATTTCCAACGCGAATGCGATGTTCGCCCGTGTGGCCCCCGTCTGGCCCCGACAGGCAGGAAAAAAGAATCATTACCACCCCTTGGTAATGATGAAAACCCTCGACAGTTGTCTCCCCCTCCCCTTGTCCCTCGCTCGCTTTTCGGTTTCTCTTCTTCTTTATCGCTCCATCTATCGTGCGGTAACAGTTGCTTCAGCGGAATATAATTTATGTAACGCCGCTGTGTTAATAAACTTTGGAAGTTTATAGTTTTATATGACGCGCTTATCCAGATGTGTGCCGCGCATATTTGGTATATCGTCTCTCTTTCTCGTATTTTTTTTTTCCTACCCTTCTCTCTTTCTCTCCTCCTCTTTTTCTCTCCTAGGATTTTTCGTTTCGGAGCATGCGATAAATTCCCTTCTATTGCGTCCCTGTTATCTACCTGTCGATCTCGGTCTTTCCCTTTTTCCGCTTCTCGTTCCGCGAGCGCTGCTCCATTCCGCGTTTTCCCTCGTATTTCGGTTAGCAACCAGCAGTCGTACGTTCCCCGAGCGATCACCTATCGATCGCACATGTCGAATCGCTGTTTAGACTTATCAGCGAATCAATTGACCGGTTCTGCGAACGCGGACATGGGCAACGCGCGTGAACGTCACGCTCATAGGGCGCCGATAAATTGGACCTCATAAATTGGATAGCAAATATCGAAGATGTAATAAAGGTCGATAATGCCGACTCGTTGAATACAAATCACATTTCCATCTCCGACCGATGGAGAGGCATTTATACTATCGGCTTCCCCTCGTCCTCCCTCCGTTTTGTTCTCGAGCAAGTTGTCCGCATGAGCACGGACTGAGACTCGGGGGAATTGGACTGAGATATAATCTCGCGAGCTTCAGCAAGCAGAGAGACACGCGTAATTCGCGCGATATTTTAAAATAGGGATTGATTTTCTTTGTTTTTTTTTTTTTACTCGAAAAGTACATCGATCGAGATTTGTCGAAATTGTTGTCGCGAACGCTTTTCGCGGCTCTTTCGTTTTAGTTTTCATTGTTACGATTGTATCTCCGAAATACCCGAGTTTTCCGAGTGACGGAAAACTTTCACGGTCGGGTCGAGTCGCCCACACACATTTGCTGCGTGCTGGGAACTCGAGGGAACTCATAGGAACTTTCAAACGTGGCGCGGCGGAACCGCGTGATCGCGGTATGCAGGTACTATGAGGAACACCTTAGGTGCACCACAGGGTGGGGATGCACCGGAGTCGGTGCACACACACACACAGACACACACGCGCACACACACATGCGCGCGCGCGCGCGCGTACGTCGCGTGCGAGAGAGCAGCACAGCTCTCCGTCAGTCACGGTGAGATAGCAGTGTCGGTGGACCCGCTCTCCCCCCTTCCTCTCCTGTCTTTGTCGATGCACACACACACACACACACACACTCGCATGTACATTCGCGGTGCACCGCCTACGCCTCGCGCATAATACCGCGCGTGTACCGACGTCAAGCGGACACTCATCGCGGATATCGTCTGTCGCGCCGTCTCGCGACGCGTCCAGTGTCGGGATGGCCTTCTCGCGGACCCTGAGAATCAATTCACCGAGTCACTCGAGAAAAAGGAAAGAGTGTAGGCGAACGAGCAGCGAGAAGGCCCCGTTTCTCCGCAACGCAGCTGCGCGGCCGTCCGTATTTTCCTCTCATCTCCGAAGTCTCTATTTCTCGTTCACGTTACGAAAGCGGGAAGGTTCTCGGCTCGTCCGTGGGTCCAAAAAGGGGCCCACGGTCGACGAGCGTGCCAACCTGCCGACCTGACGACCCGGCCAGTCCGACATTGCGGCCGTCGACGTATAGATGCGCCGCACATGTGTGTGTGTGGGTGGGTGGGTGGGGGAATAATAGGCGCGCTCAGGTGTGTGTGTGTGTGTGTGCGTCCGCGTGCTCACGATAGACCGGCTTAGGAAGGCGGAGAGAGAGAGAGAGAGAGAAAGAGGGACGAGGATAGAGGCCGGGTAGGGATGGCGACAGGGAAGCGCGCGGCGGTAGGATAAAGAAACGTTTAAAGCCCGTTTTACACTGCGCTCGTCGGAGCTCAAGATTGCGACGCGGCGGCGGCGGCAAAGCGCCGAGGAAGTGCGCGCTCGATCGAGGGATTCCACGGGAAAAGCGAGGGAGCCGCACGATTGTCTCTCTTCGTGTCCGAAACTCTGCTTATCCCGCGTTACCCGCGTAAAGCCGCTCGTCCGACTAATGGATCTCCGAGTTTTTTTTTTTTTTCCAGTTTGTAATTTTTTTATAATTTTCCCGACCCCTTCCTCCCACACGTGACAAGTTGCGACATCCCCGCCGAAGACGTACGTAATCTAGACACAGTCGCGTCTGGTCTCTCTCGTCTCGAGAGTCGCCAACTCGACCACGCGACACGGCCTTTAGGCAGTCTCGAGCACATAAGCTGGTGTGCGTGTACGGTCGCGCAGGTGGTAGTACCGTGTATATATGTGTGTGTGTGTGTGTGTGTCGTACTGGTACCAGTGGTGGTGGCGGCGGTGGTGGTGGTGGTGGTAAGTGGCCGAGCGCGCGCGGGTGTGCGTGCCGCGGAGCTGAGCGGAGCGGAGCAAGAAAGTAAGTGGGGAGCAACGGCAACAACAGCAGCAGCAGCAGCAGCAACAGCAGCCTCGGCACGCACACTGGCAACGCGCGCGCGATCGGCCCGGCAAAGTGGTGGAAGAGAGGCACGACGAAGCGGCGAGGTGGTACGTTATAGTAGTGCCGAGAGAAGCGGCGCTTGGCCGGAGCCACGGCACAGCTACGCGAGTCTATCGCGAGTCCTCGAGCGAGAAGTGAGCGAGCGAGCGAGCGAGCGATTCCGGTCGTCTCCTTCGTCCTCGTGGACGTGCTTCGTCGTGGTGCGATCCTCCCGCGAGTCCTGCGAGCGAGCGAGTGTGAGCCGAGCATCCAGTGGAATACGCGACGGAAAACGTTCTTCTCGCGGATTGCGCAATCGGTGCTGCTCCTCTCGCATCCGGTTGCCCCTCAGGATGGGTTAAATTCGTGCTTCGCGAGTGCTAAGGGTAATAGCAGTGACGTGACGTGACGTGACGTGACGCGACTGTTCTCGCTTCGAGAGCTTCGAGAACGACGCCGCACGGCGAGGAGGTCCCGGCGACGGCCCTCGCCTGGTGGCTCGCTCGTCCTTCGTCCTCTTCTGCGGAAAACAGGCTCCTTTTGTTACGCGCGAGCAACGTCTTATAACCGTCTCCGTCGTCGGGAACTCGTCGGCATTCTGGAGTCGTCTGCTGACCGCGCGTTCAGGGCGAATGAACTGTGCACGGCGATGATAGTTCTCCGGCGATGCGCGAGTAATGAGGGAGCTACGTGACCGACCGAGCACGACCGGCGGAGATAGAGAAAGAAGAAAGAGAGAGGGAGAGAGAGAGAGAGAGTGAGAGAGAGAGAGAGAGAGAGAGAGAGAGAGAGAAAAATATATACCTAACCTCGACCTCGAAGTGTCGAGCGTTGTGTAGCGTGCGGCAAAACGTCACCGTCGTCGATCTCGTCTTCATCGTCGTCCTCGTCGTCGTCGTCGTCGTCGTCCTCGTCGTCGTCGTCGTCGTCGTTGTGGTCACGTCACGCGTAGACGAGTGTCCGGCAGGCCGAGACGTGTGTCGCGGGGAGAAGTCTGACGATGAGGAGTGTCTAGTATTATTTAGTAAGGCTGCAACACTGGAAACGGAGTACCTTGTAACTTACCAAATAGCGGATTAGCCATTAGCCGGCGTCCGATAACCTTTACGACGATCGCGGCGCGATTATTCTAACGAGTTCAGCCCGAGACGAGGCTTCCCACGGGAAAAAATAACGGGGGAGAGGGGTCTACTCGGCGGATAAGAGACCCCCGACACGAGTCCCGGAACACAGACAGAGAGAGAGAGAGAGAGAGAGAGAGAGAGAGTCCGGACGTGCAACAAGTTGAAGGAAGAGCACGTGGTGAAGGCAGCGCGCGAATCAATTAGAGTGTCCGTCCTTACGTAAGACCTAGTGACGCGCGCAACGGCGATAACTTTTGGCCACCGTCGTCGTCGTGGTAACCGCTGATAAGGAAAGCACAGAGGTCTACTACGAGCAGACAATAAGTCGAATGATTGGTCAGTCGGCGATAGCGATTCGCGGCGTGAGCACATTTCGCTTGGAAGCCGAAGGAAGTCTATCGGAAGAATATCTGCCCTCGGTTGCGCTCGATATCTCCCTCTTTCTCTCCCCCCGCCCCCCGCCCCCCGATACATCAGCGTCGAAAATCGCCTGCCGACGAGCTTGGGAAGTCTTTGAAGTCCACGACGGGACGAGTCGTCCGATCGAGAAGCCGGACTGTTCGATCGCCCGAGCGTCGCGCGACGCGTAGATGCGCGCGACGTGGACGACGTTGCTTCAAAGTGCTGACAGATAAAACGCTCGATCGGCCGTTAAGTGTCGGTCACAGGAAGTCGCTTCTCCTCGGCTTCGTCGAGGAGTGGTGAGGCTTGAAAGGGGCGGCGGGTTCGGAACACACCCGCGGATCCAAGTCGGGCTGTCTGTCACGGTGCGCAAGGCGCAAGCCTTTGAATGACCTTCGTATTCTGCGGCTTCGTCTTCGACTCGTCCGACGAGAAGACGAGACAAATGCCGGTCGCTTCGGAGGACTGGGTGCCCCACCCGGCCAAGATAACCAGTTCCATCACCACCGTCAAGGGTGCCACCATACAGAGCACGACGACGGCCTGGATGTCGCCGTACAGCAGAACGGCACCGCCGGATCGCGGGGGGTCCAACAACAACAATAACAACAATAACAACGGCGTGGTGATATTGGACGGGTGCAGGCCGCCGGCGGCCACCACGGCCAGGAGGTTCTTCAGGTGGTTCAGCAGGCTGGGACAGCCGCCGATGGGCAAGTCAGGTAAAGAGAGAGACGACGTTGGAAGGATCGGCCGGTGTAGCGAGATCGTATCGTAATAATAATAATAATAAAAGTCGTAGGCACATACACACGCGCGCGCGCACACACACACACACGCACACGCACACACGTACACGTACACACCGGATGAGAGCTCTCGAGAGAGCTAGCGAACGGCCGGGACTCCGTGTGTTTATTAGCGCGAATTCAACGCGCTAAACACGACTACTTCGATCCGCAAGTCGAGTAGGTAACGTGACCTTCGCGTGTGCGAGCGAACGAGACTTAGGATCACGCCATCGATCGCCGGCCGTTTTCCACGCACGTTTCGCTACTCTCTCTCCCTCTCTCTCTCTCTCTCTCTCTCTCTCTCTCTCTTCTCTTCGTAATTAGGGAAAAGCATTTCGTTTTTTCCGCGAAAGCTCCCTCATTTCTTTCCAGATCTAATTGGGGCCCGGTCGGATTTCCGAAGTTTCAAGTACGCGACTCTGACGGAGCCTAGAGCCTGCTCGATATCTTTTCTGGTCTTCATTTTCCATCAAAATTTTACTCTCTTCTCTTTTTTTTTCTTTTTTCATATTTTCATTCTGTATTGTATACACACGATAATTGATAGAGAAATAATTTGGTGCGAGAGCGAGACTCTCTGTTTGTTCGATGCTATAAAATATCTTTCTGGTTACCCGCCGGAAAGAAGCGCGAGTACCAACGGTAATGAATCTCGGGACAAATTTGGCGGTTCCAGTCGGAATGTACTCTGGGAAAATCCTGGCAAATGTCCCGTGCGCGTTGCGTTGTCGTTGCAGGAAGTCGAAAGGACACGGTGCCGGGAGCATTTTTCCCGTTCTTCCCCTCGCGTCTCTTCGCTTGATTATATATTATATAGCAAAGAGACGCGCGGCTTGCAATTAGCAGGTCGCGGCGTGCGTTCTCGTCGGCAAGGAAGAGAAAGAGAGAGAGAGAGAGGGAGGGAGGGAGGGAGGGGGACGGTCGAAAGCGGTCGCTAAATGTGTCTTACCGTAATCGGCCGTGGCGTTTGTGGGATCGCGCCGGCAGAGAGGACTCGCGCAACGAACCGGTAGAGCGACTCGCGATTGTTCCGAATCGCGTAGATCGCGTTCTCCTCTCTCTCTCTCTCTCTCTCTCTCTTCCTCCTCCGCGCCCCTCCGCCGCCCCCTCCGTCCATGTGTTACTGTTAGTCATCGCAGGTGCATCGTACGTGCATCGTAGTTGCCGTTAATAAAAAGAACGTGTTCGCGAGGCGAGTACGCGCGCGTAGTAGTAATGGATAATTGAGGAGAAGCGTGTGTGTGTGTGTGTGTGTGTGTGCGCGCGCGCGCCCCCACACACACACACACGCACGTTCGCGCTCTCACACGTCTGCTCGCGCGGACGTACGTGCGCGAGAGCGCGCGCGGTGCAGCTCGCTCGGCGCGCGTTAACGGTTCTTCTGTGCTACACGGATTTCTGGTTTTCATAATATGTATACACGCTCGCGCTCGCGTTGTTGCCTCGTATTCCATATGGCGTCGAACAAAGAACCGACCCGCGGATCTAAAACTGAGTGACAAATGAGCACTTGGATCGAACAGGTTTCACGCGACGCGACGCGACGCGACGCGACTCGGTACGTGGCAGGCGTTTGAACCTTGTTATCCTTCGCTCGTCCAATGGATCAAAAAAGTGCCCGTCTGTTCTGTTTCTTTCTTTTTCTCTTTCTTTTTTCTTTTTTTCTTTTTTTCGTTCTCTTTGCTCGCGTCTCTTCCCTGTGTTCTCGCGTTCTGATAAACGACGCATATTACATTGCGATACCGATAAGTAATCTCCTCTCTGACGAAAACGCGAAAACTTGGCGTTTCCTCGGCTTGCGTGTCCCAGCCGTGTGAGTTCGCGTTTCTCCTCTTCGAGGGATCTTCAATGTCGGCTGGATGAAACATCAATGTCCGGTTTATCATCGCACATTTTTCTTCTCTTTTTTCGGAGATCTCCGCGGACGACTCTCGCGAAATTTGTATCGAATGACTAACGGCGCGTTAACGAGCGCGTTTCGCGTTTCATATAGCTGTCGGAGGATAATAATTGATATCGTATATCTAACGCGCCTCGCGAGCGCGCGCTCGCGCTACTCAGAAGCTTCCGCTGGGCGTGAAAGAAATCGCCTAATTAAATTTTATCGACAAAGCGTAAAATGAGGACTGCCGCCGCCGCTGCCCCGCGGAGGCATTAAAATTCGCGCAAAGCCGCGCTGTTTCCTCGGGCGGAACTGAGCACACGTTATAATACCACGTGCCACATTCGAGCCACCCGGCATTGATTTTAGCGCGCGCTTCGCCGAGCATCTCCGAGAATTAGGGTCGAAGTTATACTTTCAGCCGAATAATCGCCGATATTTAGAAAAACAAGCGGCGCTTCGTCCCTGCAATTTTCATGCCCCGGCGATTTCGGAAAATATACTCTCTCCCTTTTTTCAACTCGAAACGAAATTACGACTCGTCTCAGGGCTCGAGTGGGAGTCGAGTTACGTACGAGAGTGTCGTTTTCATTCGATGTTTCTCGCGATGTTACGCGAATGACCAGATGCGATGTAAAAATCGCGGGACGAAAATATACCCCTCCCCCCCTCCCCTCCCCTCCCCCAACGTGCGAATTTATTGGCAGGCACTCCGCCGCGGATAAAGATAGAATATGTCTATTTTGCGCGCTTTTAGCGTCTGCATCGTCACACACACACACACACACACACACACACACACACAGACGTAGTGTGTAGTTTTTAACAGCGGCGCTCGTCGCTCGCGGCCGGTCTCTTTCGAAATTTCGTCGATTCGATTGTGCAACGCACGAGGAAGGAAATCGGTCGGTGAAAAGCGCCGGATGGCGTAATCTTTTTCGCTAGTGATGCTCGTGCGCCGTACGAAAGGAAAAAGGAAATCTATCGAAAGCACTCGAGTTAAACGAACTCAATTCCCAAGGCTGACTGCAACCGCTTGAATTTTCTCCTCGGCGAAATGTTGATGTTCCACATCGAGCCCCCTGCCTCGTGTCTGCCCGCGCAAGATTTCGTTCGTTCAGGCGAACGTAAAGCTGACCCGGCGCATTATTGGGGTGGGCTGATTTGCTTAACCTTCCAACCGGAGGCAGGAATTACTCGCGCGTTGTGCGGAGCTTAGATCGATCTTACGACAGTCGAGAAAGAACTTCCATATCGTACACACCGCTACGCCTCGGTGTTTCGTCAATCTTTCAGTCCAAACTCTTGCCGGTTGAAACTTCCGCACGGGCGGGAGGGGGAAAAAGAGTTTGGTTGAGTCAACGAGCCGAGCGCGCTTTGGCTGGAAAGAAGCGGACTTTTCTCGGAGGCCGGTCCCGAGGACCAAGGATCCCGTTTCCTCCGCGAGCGCCTTCGGTTCGTCCACTTTGTCGCGTTAATTTAACCCAACTTTTTTAGCCCGCGCAACCCCGAGACAAGTCTCTCTCGGCGAGACTCGGCTCGTTTCTCAGCCGGACCTCTCTCGCCAGAGGGAGAGAGAGAGAGAGAGCGTGGCGATGAAAAATTCAAAGAGACAATTCGAAATCGCCGGCGAGGCGTAACTCGGCCCGGAATAATTCCGAAGTTGCGCGAGTCGCGTCGCGGCCGTGGCGTGGTCGTTGCTGAAACGGTAAAAGTTCGGCCGGTGATTTACTCGTCGGCTCATAACGCCGTGACACCTCCGCCGCGCCGCGGCGCGGGGCGCTTGGAAACCGCGCGCCGTTCCAGACCGATCTTCCGTTCCGGCTTGCATTTCGTGCCTTGCAAGTGGGTCGTGCACGTGACGAAACACAAATCGCGCGCGATTGCGAGCGCGGCCCTCGATAAGTCTCTCGGCCCACACGTGAAGCGCGCGCTACAACACGGTCGGGTGATTTCTCGGCGAGTGTCGCAACGACAATGACGACGACGACGCAGCAGCAGCAGCAGCAGCAGCAGCAGCAGCAGCAGAGCCGGGTCGCTAAACTCTATGTGGCGTTTATCAAAACACGACGGCAATATCTCCGTATACCCGCCGAGAGAGCGACTGACGCAACGTTTCGGCCGTTTCGTCCCCCCGGAGCGCGGCGAATCGCCGCGCGGTCACGGATGATGCCGGCGAGCTGATCGCGCATCGACGCTCTCCTCTGTGTGCCGGTTTCGCGAGCGCGCTCGTAATTAATTCCGCGCGCCGCGTCTCACCCTCGGCCCCCGACCCCTTCGAATCCGCCGCCCGCTCGCCTGTGTGCTTCGCGTGTACACGTTAACGAGCCGTGCGTCGCAATATTCCCGAGATTGGTATTCTCTCGCTACGCGCGGCGTACGGCGCGGCGCGCAGCGGCGCAATAACTGGGCCGGAAAGAGGATGAACCGTAAACTCGATAAATAAACATTAGACCCGGCGGTAAAACTAGGCCGCGCCGCCGGCGACGGCGCGGCATAGGTATTCGCAATAATCGGCGTCGTCGTCGCGGCGTCGAATCGCCGCGCGGCGAGCAGCCGCGAATCCGCCGAGCCTGCCTCTCATGGGCGGATCGGGACGCGCGAAACGGGATTGTGTTCTGCTGGATGGAATTGTAGGATCTTCACGCTAGCCGGACGCCCGCGCGCGCGTCGTCGACGGAGATCGCTATGCGTTAAAAGTAGGCTGCGAGGCCGCGCCGAGCGTGCCGTACGGAACGTCTCGTTGCCTCCGGAGCGGAGAGGTGCACGGGGTGTGGTGGTCCAGCTGGTGCTACCGCCGAGACAAGAAGAAAGATCGAGGTTGTCATCGTCATTTCGACGTATTTCTTTCTTTTATATTTTTTTCTCTTTTTGCTTTTGTTTGTCTTAACCGAGAGGTTTGAGAGAGAGAGAGAGAGAGAGAGAGAGACGCGGACGTTACCGTGTCGTTAACGAGCTGCTGCAAAGATGCCTTCGCCCTGATTGTAATTATTTTTGGCCCTTCTCCCTTCTTTTTGCATTTCGTCGAGTGTCCTCGAAGCTTCGTTTCTTTTCATTTTTCCTTTCACCGACCGCTTGTGATCTCGCAAACAGAGCGAACACTTCTCTCGCGGTGCGCCATTTCGAGGAGGAAGCCTCGGTGGTCGGTCGGTGGTAATTTTAAATCGACGCTTCCTTGATCCGAAAATAACGCGAGACTTAATTATATCGAGATGCGCAACTTGGCAAAATGTCGGGGGATTATTTTCGTTGTTATCGCACACGGAACTCTGTCGGTGCGTCGAAACTTGCCCGGCTGCGAGTTTCCGAGGAAACTCGTCTTTTTCGATATCATCCTTCCGCGACTCGACACCACTTGCAACACCGATTTTCAATTGTCCGTGTCTCAAAGCTGACGATTGTGTTGCATGATGCTTGTTGCACGTATTTTCGAGTATCCAATGTCGGCCGAAGCCGGCCGACAATGGCGCAGGGAAACGCGCGGTTGTCCCCCCGGAACCCCGGATACATGGTGGCGACCGTTAGATCGGACGGAAATGTTCTTGGGGTAATTACAGCGCGTTCTATCCCGCTGGTGGACCGCGCTCATTGTCACCTGTCGACTGCCACTCGCACCTGTCGCCCGACCGCCGGCCTGACCCCTCGTCGCCGAAACGGGCGACCATTGAATTACGTCTTGGAATTATTCATCGCGCTCCCGCAGTTGTACCCGCGAGCTGCCGCGCCGTGGAAAAAGCGGCTAACCCTCGGCTTGCCTTCTTCCTCGCTTCGTTGTACGTACACGCGCGGGCGACCTCGAAAATACATTTGGCAATCAATCATAGCACGATCGACTGATGCGAAGAGCACGAGGTACCTGCAAAAACCCGTTGCACAGATCCCACTGTGCGAAATAAATCGAACGATGAGACACACGATATCGATATCCGAGTTCTTGCAAAGTTCTGGACAATATTAGGGGTGCCGGGAGGTCTTTCGTATTTCAAAGCCTTCAATTTCCGTGGTTGTGCCAGCGGGTTCTTAATTTTGATTCAGCATTAATTTAAATTCCAGGTTAGTTAACAACATTTCTTTATTGCACAGGGTAAGTCCGGGATAGATGGACATAGTTTTTTTAATTGCAAATAACTCATCTGTATTAATGGAATAAACGGTCAGCAACATATTAACACATTCAGTAGAAGACAATGTTCAAGGTACGGAAGAAAATTCATGGGACGGCAATAATAACGAAGTATCAAAAGCATTCTCTAAGGGATAGATGGTCATATGTCGAAGGATGGTTGGGCATACGTCATCTCTAATGGTAATTACT
Source organism: Harpegnathos saltator (assembly GCF_003227715.2). Lineage (NCBI taxonomy): Eukaryota > Metazoa > Arthropoda > Insecta > Hymenoptera > Formicidae > Harpegnathos > Harpegnathos saltator. Next base: position 385,309 of record NW_020230007.1, read on the forward strand.
TTTTCGGTTAGATACAATGTATTTCAGTCGTTTAAGCTCAGGTCTGATGCTGTGACTCAAAATAAACCGTATTCGCAAGGTATTATTCCGACGTGTGAAACATTTTGGAGGTTAATAGAAACATAAAACATTTATTTACTCACAACAGCAGTGTTTCTGAGCGTCAGGATGAAACATACCGATCAGCGCTGACGTCTAGCGTATATCGACAAAATTATAGCAATTGATCATATCTATCCCGGACTTGCCTTATGTCAACAACTCTCATTAAAATCGAACTTACTCTTAGAAAATGGCAGCGTTTGAGCCGAAGCGAGGAACACGGAAAAACGAAAATACTTCCCGTTACCCCTGATAATAGAAGTGCAAATGACTTCCGGAATCTGTAAGAATTCAAACAGCGACGTGTCAATTCAGACTCAGACGTGTCGTCGTCGGATTTTTCGATTATTGCGTTATGAGTCTCGCGTGTGCAGGCTTTTGCAGGTCCCTCGCGCTGCCTTCCGTTCAATCGATTATCAGTGGAACTTTTCTTGAATTTATTACAACGTGACCACAATACGCGCGAGGCATCTCACGGCCGTGTCGAATTGTTCGACGGTGGTACATCCGAGGCCGACGAGACTCGTGGTGAATCGCCATCGCCGCGGCGCGCGCGCGAGCGGAATGCGGTCGCGACGCCGAATGCGCCGAACTTTTCGCCCGTGGTGGCGTCGCAACGTTTCGAAACTCTGGTGTCGCGCCAGCCGACGACACACCCGGTAGATCGCCGTCGTGGTCGCCCGCGCGACAAGAAGTATCGCGCACACACACACATACTCGTACAATACACATGTGCGAGCGAGCGAGCGAGCGAGCTTTCGCACGAGAAGCGGTCGATTTGTATGTCGAGCGGCGCGCGTTTCGTGAACCGCTGCCGCCGACGTTTCCACGCAAGCGGGCCCCGCGTGAGTGTAACACGTTGCACGAGGGGCTTTTTTAACGACGGCACGTTGCCGGGCGTTGTGCAATCCCGGGCTCATTTGACACAACACGGTCGCCGCGGGGCGGGGGGAGGGGGGAGGGAGGGGGCATAGGCGAGGTCACGTGCGACTTGTCTCGCGTGCGCGACGTGAGAGCGGAGCTATTCGATTGCCATCGCGGCCGGGAAAACCGGGACGGATTTAACCCCGATCGATGCCGGGCCCGGGGTTCCTTCACCCCTCGCCGCTCTCGCGTTGTTTTCGACTTTCTCGCCCGAAAGAATCGACCCGTGGAAATTCACTTATTCCGCGCGCTTGCGACGCGTCGCGCCGCGCCGCAAAATGAACTCGGTCTCTCGATTCGCGCCCCCTTTCTCGATAATTCAGTCGCGAGCGGCGGCAGCTTGACGATTCTTTCCCCTCCTGCGTCGCCACGCACGATGATGAAGAGCGCGCGCGCCAAGTTCGACGCGCTTGGCTAAGATCTCGCGCTTAATGTTATAATCCTGCCGTAACGTGACGGCAGCGACGAGAGTGAAGCCCGCACGTGGTGTTAAGCGCGCGCACGACGCGAAACGACCGAGTCGATTACTTCTCTCGTCGTCTAGCAGCTATCGGGGCCCCGCCAGGGGTCATTGCCTCGTAATCTGCTGGCGGGGGGGGGGGAATTATGCAGGTGCTTGGAAGAATTCATCGACTGCCGCGCGCGCCTCGCCGGCTGCGCGAGTCTGCACGTACGGAATCGAGGTGCGCGCTGGTGAGAAAGCAGATCATTCGGATGGACAATAGTAAATGGAAATGTCTGTTTCCTCGATTAACGGAGGAGGGGAGCGGAGAAGAAGGAAACGAAAGAATACTACACGATGCGAACTTTGAAGTGTTTACTTCAAGTGGCATTTGGCTCTTTCGCTCCCGCTTCGTCTTTCTGGGTTTTTAATCTCAAATTCATGTTGTTACATATAGAAATCCGAGCGATAAAAAGTTTCAACAAAACATAGGTCAAAATAGATTTTTTCGTTTAGATTTATCGCATAGTTGTGTTTGTTATTAAGATCGGTCGAAGAAAGTAGATTTGATTCTTTCAGCGGAGGAAAGCAGCGTAAAAGTATAAATCGCGCTGGTAGCCCTTTGACCCTCTTGCGGTTCCATTCACTGGCAGAAATTATACACTGAGAGAAAAGTGTATGATATTTGGAACTATAATGGTATAGTAGCTAAATTATAGTCCGAAATATCATATTTATAGTAAGTATTACCATAATATCGGTAATAATTACGATATAGGCATAGTACAACCATATAATATTTTTACCAAAAATTACTAGTAAGTTGAACTAAAATTATTTTACGGATACAAATATAAAATGATAGGTAAAGTAACTCTTTTGTATAGTCAGTATTACCAGAATGAATATTGAATCTCACTATATTTGTGAATGTGAAATTACCATATATGTGGTAAAAGTAACTAAACAATTATTTAAAACAATCATTGACTGTACATTTGTGTTTATTCTACTGTATTTTGCAGGTTCCACAAACTATAAAAAATATGGTTGACGCCAAAATGAACTATAAAATATATAGTGAGATTATAGTTATAATTCAGCTATATTTTTCTATCAATGTAGTATCAAAATGGTCAAATTTTTTCTGCGGAGAAAAATATCTACTTTCGTGTTTTACAACGTGTTTTCGAACGTGCTGATTTCACATTTGAGGTTGTTGCAAAATTAAAAATGGCGGGCCTGAAAGTAGTAAATCTTACGACCCGAGTCAGACTCGGGTCTAACCGTAAGCCGGTTAAACACGAATATTTCAAGTGTAATTGTCTTGTCGGGGATGTAAATACTGTTTCGTTCTTTTGTATGGAATAACTTCGTTGTAACAGACGATACTTGGAACTTTTCGGAGCGCGTCCACGCGCGCACTCAATCTCACGACTCGCCTCGTGCGAGTGCAGGCGTGACTAACGCAGCCGGAGGAAGAAAATACACTCGGCTCCGCGAGGCCGGGCTGGATTTCCTTGAAAATCCTGCGGACCAGAACAACAGCTCCGCGTCGTGTCTTTCCCTCCTCCGCTCGTCTCGTGCGTGTGGTCGTCATTGCTTATGTGTGTGTGTGTGGCGGTCGCTTAAGGCGGATTATCTCCTCGTTCCGGGAAAGCGCAGTTTTATCGCCGCGACACAATTTTCCGGTTTCTTCATTAACTCCGTCCGTGCGTGAGGTATTTTCCCGGAAGGAGAGAGGAAAGGATGCCCCGCGCTCAGTAATTCACTCGGTCGGAAGTCAGCGACATTTCGAGGTCAACGACGATGGACTCGAGACGCGGAATCAATCGTTCGACTCGACTTTTCCGATCGCTTTCAACGGCTACGCCCACGGCTACACGGCGCGCAAATCGCGCCGACGTTTCTTCTTTTTCTACTTGCGACGAGCCGACAGCGCGCGGTATATCTCGCGATGCCGTCTCATTTTACGCAACGGGATGATACGCGGAAATCGAACGATCGCGTCACGTACCGCCACGTACAGCGCGCGTCACGAAGCGTCGCCTTCTAGATTTACACCCGGCAAGAAAGCGAAACCGCCGATCGTTTCCGAGGCACGTGCGCGTAACGACGTTTCGAAATTCCGGATAAGCCCGTCGAACGCGATTTTAGCGCAGAGATCGGCTCGCCCGATAGCCCGCGGGAACTTTCGCGGGATTGCGAAAGAGCGGACGAATAAGAAAAGGGTGAAAGAGAGGAGGAAATACGCGCGTCGCGGCTTGAACGAACCGAGTCTCGGCGCGTGGCGTCCGTTGCGTTAGAAGATATCCGAAAGAGAAAGAAAAAGAGACGTGCACACACACACACACACAGAGAGAGAGAGAGGGGAGAGGGGAGAGATATCCCGCAACCTCTCACGCGAGGTCAAGGATTATATGCGTACGACTATTATTTGTAATCCACGAGGCGACTCTCTTTCTCTCTCTTTCTCGCGAGGTCTACTTTGGCAATCTGTAAACGCCAAGTCGCGAACAAAGCGTCCATTGTCGTCGCTCGTGTGCGACATACGTGGCGCGAGATTGCGCTTCTCGCGCGGGCTCTTGCGGTCCGTCGTTTGCGAAACACCGTCTCTCGTTACGGCGCGGCGTGGAAGGATAACGGGTCGACATTGAGAGGGAGGCAGAGTGGGTAGGAGGGAGGGGGGGAGAGAGAGAGAGAGAGAGAGAGAAAGAGAGAAAAAGACCGGGCAGCCACCGCATTATTTTGTTCCGTGCGCGCAAACGCCACAATGTCGAGCGGCCCGACAGAAACAGAAGCGACTCCGTTCCCACCCGGCGATTCTTTTATCGGTCGTGCAGATAACGCGCGAATGTCGAACGAGCCAGGCGCGGTTCGGTTGCTCCGCTTAATCTAATCGGATGTGAAAAGTGTGACACTCGAACGTCGAATATGCGACAACGGCAGCTCTAATCGAACGCACTTCTAACGAGCGGCAATAATTCAATCGGTCGGTCGGTCGCGCTCTTTCCTCCGGCCCGTTGTGTTGTCGCGTGTTGTTGCTCGAAATCTTGCGCTTCGTATTGCTGAATACACATTTCGCTCGGCAGAATTCCTCGAGGACTTTGAAACCCACTTTGAAACCACGCAATTTCGCTGGCACGGGAGAAAACGGGAGAAAAATCGCGAGACTTTCGCGAGGCCCTGGATGAGCCTCGGGACGCCTCCGGGGACCGGTAGGAGAATTTATCCTCTGAGAATTACTAAAAAAATACAGATTCTCCCATTGTACAGGGCGGATGCGTTGCGAAACTTCGAAACGTCGAAAAGCACACAGAATACCGCGGCAGGCAACCTTCCTGCCAACGCGACCGCGAGCACAATCACATTGTCTCTCTCGCGGAACTCGGCGTTCTCCCGCGTAGCATTTTCATTGGAACTCGTTGATCCGGCCGTTTAATTGCGAAAACTTCGCAGCCATCGCGGCCGTTGCGCGAAAGTTGCGCAACAGAGCGCCGAGCGTCGTCGCGACGAAAGATATCGGCCGAGCGTCCGCTTTCAAAACGAGTAGAAATTCGCGAATATAATGCGCGCTCGTTAACGACGCCGCCGCCGCCGCCGCCGTTGTATTTCATAACGGGACTAGCTAAGCCGTGAAACCGTAGTTAGAGACCGGCTTCGTGTGGTCGCACGATTATGTCGTAAATCACGCACGGGCGTAACGTCGCTCGCGGAAAATGGAAGCGCGGAAATGCGGACCGAGGAAACTGTCGCTCGGCTGCCGCTGCGACGATCGCCGCCGAGTCAGCTGAGCGATCACGCCGACATTGAGCTATTCATCGCGATGAGTAAACACGCGGGCTCGCGTGCCTATCGCTAATGCAAGCCTAGCCTGCGCCTGCGAATATGGGACATGTGATTTCAGCCGCTTGCCAATATCAACTCCGGCGGCGCTTCGGTCCTTTGATGTTATCATTCCCCGACGCCCGACGCCGTTGCGCAATATATGTGCCCCCCCCCCTCCCGCCCGCTCTTGCTTTATTATTTTTGCGCTCAGGGTCAATCCTTTGAACCCGCTCTCGCTCGTTACAGCGAGATATCTCAGATCTCGCGGAGATGAAAGATTGGCCGACCGGACGCGTTTCGATGAAAGGGAACGGAATTTCCGATTCTCACGAGCCGAACGCGACGAGGAGGCATTTTCAGCGTAAAAAAATGGCACACATTTAACGACGCTTGGCTCCAACGACTCCCGGAGTAATTTGCGGAAAAACAACGTTAAAAAAGAGGTATTTCCTCTATCGGTATCGGGGGTAATTAGGACGCTGGCGTCCCGGACGTTTGAAGTATCTCCGATAATATTCCAGGCCGGCGACAAGAGAGTCGGAAATATTTTTAATAATTCCCCCTCTGTCGGCCTGTGGTGACGCGCGTTCCACGTGGGTTGGAGCGAAAATTTTAAATTAATCCCTCGGTGACGCGCGGGCGGTGAAGGCAGGCGGTCGTTTGTGTAATGGCGCGGCCGCACCGGTAGATCCGCGCTAAAGTCGCAGCGATAAAGATCCTGCAACGGACGACGACCGTGTCCGGTCTTGTTGCGCGACACTTGGGGTTTCACAGGACACGCGCGCGTCCCGATACACAAGGCCTGTTCCGCCGAAATCGCCGTCGAAAACTTTGCTTTTAGCTGCAAGGTTGGTAGAGCTTTAGAGCCAACTCAAATACGTTCCGTAATTGTGCGGATAATAAATCCGGCATCGACTGCGAAGATGATAAATAATAAAAAAATGTATTCACATTCCTCTACTTAACTGATAATTAATTAGAATTATATTTATATCTCTCTAATATTACAAAATCAATAGCTAAAACCAAGTCTGTAAACAGAAGCAATATATGGGTGTGGTGAACGTCCAAATGTGATCAGCTGATCAGAGTTACGGAACGTATCTAAGTTATAGGTATAGTTTAAGACCTACCAAAACTTCCAACTAAAACCAAAGTTTCCGAAACAGGCGTACAGGCTGCCGCCGCCCCGCCCGGCATTTTCTCCCCGAGCACGCGTGTTGCGCAACACCGGGAAGTGAAGGTGGCACGTGCTGTGTTGCGCAACAAAGACCGCGCGCGACACGGACAGTCGTCGGCGCGGGGCGCTCTAATTTTCGCGTTAGACACGCTCCCCGATCTTCCTCTAATTTCATTTTATTGCTTTATCCCTTATTGCCTGCCCCCCCCCTCCGCCCGCGGTGACACGGCAATTCCGCGGTTGTGATCTTGGCGGAGCTTCCGCCTGCGACAGCGGGAAAGAAACGACGCGACGGGGACTCGCGAGACTCGCGGCCGGGAAAACTCGAGGAAACTTCCGGCGGGAATCGACGTGCGGGGATCGCGACCCCCGCAGATTCGTCGGGTTTCTTCCTGTTTCGGCCAAGCGTGTTCCGCTGATGACTGTCTTCGCGTGCCCAGGGCTTCTGCCATTAATAAAAGCCCGAGTCCTCGCGGCTGCTATTCAACGGCGCGCCGCTGGATGAATTCGCGAGTAACCGCCACCCACGCGAGGCGCATAAAGAATACGTGCGCACGACGCTTGTTAATTGCACGAGACGCAATTCGCGTGTGTCTCTGTGCGCCGCGTGCATCGCCGCGGGAAAACAGCGGCCACGGGCGCGTTGGCGCTCATTGTGATGGCGCACGATCCTGTTCAACATCATCTCGCCGGCAAGGATAACACTCGCGTATGGCGTTTCGTAATCGCGCGCGCGCGCGCGCTGATACAAAGATACGAATTTTCGGAACAAGCGGAAACCGTCTTGCGACACCATTCGCGTCCTCCATTCAAGAGACTCGGGAAAAACCTCGCGAGAGGCATTCTCCGGCCGACTGGGTCATCCATCGTTTGCCCCTTCAACCTTTCTATCGCCGCGGAAGATGGAAAGAGAGGGAGAGGGAGAGAGAGAGAGAGAGAGAGAGAGAGAGAGAGAGAGAGAGAGAAGAGACAATGAAATCGCCGCGGTGCGGAATTAACATTTTCGAGCGGGATGAACCCGTTCTTCTTTTTCCTCTCTTCTTGCATTTCGCAAGAGCTTTTTCAGAGGAGAAGCTCGCGAACCGCCCCGGCCCGAACGCGAACTGGGTCGCTGCTGCTCGTCTCTTTAACCTTTCCTCTCTCTCTCTCTCTCTCTCTCTCTCTCTCTCTCTCTCTCAGGGAATAACGAAATCGACGCGGCTCAATCGACGAGAGGTATCGCCCGCTCTCGTTTTCTCCCCCTCTCTCTCTCTCTCTCTCTCTCTCTCTCTCTCTCTCTCTCTCTCTCTCTTGTTGCATGCGAATTGACTTCTTCGATTCGTCAGGCAAGGATCAGCAGCGAGAGAGCTCGCGCTGCTCTCGTTGGTTTCGCTCGAACGAGCAACTGGACACGAACATGGGCGGCGCACTCGTAATTTTCGCAATAGCGTCCGTAACAATGAGCAACGCGCTCTCGCCTGTCCACCCACTCGACATAACCCCGGCCTTCGTCTCACTCGCGCGGCTAATGCGGTAATATGCTAATAACGCGTCGCGTCCAATGGAATCGTGTGGGAAACGCATTGCGCCCGCGCGAGCGAGCGAACGAACGAACGCGGCCGCCGAGTCGAGATTTCCGCGCGCGAGCGCGGCTTGATACAACAAACTGCTCGTTACGGGCTCGCTTTGTCCCATTATGCCGAGAAGTTTGCATAAGAGATCGAGATAAGGTTAGCGGAGATTTTATCCTCCTCCTCCTCCTCCGACGACGACGATGACACTCGATAAAAGCGACGACGCGGAGGCGGCGATCTCGCTACGTCTCGCGAATTTTCCGATTCGCTCCGCCGCGTGGGCAAAGCGGGCGCGGGGTTGCCTGTCACAGAGGGGGGAGCGACTCCTTTCAGTGGCGATGTGGCTCGATTCGCCGCGCGAGCTTCCGATTACGATCGATCGATCGATCGATCTCGATCGGTCTCTCTTTCTCTTTCTCTCTTTCTGTGGCGTGAGCCTCATTAATGTTTCATGGAGGTCAGAGCTTTGTTAACTCGACTTTTGCATTTGGTTTCAGGTGAGTGCAATGACCGGCCACAATCGAGGCGCCGCTAGCTGCCTATATATGTAAGTCGAATCGCGAACGAGCAGTTCGCCCGAAAAAGAGCGCGCGGCAAACGTGACGTAAATAAATAATTGCGCACTCCCTCTCTCTCTCTCTCTCTCTCTCTCTCTCTCTCTCTCTCTCTTTCCTTCGTCTTTCTCTTTCTCTCTCCGCGCCACTATCTCTTGATTTTAACTGCCTCTCTCCACCTCCTTTATTATTTATCATCAACTTTGTTATGTACGCCCTATTTTCCGGGTTATGTCTACTATTTTGAAACTTGAGAACGCGACCGCGACCGCGTTGTTCCTCCTCCTCCGCTACCGTCACTTCCTCCTCCTCCTCCTCCTCCTCCTCCTTGCACTCGGCGGCTCGCTGATGTTTTAGTAGAAATTTCCTCCACGCGCGCGCGTGGGAACGAGAAGCGGACTTCGACTTTGGAGGGTGCACGTCGTGCCCGGCGGAGCCAACGACACACTGGACGTCGAGGCGAGTCACGCGAGAGGAGCACGGAACGGGCCCATTAATATTGCAGGCGAGGCGGAGAAAGGCCCGGACGGCCGATGCGCGCGGCTAAGAGGATCCTTTTAATTATTTGCCTTCTACGAGGCGGCGATCGATGCCAGATCGAAATTATAGCGACCTACCCGACTCTTGCGCCACGTCTTCGATGAGACGTCGTAATCGTCCGTCATCCGTCGATGAGGAAGAGAAAGAGGATTAGAGAAAGGGAGGGGAAGTAGAGAGAGAGAGAGAGAGAGAGAGAAACGATCTTTGATCTCGACGAGAGTCCGACACCTGTAATTTGACGCGGAGAATTACGTCGCGAGAGTTGGTTACGTTGTAAACTGAGAATTTACTCGCACTCGGAATGTTCGCCGAGGCGGCTACGAGTCGCCGCGATGGGCAGACAGCTGTTTAATTCCGGGCATGATCCTTGGCACTGAACTTGTAGCAATTTTACGCACAGCCGGATTTACGCGTTGCGAAATCCCGCCTCGAATGCCCGGCCGGCGGGCTCCATAAAATTTCCGAGGCCGAGAGAGACGCCTCGGAATACCGCCACGCGGAAATCGAGCTAACGGTGACTCTGCCGACGGCAGTTGACTCGGCAACGAGTCGAAAATCGCTTGCTCGTCGAAGCACTCGTGAAGGATTCTCATCCTTGGCGAGACAGCGTTTGAAGACTCGGTTTCATAATTATTTACTCTCACGTCACGTTTCCCACGCGATAATCTATGAAAAAAGAACCGCATTATAGGTGACCATAAGTAATCAAATATCTCGAAATGAGACATTCAAAGATCTCTAAACACACAGTTCTTATCGAGTAGACCAACAAATAAGATTCTGGCGACATTCAACGAGAGGAACGATAGCGCTAATCAGAGCCAAGGCACGACGACTATTATACACTAGGAAAAATGTATTGTTGCGTGAACCAAAATTTTGTTGCAACAACAAAATAATTTGGTTAAAATATGCCCAACAAAACTGTTTAGTTCCTGCAAACAAATATCTTGTTTGATTACGGTTTGTTCGTATAACGTAATACTTTTGTCATAGCAACCAAAAAGCTTTAACTATATGAATTTTGTTAAAAATACTACAAGTTTTTCTTAATATATAAAATCTAAATTTTAGTGCACGGAAAGACAGAATAGTATCCATTGGGCATTATTTTAGTTTATGTAAAGTAATATTTCATTATTACGTAATTTTTATGGATAAAATAACTAAAATGCTTAATTTTTATATATGAAGTCTAAGAACAAAATCGTTTGGTCCAGAGAACAAAGCAGAGAAATATACTTAGTTGGGACAACTGAATATTTTGTTATATAAAACAAGATATTTGATTGATATTAAAAAATGCCTCAACTAAACAGTTTTGTTAGAGATATTAAATTTTTTTTCCTAGTGTAGCGTCATATAGCAAACAATCACATCGAGCCTGTGTCTCACAAATGTAAATCGCTACACAAATGTATGTCGCTTTTTATCAAAGCGACGGCCGATCGGGGATAAGAATCGTTGAGAATCAGTTCGAAGGTACTCGATCACTCATCGGTGCGCGCATCTCCGAGTTTCCGAACATCCGATGGAGGTGGTGGAATCGACTCCGCGCGCGAGAGCGCGCCTTTCTTCGCCGATACGCTCTCAACAACAAGCGTAAATTCAATCGCGACTTACAACATACGCACCGTCGCGATCCATAAATCCGTACGGCTGAGCGAGTTCGAACTCTCTCTTTCTCCCGCCTTTCCCTCGTGCGTTAGCGATAAAATTTACAGAGCGCAAAACGCACGCTCGCCACATTCCAAGGTTACGCGTCGTATTTCGCAAGCTGCCTGAAATTGTCACGCGCGCGCACCTTTGAGGCGATCGACCTTACGCGCTCCCTCGCTCGCGCGGTCGTGTCTCCTTTCGCCTTCCGCCGCGCTCGGACGTACATATTTCCTCGCGACTGACCCATTCGTTTCCGAATCGGAACGCTGAATTTATGAAGAAGTCACCTTCGTGCCGGCGAGCCGCGCGCGATTTATGCGACCCGGACGCGCGCCGCTTGCAATCGCACATATAGCAGCCGGTTTTATCGCGGCGGACAGGGCGCATTGGTGTAACGACACGAGGTGTCCCTGACCGATCGCGGCTCGCTTTTCAGCGTAAGAACTTCTCTCCGTGTGAGTTTCCGAGGCGAAATCGACATTCGCCCGGCGCCGTATCGGCGCGGATATGGCGCGTTCGCGCCGGGTAGATTAAAACGGGCGGCGGGTTTGGAGATCCTCGACTAGTTCTCCTATCGATACGCGGCCGATTGTCGCGCGGACTGTCGCGGAAAGTCGGCGAGTTCCTGCGGAACAGCGCCGTCAGAACGCAGCGTGTCTACCTGCTCTCTCGCGATTTCTAGTCACGTGATTTTGCGTTTGTCTTACGCCTTGCCTCGCTCGGAGGTAACATTCGCAAACTTTGATCGGCGGATTCTTTGCTTCCTCGGAACTGCAGCGACATACGTCACGATCGTCGCTCGAGGAACCCAGATTTCCAACTTTATATTAATCTTGCAAAAGTTCCGTCGAATTTGAAGGATCATTGCAGAATCTCTCTCGAGTCGCGACGTTGTACAAGGCTATTTCCCTTCGATACTGCAAATGGTTACTTACCGTCGCGTTTCTTTCATTGCTCAGGGACTTGTTTAAAAATTACTGAATATTCAAGCACCTCGATAGTCCACCTGCATTTAATCCTTCTTAATTCTTAATCCCGATTAGCGACGTATCGATTACGTAACTCGCTCGACTGCAGACGGAGTATCTCGACGAGCGAGTATCCAATGATTGAAATGGATTAATTGAAAAGCGGGACTCAACAGGACAAACTTTCTTCTCTCGCAGTCTCTCAACCGTTCGATTCACAATCACGACAATTCCGTAATTGCATGGTTTTCGAAATGCTCCGGAATCTTCCGGATAACGTCGCCTCGTGATTCGTCGGCAGCCGCGCGAGCTCGTTGTTTATTCGCGGACGACGGCGATCGGCGATTGGCTCGCCGACGTGACTCTTCTTTGTCCCTTTGCAAGATGACGGTTGTTTGTTTTGATACCGTCGCGTACCTTTCCGCGCGTAAGTCCGCGAGTCACAGTATCTCGAGTCGGCGCGGCGCGACGCGGCGCGGCGCGACGCGCGTTCTGCCGGTGCGCTGTTTACACAATCCCCGTCGAGTGATTGAACCATTCCGTCGGCTGCTGAAATATTTAATCGGGCTCCCGTGTCGGAGTCGCGTTAGTTAACACGCGTTTCTCCGATCGAGCCGTATCTGCGCGAGTGTCAGTGTCGATGCAGCGAGTGAGTGTCCCGAACGCCGGAGCAGCCGGGAGAAGCATGAAGCTGGATCGGGCAGCAGCGGTACACCGTATATTTCCAGGTGTGTTAAATCACTTATTGAGCAGACTGTTTCCAATCTTAGCGTGAAGTGCGTGAACGCCGAGAGGGAGAGAGAGAGAGAGAGAAAGAAAATATCCCGAGTAAAAATTTACTACTGCTCCGTTCTCGAGTCTACTCGAGGGGTTCCCGTCCGACGGTTCACAGTCCGTTATCGTTGGATAAATAATCAAAACTTGATGAATCTCTGATTATTCGTTAGTCTGTAACACGTGTCTCACATCAATCGACATCGATCGGAATAGCCGAATTTAAAATATGCCGGTACGGGAATACGATTCATCGCAGTTACTTACGTTCCCGATCGAAGATCGCGTAAATCATTTTCGATTACGAGCACTCGAGTAACGCTCGGCTGGAATTTCGCGAATTTCACCTCGAGTATGGCGAGCGCTTTTTCCCGTCTTCTGCTTGGCTTTGGTTATGGTACCGAGTGTCTGAAGTTGAACACTTTATTGGTGTTTACACAACACCGCTATCTTCGGCCTTACAAATCCTTTCTTGTCGCTCGTTTCGAGTACGCAAGTCAAATCGAAATTTCCAACGCCAGTAATAGAAAATACTGGAAGAATTATGAATGAAAAAACTTTTCTTATCCATTGATTTCAGTATTTATCTCTGCGTGTGAGTTACTGCAATGTTCGTTTATTTTACATGCTTTTTATCTGCAGTTGAGTTACATAATCAGTACATTGCTCGTTGAAATTTAGAGTACAGCTTGTAGGGTAATCTTGAGATTATAGGGATTCAAATAATTCTTGAAAATAAGCGCTTTTCCAAGCCTCAAAATAAAGTACCAAGAGTAAGCGTCGGTACAGCTAGGAAAAAGAATTTAGTATCTCTAACAAAACTGTTTAGTTGAGGCATTTTTTAATAGCAACCAAATATCTTGTTTTATATAACAAAATATTCAGTTGTCTCAACTAAATATATTTTTCTGCTCTATTCTCTGGACTAAATGATTTTGCTCTTAAACTTCAGATATAAAAATTAAGCATTCTAGTTATTTTATCCATAAAAATTACATAATAACGAAATATTATCTTACATAAACTAAAATAATGTCCAATGGATACTATTCTGTCTTTCCGTGCACTAAAATTTAGATTTTATATATTAAGAAAAACTTGTAGTATTTTTAACAAAAATTACACAGTTAAAGCTTTTTGGTTGCTGTAACAAAAGTATTACGTTATACGAACAAACCGTAATGAAACAAGATATTTGTTTGCAGAAACTAAACAGTTTTGTTGGGCATATTTTAATCAAATTATTTTGTTGTTGCGACAAAATTTTGGTTCACGCAACAATACATTTTTCCTAGTGCAGCATCAAAGTAAAAATTAGCCCGTACAATGTTACATCTCGAAATTCCGCATTAATCTTTCAAGTTCAACGGTACTTGCATGATTAATAGATTAATTTGCAAGGTTAACGCGTGTCTGTATATCTCAATATCGCCATTTTCATCCATTCTCCTCCCTGCCAGACTTTCCGTCTGATGGAATGAAAGAAAATACTCGAGAGCGACCATCGCCGAAATAGCGATTTCACAGCGGAAAGGCACAGGTTGATCCATTTCGAGTGGCGTACAGAGTGCGCCAACGCGAGCGCCCGTGCGACTCGCCCAGCCGAGGTCGCTCGAGGACTAACCCCGTTATTCCGCGCGGCCGCTTTCGATCATTTCCGCGATGACCCATTAAACCGACGTGCGCGCGCGCGGCCGCCTCCAAGGCGGGTTATAATCCTCATGCGGAAGAATAAATGCCGGCGCATACGGGCGAGCGAGCGGCCGATAATTATTATTCCGAGTCGCGGCGGCAATTTCGGTGCGGCGCGTTCGAAAGTACCGGGAACCGGTATCAAAGCGTGCGACGCGTGACGGAATTATGGATTAGGTGAGCGGCGGGCCCGGTGAATAAGCCCGGAGCGGCGGCACGGGCTCCGCGTCAACGTGAATCCCACGTTGCTGCGGATTTTTGGGTCAAGGCGACGCGCGCGCGCGCGAGCTCGAGCTTGACTCGAAACGCTCCCGTAGCCGCCGGAGCCGCGAGAATCGAAAATGACGAGGCGCGTTCTCCGCGGAAAAACGCTATCGATTCCGCGGTGTGTACACGCTCGTCGTAGCCGCGGCGACTTCGATTGCCTCTCCATACGTACCCCTGCCCCCCCCCCTCCCACCCGTGTCTGACGCTGTCCGTGGCTGATACTGGCTTTCTCTCTCTCTCTCTCTCTCCCTCCCTCTCTCTCTCTCTCTCTCTCTCTCCTACTTATTATTATAAAGTTTGTCGGACATTTCGCCGGACGCAAAGCAAATACGACGTCGTCTATTTGCGCTCTAGGACGCGTCGCGTTGATCGGGACGATTCTCTCACCGCGCGATTGTCGTCGAATTAAATACGGTATCTCGCGCGGCCATCCTCCTATACCGAAATCGGATTTCTGCTGGATTCTAAGCGCACTGACGTAACTGAGGTACTCACTTTCCAAGCCGACTTTCTAAATAACTGGTGATGTGTTTCCATTGCAATTGTCGTTATTACCTCCCGCGGAAATCGATGGTACGTTTACCGCTTTTATTAATCCACCTCCCCCCTCTCTCTCTCTCTCTCTCTCTCTCTCTCTCGCTCTCTTTCTGTCCGTGGGCGTAAAGCGAACGATACGTTTACGAGATAACGGGGCTATCCCGTCCTACTTATATTCGCTCCGCGCAAAGCCGCGTTGCGCAACGAGCGCGTGCTTGCGCAACCGTACAACGCGCGTATGTTTACGTTACGCACGTGCGTTGAAGCGCGCGTGAAACCCACGGAGTGCAAACGCAGAGAGTGGTCGCGCGATTTTTTTTTTTTTTTTTCGCAACGGATCCGACGTGAAACGTTACGCACGCTCGTCCTCGAGGGAGATCATCACGACAGGCAGTTTGGAATTGTTAATTCCAGCCGGCCGGGACTTTGGCGAATTTGAAAGTGGCGTAGCCGCGTCGAGCGATATCGACCGACCGGCCCGGAATCGATGTCGGGCGAAATATTTTCGCAAACGAACGGCCGCGGGTAATTCGCAATGCGCGCGTTAATAAACGTACGTGCGTAACGCGGAATTTACACTCGGCGCTGCCGGCACGTGTTTCCCACGAGCGATTCGGAAATATATCGGGAATATATTTGAAATGCGCGCACACGCGTATATATTTGGCGCAGGCCGACGAGCTGCATTTGCAAACGCGTTCTCGCGGGCTTTTTATTTCTGCTACGCACGAGCGCGTACATATACACATAGCGCGCCCATCGTCGTCGTGATGTTTTCGTAGCGGACGCGCTTTCGCCGCTATCGATCGAAACGGACGCTAACGGATACTAGAGGCCATCCCGCCGCGCCGCCGATGTGTATCTTGACGAGATTACTCGGGCCGCTCCATTGGTCGCCGGGCGAAAAAGACGCGCGAAACTTTGTGCCTCGGGGCTATTTTTCGGCCGCTACGAATATGTAAAATTTACGCGCGGCGTCAAGCCCACACTCCATATTCCCCCTTTGATCTCGGTCCCTTTCCCGACAAAATACACACATCTATCAACTGATTGCGAGCGCACGACGGTGAAAATGGCGCGAGTGCATCGTCGGGCTCCATTAAGGATCCCGCGTGTTTCTTTTTCCCTGTCGATATTCCGCGATGGGTATTATTGGCCGGTCGACCTACCTACCTAGCTACCTACCTACCTACCTACCTACCTACCTACCTACCTACCTACCTACCTACCTACCTATCTACCCTGCGATCGAATCGACGAATGTCGGTGAAAGATTACCGAGCAGAGTCACACGTGTGTATTCGATTTCGATATCGCGATGACGCTGCTAACTGGCATATCGAATTCAGTCGGACGGATACGTGGATGTCGATAATGGAGACTACGTTTCAATTCGCTTTTCCATTACAGCGTCGGACCTGAGCGAGCGGCGCGCGCGGTCGATACCTCGTCCGTTCGCAATCAATCGCCGCGAGATTACTCTCGGCGGCGCGTTCGCACCGTTTGTTACTTCCCGATTCGCCGAATCCTCCCCCAACGGTGTTAACGAGGTCGGCTGATCGACGTTAAAAACATCGGCGGGAGCCGTATTGAATGGCCGGCTGAGCGGAAACCGAGATTTCCGCGAGGGGATCCAACTTTGTCGAAACGCGCATTTCTCGCGACGCGCGTACTTTTCAGCGTACTTTTCAGAAGATCCATCACCCGGTTTACTTTTTTCTCTCAAGTAACGGTTTGTTCAAAGCCCGATTGATTAGAGTTATTAAAGTTTTGGTCGATCGAAGCAATTGTAAGTAGCACACGCGCACGGTTATCTTGAAGAGAGAATATCTTTCTTTATCACAGCGTTTTAACCCTTTGCCACATAATGGTCGTGGCCCAGAGTGCCACCTATTCATCCAAGCTTGTTTTTTAAAATAATTAAAATTTTTCACATATTTCTTTAACATATCTGTTGGACTTTTTAGATTAAAATGTTCCTCTAACTAATACATTAACTTTTAGAGTCAACTTCAAATAAGTAATTTGTTATTAATAAACATATACCGAACAAAACTCGTTTTTAGAGAATAAATTCGTTTATATGAAATTTTAAGTAATAATGTATACTTCAAAATCAGTATCTTTTTTCGGGTCGCTGAATACAAATCCAGTGCGAAATATTATACAATATTCAATATTCGAAATAATGAATACAAAATTCGAAATGACGGATCTCATATGGCGGACATAATTATAGAAATGAAACAAATCGAAACTTGCGCTTGAGAACCGATGTTATAACCGAACCTTGCCATGTATATATACACGTCATAGCTCTGGCGTTTCGAATTCTCGAATAAGTTTTACAAAATTATATTTTTTAGAAAAAAAAAACGGGCAAGGGGTTAAATTATATTTGATGCAAATTTCGGAAAGACTCGTTATCGCGTCGTATCGAACGAAGAAATTATTCTGTTCTCGGGAATATCAAATTACAAATAAAAATTACAAATAAAAAATTACACTCTGCGCACAGGAAACAAAGCGAATTTCTGCTTCAATTTAATAAACGTTAAACTCACTAGAATCCGCGTAATATATATATTCTGCGTAAATCTAAACACTTTGTCGGATCAGCGGGCGTGTAAACTTACGAAACTCTCGAAACAAGGGACATTTACTCGAAGATGCAGTGCGCATCTTCCTATGCACACACACACACACACACACGCGTGCACACACGTGCGCGCTTTCTTATCGCCCGGAAGAACGATAAGAGAGACGAACATTCGTACTCTTATCCACCGGCCGGTCCGGTCAAATGCACATCGCCGCAATCCCCGAGATATACGTTCGTTTTGTTTCCGACGTGTCAGCACGGAAGAGGACGACACCGCGCTGTGCGATGCGTAACCCCGCATTTTTTACTTCGCCTTATGTTTACGCGTTAATCCCGCCGCCTCGGGCTGTAACTACGTGACCCGCGCGTGATCCACTTTGCGATTCTACTCATTGAGGTTACGTTGTATTATTCCCGCGCCCGATGTAACTATATTCAGTCCAATATCGAAATCCGGTATTTTTGCCGGCCAAGTTCCTCCGGGGTCGAGCGTGTTTCTCGTTCTATCGAACTAGGTTACGACGCTCTCTTCTCTCGCCATTATCCAGTTCCAGTTTTGCATCGACACTCGACTCGGACCGTTTCTCGAACCCACCAACGAATTTAGCCGCCGCCGCCGCCACCGCGGTGCACCATTTCGCGGACGAAATTTGTCCCCGGACGGCGAATTTCTGTCTCGTCGCTTCGACCTCCCTCGATTCGTCGGAGCTCGCGGGGGGGGGGGGTGATATTTTAATTTTCCACGAGCGTCCTCCGCGCGATCGAAGCTGACGTGAGGTACCCGTGGTGAAATTCGCCTACAGGATCAGGAGCACTCTGACCGCGCGTCGGCCCTCCGCGAGGGGGAGGGACTGTCGGACGCGATTTTCCTCGCGCTTGATATATCCGCATGATTAAGTCCCTCGCCCGACCTTCGGCGAGGAATGCGCAGTCCGGAGGCAAGAGCGCGCGATAGTTCTGGAACACTGTGTAAGGCGACGTGGTGTAAGTTTTCGCGTCATAGTGTATCATTATCTCGGTCAAGGGAACGCTGCGTATCCGAGAACGGCGCTCGTCGTGCCGCCGTTGGGTTTATTAGCGCGGCGAAACGCCGCCTCGTCGAGTTTTCCCGGCGACCACGACGTGGTCGTTCTCGCGGCTCGCAGATTCGCCAACCTTGACTCCGCAGGACCATCGCGTAACCGCGGGACCGCCGCGCGCGCGCGCGCGTGTCCTGCCCGGCCGAAAGTGGGTCATCGGGTCGGCAATCTCGATCCGCTATCGTACTTATTTCGCGGGCGTGCTCCTGCGCGCACGTATGTTGCGGGATTATTGTCATTACATCGCGCGCGCGATAAAAAGCTCTCGCGGATTTTCGAAATCTCCAGTTCGCCCGGTTCGCGTGTATACTGGGTGTCCTGCGCTTCCTTGACTCTCCATGAGTGCCGGCGTTCGATCCGTTTGGGAAGCAAAACAATTTGCTGAAAATTCCTTCTCCCGTGGAAATTGACGCGTGGGACATTGCACGTAGATTATCTGCACTTGATATTTAATTTACAAATGTTTAACAAATATTAAAAAATAAGAAGTAAATACTATATTATGTTACATGTCAATCTATATTTCTCGTATGTTTGTGCATTGCTTAATATTTTTTATGTACGATGAAATAATCTCGACTGATCGCGCGAGGATACCACAATCAAGGGCGAAATAAATTTTTTTTTCTATATATAACACAGGACTGTTAATAATTACGTGACGAGAATGATTCTCAGGAGGATTCTCGACGTTCACCGGCCGAATTGAATCTCCTCGGGAGATCCTTCTCCCGGCGGATACTCAGGGCGTAAGAAATCGTGACTCGTATCGCGAACGACTGTAAATGTCGAGCAACTGTATACAGCGGCCGAGCACCACTATATATATAGTGGCCCATGTGTATAGTGATCGACGAATGCTTGTAACGGCGTTTTATTGACTCGTATAAAGATTCATCCGCCGCGATCGGACGCAGAAACCGTAATCGGCGCGCGTTAACGCGACTCGATTATCTATTTTCGAAAATATACTGCCCGAAAACACGGCTTTTACGACAAGTACGGCGCGGCCGGTCGCCGTTCCGTCGCAATCCCGCTCGGATCAAGCCATCAACGTCGATTTATCCCTGCGCGTAATTCTCGTTTAACCATCGCGTTTTATAGCGTCGTTGGGTCTCCTAAGAATCCTGTGATCATATTTCTGGGACATTCGCGCAGAAGTAGTCTCGACATTTCCTCCCGCCTAGAAAAATACCTGCGAATAGTCGTTTGTTTTTCCTCTTTTTGTCCCTCTTTGCTCACAACAGTCACGCAACGAAAGTGGAATGAAATGTACAAGAAGGGCTCGCTTAATGAATTAACATCGAAATTAACGACGTTAGTATAATATTCATTATTACGCGCGTTTGAGCTCTCTCTCTCTCTCTCTCTCTCGCGCTCACTCGGCTCGGCTCGGCTCGCCTTCTCTGTCTCTCCGTCGCGATCCTTTTCTCGGTCGAAACTTCGCGATCGCGCGGAACTCTCGTCGGGGAATTGCCTCGCGCGCGCTCTCCCTCTCTTTCTCTCTCGGTAAATAACTAATAACGCCGACCGCCCGCGTAACGGCTGTACTTAGCGTAATTACACTTTCCTGTACCGTCATCGCTCGGTTTTCGTCAGTTGCGAGTTCGGCTCTGACCTCTCGAGGGCTTCGCGGGGTTCGCCGCCGGCTTCCGCGAGGATAAACGCGCGTCCGTGTCACATCAGCTATACGGGGTGCATTCGTCATCGTAGGCGCGCGATACCCCTCCGCGCGTCTAAAACCCCAATTCGCAAAGAGGAGGGAAGGGGGTGGTGGTGGCATCGTCAGAACCACTTCGGGGAACCACATTTAGCACCTTCCTGTGTAATGGCTCTTCCGTTCTTAGCTGTTCTTAAGTGCAGCAGTTAATCACGCGGCACTCGCTGCTCTTCGGCTATATCGGCGTCGGCTTCTAATCCGTCCTTGTTATCGCCGTCGCAATTTACAAAAAGCGTAATTGCAGCCGCGAATTTACGGCCGCGGCTGCGCGGTCGCGCGCGAGGCTCTATCTGTTCCACTCTCTTTGTCTCTCTTTCTCTCTCTCTCTCTCTCTCTCTCTCTCTCTCTCTCTCTCTCTCGTCTTGGTAACATTCGTGGGAGTAGGCGATAGTTCTAATTGCGGTGGTTTAACGAAGGAACGAGCGATGTCATTGTACGAGCGGATACCGGAAGAAATGGTATATTCACAGATACAGAGATTGTATTCTCGTTCTCTTGTCTTTCCCTCCTTCACCGTCCTGCATCTCGCTTTGTGAGATCGGCACCGAGGCAGCGAGGAGCGAAGAGTTGGCTCCTTACCTGAAGCAATCATCGTCGCATCTTGCAGCGGGAATCTTCCCACAGTAGATGCGATCAATAGATGGGCTAAGAATCCGACAGAAGGAGAACGGGCGAGGGAGAGACAGAGAGAGTGAGGAAGGAAGAAAGAGAGAGAGAGAGAGAGAGAGAGAGATCTCGCGTGCCACGAGCATCCATCGATCATTCTCGGTTCTCGACAGTTAGTCTACTCTTGATGCGCGGTACTCCACTCCGTACTGTTCACGGAAATACGAACTTGGTGGAATTATTGCCGACGGAATGCCTCCCGTACCTGTGCGGACCCTCGTCGCGAGAACTATTTGGCTGAGTGCAGTTTTTTGGAAAAACTAGGAGAGAAAAACGCGCGCGTCAGATTGCGCGATCGAAATTTTCGATATTTTCGTGGATATTGGGAAATATATATACATATTTATATTTATTTAACTGTCTTTGGAAAATAAACGATACGCTTTTATTTATTTATTTCTTTAGCTATCTTTGGAAAATAAAGAAAAATATATTTATATTTTTATCTAAAATTATTGAAATACATTTTTACTTTATTTATATTTTTATTTATTTATTTGTATATACTTTCACGAAAATGTCGGGTCTCGCATTTTGTAGAGAGGATGTGGATAGATAAATAAATAAATAAATAAATAAATAAATAAATATATCGTCTAGGTTGCGAATATATTTACGTGTGTTGGCAATACAGACGATTTATGTTTATTCAAGCGAAGAGACCCACTTTCACGCGACGTTTTGTGACGCGGCATTAACGCGCGCTCATCTACGCTCGCTGCTATTTCTCCCTCTTGTTTTCGCGCATTCGATCTCCGCAGATAACGCGCCCGGACCGGTTTATCTTATCGCGCCAAAGGAGCGGTTTATTTTCCCGCGGATTCGACCGCGGCTACGCGTTTTTCCGCGTGCAGCGATAAGTTACTACGCTGTTTATTTCATCGATCGCGCCACGTTTACTCTCCGGCTCGGGGCTTTGTATTTTTATGCATCGCGTTCTCGGCCGAGAATAAAACAACATGCGCCGTTCAAGTCCCGGCTCTCTCTCTCTCTCTCTCTTCTCTTTCTCCCTTTCTCGTTTTAGATACTCGACGCGCTCGCGACGTGTCTCTCTCTTCTTTTCGCTTTCGAAACCGACGAATATTTTTCTTTCTAGTGCTTTTTAATGCTCTCTCTCTCTCTCTCTCTCACACACACACACACACTCTTATTCGACGACTCCCTCATTGGCCAGCGTTTCACGGGCTTTTGTACCTGTCACCCCGATTTCTCGTTTCCATTCGAAATTCATTTGCTCGGGATATTTGCCTTCGTCAACTCGCGTCGTCGTCGTCGACGGACGCATCCGAGAGACTATCGTTCCTGCGGACGTAAACTACGTCTGGGTGTGTGAGACAGCGACGATACCCTGAGTAGTGTATCACGACGCGGCCGTGGTACGCCCGCGAGCCGACAAGCATGGCTTGCCATTGAGAGCGCGGATATTATGTCGCCGGCGTGACGCCCGTGTGTCGCAGACGACGCCTCGTTTCTACATCGCGCAAGGATATCGCGTGGGTGCCTGCTTGCTTTGCCCGCTTGCTTGCTTGCCCGACCGCCTGCGGGAGTTAGGTTACCGATTAGCCGCTCCAATTTTACCGGCGCGAGCAACTACGATTAAACGCGGCTGACGTGGCTCTCTCTCTCTCTCTCTCTCTCTCTCTCGCGCGCGCGCGCGCGAGCGCGCCGCTCTTCTAATTATTATTCGCTAGCGTAACGTCGTGAGACGCCTCCCCCTCCTCTTATACTCCGCCGAGCCGCTCGCGATAATTAGTCCGGAGAACGGAGTCCCCGCACGCTCCGACCGTATGCGTGTGATCCATTTTTGTATATCACGCGCGTGTGGGGAAACGAGATTGCTGGGATTAACGTGGATGAGTGAACGAGCCGAATTTGGCTCGCAAGAGACAGACGTTCTTTTCCTTCGACCGAGACGCCTTCTGCTCCGTAGTGTTCGGTTTGTAGAACCGATTTGTATACGCAAGAACCGGATATTTTCTTTCCACCGGCCGGAACGCTCGTTCGCCGTCGCGTCAATTCGACCGAACCCTTTCTCCGTACACGCATCTCTCCGAGCACGCCGAGTGCGCCCGCGTGAGAGGAGAGGAGAGGCATCGGCGATTATCGGTTCGGTGTCGCGTTGCTCGCGATACCGATATCGCTCGCGAAGCACGTCGTTACCGTATCGGTTTACCGCCGCCGAACGGGGGAAAAGTGTTAAACGCTGCGCTACGACTTTCCATTTCGCGCAGCTATTTATAAGTTTATTAGTCACAAAGCTGCGAGTGTAACGAGCGAGTGAGTGAGTTAGCGCCGAGCGCGGCTAACTCGATTCCCTCCGCCGCGACCTGCATTGAGACACGGCTCACGGAGACGAGAGTCTCTCTCCTCTCCTCTGCCTTTTCTCCGGAAGACGAATGGGCGAAACCAGTCGACTCTCGGATTCGCGATCGCGGGTCGGGTTTTTCACTTGGCGCGCGTCGCGCTTCAGCCCGACTAGAAATTTATCCCATGGTCCTGATCAGATTAGTCAGGTCTCATTTGGACATCAGGTCTCAATAAAGTAATACTATCGGGTCCTAGTAAGTCATGTAACGCAGCGTGGATATCAAGACCTTAGTAAGGATTTATAGTCAGGTCCTTGTTGAGTTACTTTATGGGATCCTTATTACGTTTTTTTTTCTTTTTCTTTTCTCCAAATTGTGGCTCCTGATTACTCGCCACGGCTATATTGGATGATGACATTGGAAATAAGAAATGACACGCTGAGAGAATTCTTTCATGCTGTTTCCAAATAAAAAGATATTTGCATGAAATAATATTTTAGATCGCTCGAGCATACTCGTAAAATGTTTCGGAAAAGAAACATCAAGTGAATATCACAAGATCATAAAGTATCACAAGGTGACAAGACACAAAGTAGCGTTAAAGAGAAAAGTTGCATGTCTCATCTCGCGTTGTCAGATCGCGAGAATCGTCGACATTTCACATGTCGTCGGTAGATTCCCCTCCGCGTATCGTGTACGCCGCGGCACGTACGAGGGCTTAACATTATGTTGTTGTTTTCGCTCTCGTCGCACGCGCGCGCGCGCGCTGCGCTAATTTATAACGCGCGGCCATCGTTCCGGCGCGCGCGTGCATCAGCATACGCGCCGAGCGTTCCGGGATTATTGGTCCCGAGCGGCGGTTTTTCGCTCGCGAAGGTTACCACTTGACACTCGTGCGGCCGCATTTGCCGCGAGAAACGTGCTCTCGAGATCCGCGCCGTCGACGGGACTCGTCAGACTACTCGGGCCGTGACCGTTAAAATGACAAACGTCTGTCGACAAATCTGTGTCTACATTTATGTTGCCGCTGCGCGATATGGAAATAGGTTGCTATGCAAATCTTGATAGTAATCTTAAAACGGGGAGATAGCTTGCTATCATCGACAAATATTTCTTTAGAACGCGATAACCGCTGCCTATAAATCAGCGTACGTCGTGACCGCCGGCGACTCACCTCAGCACGAACTCGGAACTCATTCACTCGCTTGTGTGTACCTTGCTTTAAGAAAGAGAGAAAAAATTAATGTTGAGCAATCGAGTCTCGAGAGAGAAATGAGAGCGCGATTCGAGTGATTTCGAAATTCGAGAGAAAAAAAATTAAATATTAATCGGATTCCCAAATTGCCGCGCGAAGCCCGCGCAGGATACATGGTCGATATATGTCTCTCTCATTTGAGAATCGTCGTTCTCTCCTCGACTCTCTCGGCCAGTCGAGAGGAACGAGCGAGAGAACGGCTATGGTTCTGGGACATTCTGCGCGTGTGTATGTGTAAGCGCTCGTACTTTCGTGCGAGGTACAGTTAGTCAACACACGCGTGCAACTTTATATCGATGGCGTCACCACGACCGTCGATTGGGGCCAAGCGAACTGAACTCATTGTCAGCCACGTCGTTGGCTCGCCCCTTCGCCACGCCACGCCGCTGCGAATTAATAATTGTTATTTTTTTGCCCTCGACCATCGTCGTCAGCAACACGTCAGCTGATAGGAAGTGTCCCATCGAACGCGATTCGTCGGGCTCTCCGTCGTGTATTATCTCTCTGCCTCCCTCTCCCTTCTCCTTCCTCCCTATCTTTCTCTCCCCCCCCTCTTTCTCTCTCTCTCTCTCTCTCTCTCCTCGTTCCCTAAATGTATTATTTCTCCGATGCGTCGTGGCGGTCGTATCAAATTTGACTGTCGAATAAATACCCTGCGATCCTGCAAAGTGAAGACAATTGCATGCTGACGGAAACATTGATGAATGAAATTGCCGATCTCTCTGACGATCGCGCGGACGAGAGGTCGGAGATCGCGTCCTGCTGACGTTTCTAAAGTCACGGCTTATAAATATGATATATGGAAATATATACAGAAAGAATATATCATGCTTGGTAGAAGGCATCGTCGCACGATGATGCCGCAAAATTGACAACGTCGAGAGGGCATTTAGCCGCTCGAACTGATAATGTTTTTACAACGACGTGACTCGGGAAAGAGTGTATTCTGAAGTTTTGACACGACGGTGCCATTCCAGAGAGAACGCAAGCGCGCTCGCATCTGTCATAAAAATTACCGGAGACCGTATTATCAGCCGCATTAATGTACACTTCTCGTAGAAGTTAATTTCTATTTAATATCAGGCGCTTCACGGGATTGGGCTTGCGATTTTTCGTCGGCGCGGCGCGGTCTCTCGTTAGGCTACAGTTTCGAGTCGAGCCGCTCGCGGCATCTGCTTTAATGCACTCCGGCAACCAGAAATGGGAAACCAGGTTGTCGTGGAAAAGGAAAAAAGAGAGAGAGAGAGAGAGAGAGGGAGAAGGAGAGGAAGAGGAAGAAAAAGGAAAATCGGGCTCGTTGTCCGGGCGAAAAGTTAAACGAGCGAGCTTATCCGAGTGGGCCTCCATCGCATGTAGCACAAATTTCGTCTTGATGGTGCTCATTCCGGCACTCTGCTTCCGGTTAACGATTCAGCTGCGCTGGTACTGTGCCAAGAAAGGCGAAATAAATATCTCTTCTCGGTAATCTCGGAATCTTGTAGCGACCTTGTTGCCCAATACACAGACAACGCCGATCGGCACCGCGGCGGTGATTGAGAGCGTTCGAAAACAATGATACCGTATTATCAGCGCGGATGCATCTGTCCGCGATATCGGCGAGCGATCGCGCGAGTTAGCCGATCGTGTGTGTATGACGCTCGGATCGTTTATCGGCGCTCTTTCCTTCTGTCCTTCGCTCGCATGGTGCAAAAATACACGCGAATATAATAAACTTTTATCGGCTATCGAGGCCGGGAAATTTTATCGGCAGAAAGCGCAACGCGACTTCTGACTAACGTGCGATTTCACAAGACACTCCTCGCTGTTTTACTTCGACGCAGCGCGCGGATAAGAGATATCGAGAGTCGCCCTAATGAAACTGTTTTATTGTTTTATTGTGCGTGAGCAACGGGGGAATGTGCGCGACGGTCATTTGAGGCTCGTCACGTTCGTCGAGTATTTTTAGACGCAGGGTGTTGAAAACAATTATGTACGATACTTCAACAGCGTATCCTTAATCGAGATCGAAAATAAGAATGTTGAAGCTTTTCGGATTATAAGCCGGTGAGGTAGAGATGAGTTCCAACTAAGCTCCGACCAAAAAGCTTACGAGTAAACCTCGGGGAACGTCAGACGCCGACTTGTTTTCAATTTTTTATAGTTATTTTTTGTGTCAAAATGTAAAGAAATCTGTTATCATTTTTAGCTTAAATTATAACTTTTTCAATTTTTTCGAAATTTCTGAAGTTTTGCACAAGTACAGTATTTTATACATATTTAAAATACATATTTAAAATATTTCTTAAAAATATATATATCTGATTTGTTGAAACTTGCACACACGTGTCGTCCGTTATGAATCAGAGCCATTTTGTAAAATTCAAAATGGCGGATCTAATATGGCTGACGTTATTGTTGAAAAAGTGTTCAGTTTTACGCTACATTCGTCGACGTTGAGTGATCTTTCGGCTCACAAGCACCAGCAAACAAGCTACAGTTTTAACGTCAAAATCTGGTAAAAAATGAACAAAAAAAAGAACAAGAAGAAAAACTTTTTTTTTTTTTCTTTTCTCCAGAAGATTAATATGTATGAAATAGTATACTTGTGCAAAACTTGAAAAATTTCGAAAAAAAAATTGAAAAAATTAAGCTAAAAATGATAACAGATTTCTTCATATATTGACATATATTGAAAAAATAACTATAAAAAATTTGAAACAAATCGGCGTCTGACGTTCCCCCAAGGTTTACTTGTTGTTAGTTGCAGAAACACAACAATAAAGAAATTGGAAAATCGCGACGTGCGCGACATCATCACCCGGCATTCTCGCGTCAGGATTTTCAGGACTGCGATTCAGCCTCAGAGAATTATTGGCATTATCATACACAATACTTCGGGGGCCACAATCTTCCGATACCGATGACAAAATACCGCGCTATAAATAAGACACAGGATCAGTTCGCACGTTCCACCTGAAAATGAGATAACATCTCGCAATTTGTCGGCCGACACTCGTGCTGTGTTTTCGAGCCCGGCGCGGCGCGGCGCGGCGCGGCGAGCCGATCTGTGTTAGTATCACGCGAGAGAGACTTCCGCTCCCGAGAATAAACGAATTAAATATGCGAACACGAATCACGTGCTCCCACGTGGCGCGCGAAATCGCGAACACCTCGACGGCCTCGCCCGCTCACATGCGTGCGTTGCGCACCTGCGGCGCACGCACGCACGCACGCACGCACACTTAAATCCATTTCCTGCTCGTAAAGGCGAAGTCGTGCGTGGGCACAGAAGTCGTCCCCCGATCCTACCACACGAATCCTCCACTCGCACTCGCTAGTGTCAGAGCTAGCCAGCCGACCAGCCAACCAAGTCAGTCAGGCAGTCAGTCAGTCAGTCAGTTAGTCAGTCAGTCAGTCAGTCAGTCAGACAGACAGAGCACGTACGACCGGTTCATGCGCGAGCTCTGATACGCGCGGTAGATCGGTGATCGGCGCGGTATCTCGCGGTGTCGCGAGACACCGGTATCTCTCGAGCGAGATCAGATTGCGAGTGCGCGAGTGAACGCGGGGACGCGAAAATAATCGGCGCGGCTGTTCTCGACTGTTGCTCGCGCGGAGCGGGAAGATTGTGCTCGTGCGCGAGGTGTGTGTTTTCCTTGTGTGACTCCGCGACTTCTCGCGGAAAAGCTCGCGCCTCTCGCTGGCTGCGCGGCCGCCGCCTCCGGGTGTCCTCCGGAGTGGACAAAATTCTCTCGAGTGGGATAGTCTTCCGGGCGCGACATACGGTATATGAGGTTGAAACGCGGCTACTATTCCGCGTTCGACGAGTGCGAAACGCTGTCGGAGGACTCGGTTCGTCCGTTTGACCTGGCGTTTGGGAAAATCACCGATAAGTCGCGACGTGTGTCGTAAAGCCGCGTATTGCAAAGTTGTATATGTCGCGAAACTTTCCATAAATATTTGACAAAGATACACCGATAGATATATAGGGAGAGAGAGAGAGTGAGAGAGAGAGAGAGAGAGAGAGAGAGAGAGAGAGAGAGAGAGAGAGAGAGAGAGAGAGAGAGAGGTGGATGACGCTGGGTGAAAGGCTCGGCTGCCGCGACGTTGACATTGATCGCTCGCCTTTAATCGCTCTCGAACCGACGACGGCGTTTACGTAACGAGCAACTCCGACCGATATCTGTTCTGAATTTTCGACGCTGCTCCGCGAGGCGCCGTCGGACGAGAGAGGATCCGCTCTCTCTCTCTCTCTCTCTCTCTCTCTCTCTCGTCAGGCTCCTGCTCGATATAACCCGATGGCCCGGCTTTCTCCCTCGCACCCCATTACTCGGCTATCGCCCTCCCGGGTGTGTGCATTAGGTGTCTCCTCCCACGCTAGAGCTCCGAATCGCGCTTTTCCGCACGACCGCGCGGTGCATCGGCGGGAGGAAGGAAATCGACGTGCGGACGACGCGTCGACGCGAGATCCTACTCGGAGATCGGTCGGCACTTGACGTTGCGCAATCTGTCGCAGCGTCGCCGTCGGCGAAAGGTTGCGCCGCGGCACGTTAGAGCGATTCGAGGGAATTTGAAAGTGACTCTCAATGAACGCGCGCGGGCGCGTTTTACTTTTGTGCTCGGCGGCGGGGCGGGAGGGGGGGTGGTCGAAACGTGTTCTCTCGGCTGAAGGGAGTATTATATCCTGTTGTAGTAACTTTAGATACGGAGATCCGTCATTAGTCCTGTAAATCCTACGTAAATTTGGAGGCTCACGGTAAAACTGAAATTTCGGCTCGGCTCTCCGGTGACACGCGCGCTCTCACGTCTGTGCGTTGGCTCATGCGTGTTACACGTCGAGCTGATTGAATGGATTTCATCGGGAAAACGAGCCGAGTCGAAATTTCAGTTCTACTGTGAGCCTCCAAATTTACGTAGGATTTATAGGACTACTGATTTAGATACGGATCTCCGTATCTAAAGTTATATAGGATACCAGTACTCCTTTCATGCTGCAAGAAAACATTTTGCTTTCTTTTACTGCTACAAATCGGTACATATTTCCGTTTTTAGGGTTTCCAAACTTAAGGTTTAAGGGAGGACATGCTGTGAAAGCCTCTCTAAAACGACTGCAAATCCTATGTCGCGCCTCCAGAACGCATGCATAACGCCTGTGCTACAAGCATTTTTAAGAGATATGCAAAATTATTTAATGTTATCATTATTATTATTATTATTTAATGTTATTTAATGTTTTTATTAATGTTATTTTATTAATGCATTAATTATTACAAGATATATTTATTTTATAATGACGGAAAGAATGACATTGAGTGGACAGGAGGGCAGTGATGAGCAGTTACAGAGTAGTCAAAGTAAAGAAATATCTTTTGAGGCTTAATATCGGCCTCGATAGGAATATGAAGCTAAACGGAGTCCAAAAGGCAGCGTTACGAGCATTACGGTAGAACTTGTAGCACAGTGAGTATTAACAGCGTACAACTTAGTATTAGATAGGCTTATAGCAGATTTTAAATTTCGACTCGGGGAGCCTCGCCGCGAGAATAATTTGTTTCGCCGGAGACGCTCGCCGTTGAACGTTTGCGTGACATTCAGAAGCGTTTCGGCAAACAATTCGAGGTAGAATTCGAAAAAAAAAAAAAAGAAGAAAAAAAGCAGAATTCAGCGATGCGAGGATATCTCTCATCGTGCGCGAGATATTCCCGCAACGTTACCGCCGCTTTCGTGATATCGGATTAATAACGAGATACGAGAAGAACATGCACGGGCATCGAAAACATCCGAGTCGACTCGAAGAGAAAGAGGCGGCGAAAGAGCAGGCACACCGAGCGAGCGGGGGAAGGAGAGAAAGGCAGAAAAAAGAAGAGCTCGATTATCATTGTCCAAATAATATTCGCACCTTGGAAATATTATCGCGCACTTGACACTGATACACGCTAGTCATGTAACACTAATATCGAAGGGACGGACGAAACGTATAAAACGCGAGGAAACTCGTTCATTACTTCCATTCTACGAATCGCGTATTTGCTCGCGCGTGTTACACCGCCGCCGCATTATCCGTCCTCATTAACGTTATCTACCGGTCATTTGCAAGTCATCCATCAACGAGCGACATGTGAGGCAAAGTGGACGAAACGAAGGAGAAAAAAACAACTGGAGGGGAACAATTTTTAGCACCGCCTCGCGCAATATTGTGTCAGACGGAAGCAATATCGCTCGCGTGCGCGCTCGCGTCCGAGGTGATTCGCTGCTTGATACGGTGTGTGTGTGTGTGTGTGTGTGTGTCGCAACGTTTTTCACACGCTGACGAAGTGCGCGGGCGGGCCAAGAAAGATGAAGAGAAGCACCGAGAAATATTGGTGACGGCAGTACATCGTGCCGCGATGTTGACTGATGTATGCCGACGTTTGCGCGGTGTGTCTACTCCGTCGTTTGTGTGTGTGTGTGTGTGTATGTATATGTGTGTTACCCATACTTGATAGAAATGAGCGTTTAGTAATCATTCAGTCTCTGATCAGTACATTCTTCTGATCCTCTATCGAAGATCTCAAAGTACACAGAAGAAATATCATTGTTTCCGCTGTCGAGAAAAGTGATTGCTCGGTTTACTTTTCTCCTTTTACGCAAGCGTTATCTTCAAGAAAGAATATTTTCCCGATAACAACCTTGAGATATATTCATCACGAATTTGAAGAAAAATTATTTGGTTCAAGGCGAGCGAAAGAGCGAAAGGCCTTGCTCCGGCTTCAGACTTTGGTCCGAAACATTTCTTCGAACGCATTTCTCCCGAGAGACTTTGAAGCGGCCTTTGAGGACGGGTCACTCTCTATAAATTAATGCAAGTCGAAGCAAGTAACATTTGCCTGAAAATGCAGGCTTCCGTGCGTACACTCCAGTCAGAAAATAATCGCCTGGCGCTCATTGATCTCTCGACGCGGCGCGGCGCCTTGACACCTGAGACTCTCCGCGACATTTAAACGCCCGCCCGAGCCGATCCGAGTCGATTCGGCTAGACGGCGGAACCGGTGGAATCCGGTTTTTCAGCCGGCGCGCCGATTTCGACAGCCTTTTAAAAACCCGCTGCTGCTTGCCGCGAGTGATTCGCGAGCGTTGCACAAACGCACGCGAGCGAGCGAGCGAGAGCGCGTGCGATCCGCCAGCTGTTCGCCGACCGATCGGCCGCCGAACATTGCTGGGTCTTCGCGATTTTTGTCGGCAAGCGTCGAGCCACGTCGATACGCCACGTCGAAATACTACGTCGAAAGAACGGACTCGGGGCGGAAGCTCGCGGCCGAAACGCTTCGTGAAAGCCGTTCGCGCCGCGTTGAGCGAGCTTGAGAATTATCTAATCGCTACACGCTGAAAACTCGCAATAAAACAGGTAGTACCGCTTTAGATAACGCGCTCCGCTCGCGATTTGCATCCGTTTCGACCTCGGCCTGGCCGCGTGCGCGTGCGCGTGCCGCGATTTCCAAGTGAAAACTCGCGATACCGAAATCTACATTCGGAGAACAGTGGCATGTATATATACCCAGCCTAGCGAGAAACGTCGCGAAGGATCAAGAAAAGGAAGAGTTGCCGGAATTTTATCACAAGCGACAAGCAGGAGTTACCACAGCGAAACCGCGTCGGACGCGCTCGCCACGGTGTGGAGGCAGCTTAACGCGACGGCGCATGTTTCCGTGCTATCACCACGCCATAGGAAATAAACGCATAGCGCTCGATAATGTCAGATACCGGCGAGACTTTTTTTCAGATAAAGACGTCGAAAGCGTCACTTTCTTGCGCGGTCGTCGAGTCGGGGAGAAAAACGTTAATCGTTTCCACGTTATCACCGCCCAGCCTGGTGGCGATCTGCAGTTATCGGAAAGAACTGAGCGAAAAACGCGCACTCCCCTCCTTCTTGCACACCTGTGTTTCGTTTCTCGCCGACGAAGGGAGTCGCTTGTCGATCGCGGCTAAATCGAGACGTCCGAGAGAGAGAGAGAGAGAGAGAGAGAGAGAGAGAGAGGGAGCATGCGGCACGATTAGTGAGACTACATCCGTTTCCTCGAGTAAAAAGTCAACTCGCGCGTTTATGTGATTGTGTTTTTATACCGGAGGACTTACATAATTCAGTGTGCAGTGCGGTGGTGGATGCGCGTCGAGATATTTCGAACTTGTCCATGTAAATTTATTCGATTGGAGTCCCCTCGCGCGGAGAAAACGCCGCCTCTATCTTGATCTCCATCTCGCTCCATCGTCCTGCCGCTCTTCTCGGATTTGCCTACATACGAAGCCCGATGGAAGCATTACTTCGCGACACTTTACGCATCGAGTTCCTAGAATTACGGGTTTATCCGACGGCCGGCCGGCCGGCGCAGCGCTCGGTTTAAACAGTTTGATATACGGTCTCGTGCGACAGAGCGCGCGCGAGAATATCAGCGTAAACTCGTCGGGCGAGAAAATTGTGGGTATCCGCGTAATTTCGTGTTTTCTCAGCTGGTTAAAGAGCCACCGGGACGTACGATCGTGCGCGCGCGCGCGCGCGCGCGTTGACGATTATAAAGGACAGGACGGGGGACACGCCTGCGCGACCGCGTGTAATAAGTAATGCCTCTTCTCCGTGGTGTGACGTAATACAGAGGTCTCGAAGGTCGCGCCGATGGAGCAGGATTTAATAGGGAGTCAAGGATCGCAATTAGTTACTTATACGTGCCGGCCGCCACTCGATCGCTCGCGCTCGCTCTAGTCTAACTTGTTCGTTGTTGACTGAGAGTCACTCGAGGTAACGAGACTCGCGCGCGTACTCGACGCGATTCCGCCTGGAGAATCTCGCTCTCGTTGATAAGGCTATAAATCTCAATACGTTATCGAGGGAATACGTTGCGGAATAGCAGCTTATGAATAACAGTCATGTACGAAGCCGCGCCGCGTCGCGCCGCGTTCTTGAAAAGGAGGCATTACGGAACGCGTGTGCGATAATCGAGTCGAGAGCGCGCGAAAGGCGAACGGTAACGAGCGAGTGAGAGCACGCGTAGTGTGTCTCGTGTGTACACGGACGTCGTGAAACTGTAATGCTTTAATGGCGACGTGAGGCTGAATCGAGGTTTCGACAAAGAGAGATACGTCGAGTACCTTTGGAGTTATAAACCAACGGAGGAACGGGTCCCACCTCGCAAACTCGACTTTACGAAGTCCATTACGAGATCACGTTTTTTAACTGCTTTCTAGCGGAGCGCACTCGGGCAGAATTCCAACCGAAGACTTGCTCGCGTGGATGTGTAACGTTGGACAAATTGCGACAAGATTCTTAGCAAGATTTTGCGACGAACGGTGACCACCTCCCTCGGCGTTTTCGCTATTCAGATTTCCGATTCCCGAATTAAGCTGCAGAGTATTATAAAACGTCATACGATCGCTCTGGGACATCCTAAATTATCTATAAATCCCTCTGTGCCTTCCACACGTGCAAGTACGATATTTTTATCTCCATGCGCGACTCCCGCCGGTACACTTCTGGAACAAACACGAAGCCGAGAATAATACTCGACTCGAGGAACGAAAAAAACGCTTCTCTCTCTCTCTCTCTCTCTCTCTCTCTCACCCTCGCAACGACACACCCGTCAGTCCCCAGAAGTCCCCGATCAAGAACGAACCGAGAACGCGACTCTCGTCAATGCGCGACGTCTTGTCTTCGCCTGTAGATTCTACAATCGAGGATCGCGATCACGCGATCATCGTGATTGCCATGTCGTCACGCTCGTGCGCGGTCTAACGAGCAAGTGGAAGCAGCACGAGGAGTCGTGGCGAGACTCGTCGCTCGTCGTCGGCAAGCACATGGGTGTCGGCCCCGTCGCGCTGCGCGAACGCGAGGTCGCGCGAGCCGATCTCGGAAGCGCGCTCGTCCGCTTCGTGTGACGTTTCGCCGTGCGCTCGCGCCTGAGTTCAACGACACTCGCGCAGCGCAGCGCAGCGCAGCCGAGTGCGCAATCAGCGACGCGCGAATGCATCGCGTTCGCGCGAAGCGCCGTCGAGGTGGGACGATCGAATTGGCGAACGCGGATAGTGGTGGTAGTGGTGGTGGTGGTGGTGGTGGTGGAGGTGGGGGTGGTTGCGGCGGCGGCGGCGGCGGCGGTGCCGGAAGAAGCGGAGGAGGCAGCTGGCATTGTTTACCGATGTATAATCACGAGTTCTTCAAGACCGTGTGGACGAAGATAGGGCAGATGTGCGGCTACATCACGTGCGCCAAGTCTTACCTGTCAGGTCAGTACGTTGCCCGGAAAGATCCGCGCTCTCGTAATCACGCGTGGACAGCTCGAGCCTGGGGAAAAATGTCCGGTGTACTCGCCAGTGTTGGGCATTGGTTCACTTGCGAGGAAATATAGGAATCTCGGAAATTGAAAAAAATTCTGAGACTGCGCGGAAGTGAAGTAGTTCGTCCGTAATGCCAAAACTATTTTTTGTTGTATTCTTTGTGCGGAATGAAATTTATATATGAAAGTTGTAGTAGTGTATTTCGTACTCTTTGCAACTGTGTATTCAGATCTTGACAAAATTGGAAATTTTTTGAAACCCCCCTCCGTTCTCCTCCAATTTTGTAAAATCTGAATACACAGTTGCAAAGAGTGTGAAATACGTACGTCACAACTTTCGTGTAAACTATTTTTGCATATGCCTCGTATTTTAAAAGATACACGTTAAAAATGAAGGTGATTTTTTTTTTTCGAAGGGTGGTTTCATCCCCTCAGAATTGAAAATGGAATTCCGCGTGAACAAAAAAATAGTTTTGCATTACGGATGAACTACTTTACTTTCACACAAAGAATTTTCAGAATCTTTTGAGCTCCCTATGTTTCTTTGTTAGCCGAATTTTTTGGCGGCCGAAGCGATCTCTCGTCGAAACTGAACTCAGTCGTCATGTGTGGAAAAACGATGTCCGGCACTTGCCAGTGTTGGGTGTTAGAGAAGTGAAATTTCCAGTTGGCAAGAATCACCAGTCAAGAAATCTGCAGTCAAAATTAGCCAATCGTCGAGTGTGTGTGTGTGTGTAAAAAATATGTTCGGTACTTGATCGATGGAAATTATCTGAAATAGACTGAGTAATCTGAAGTAATCAGAACTGAAATAGCAATCAGTAGTGAAAATCGTTAAGTCGCCGTGTATCATCCGATCGCGAATAATTTACATTTGAAATGGACGTACATTTGAAATGGAGTAATTTAATCGATTGACGAAATTAATTATTGATCAGCGTATAATCAACGATTTAGTCGATCAGAGTCAGTGTGTCCGGTTGAACGGAAATTTTAATCGATTAATGCCCACTAATGGCGCACTCGCCAGCTTCGACTTGCAAACCTAACCTAACAAATGCTCCGTCAGGTTAGATTTCTCTCTTTCGTAGATTTAATAACTCGATCGTCGGTTAAACTTCCGTACGATCGACCTGGGAAACCGCTCTCACCTTGCTCTATCGCGTTCTGCCGTTCTGTCGTTCAATATACGACATGATCTCGCGATCGTAGGTTTTATTGTATATCTAATCTGCGAGTCCCCTGCGTTATCATCGTACGACCGCCATTGAACGAGTGATCTTATCGACTTCCTTCAGCCTTATCCTTGCGTTCGAATGGTCGAACGGTCTCCGCGTTTCTAATGGGTCGTCTCGACTAAAGTAGAAATTGCCGTCAAGCGTCGCAGAGACAAAAGCGCGCTAGTTAAGCGACTGTCACATGTATTTATCAACAACGAGCGTTATCTCTGTGTGTGTGTGTGTGTGTGTGTGTCTCGAGGAAAGTTTATAAACGCGCCGGGGGACTTGCATATAAGCGCGTATCACGCGCATCACGCTCACGAGAGCGTGTTTAGGCGTTGTGTTGCAAACGCGTAGCTCTCTCGTGAGCGGCGCGAGCTTTTCGCTCCGTGGAAGCTCCGCAGCGACACACAGAGCGCGATGATCTTGTTCTCTGAAAAACCGCGGAGCCCGGCTTGTTGACAAGCGTTTATTGCGCAAACAAGGCGGTGGGCAGCAGCGCTCGCCACGGATTCTGTTTCGTCGACGCGGCTCCGGAGAAAGAGGCCTGTTTGTAGAAAGTAAGCGGAAAAACAGGTGAAAGCGGCCGAGGGTATCGTCGAGACAACGGGAAAACTCGTCGCTGCGTCTATATTTATCCCAGCCGGTATCGTTCGCGCCGATCGAGATCGAGGAAAGGTGCGGCGCGATCGTTCTCCCGCGATCGCGTTTAACGAGACCGCTCGCGCCGTTCGTTCGCGAATTGAGCTCGCGATTAGAAACGCCGAGGCCGAGGAAACGGGCACGCTAAATGACGCTAAGCGGGATTTGTGTGTGAACTGAGAATCGAAGATAAAATGTAACGCCGTACGGGCTGCGTTTATATTGTCTCTTGGTGACGCTTCGGACGCTTACCCAGCGCCATTTCGTCCCCCGAAGCTCTGAAAGACCGACTTTTATTTCGAGATTTATATTTGGCGTTCAACACTGACAGAAAAGTATATGATATTTGGAACTATAATGATATAGTGACTAAATTATAGTCCGAAATATCATATTTGTAGTAAGTATTACCAATACCATAATATCGGTAATAATTACGATATAGGTGTAGTATAACCAACCGTATAATATTTTTACTAAGAATTATAGTAGGTTAAACTCTAAAATTATTGTATGGATACCAATATAAAATGATAGGTAAAGTAACTCTTTTGTATAGTCAATATTATCGGAATATTTGCTAAATGATGACAGATGTAACTGTATGAATATTAAATCTCACTATATTTGTGCATGAGAAATTACCATGTATGTGGTAAAAGTAACTAAACAATTATTATTTAAGACAATCATTGACTATATATTTGTGTTTATTCTACTATATTTTGCAGGTTCCACTATAAACTGTGGAACTATAAAAATATGTTTGACGCCAGAATGAACTGTAAAATATAGTGAGATTACAGTTAATTCAACTATATTTTTCTATCAGTGAATCATCTCGATTGTCCGTCCGCCCGCACATTTAATCGGCCCCAATTTTTAATTGCACTGAGCAACGTATCGATCATGTAACTCATTTAACTGCAGATGGAGTATCGTGACAAGCAAATATTAAATTAAAATTAATTAACGGGGAGGTAGGTAATTGATAGTTTGATTAAAAAAAAAAGTACCGGCCAATTAACTTTATTCTTCCATAAACTCTTTGCTGCTATATTTTTATTGGCGTTAAAAATGTGTCTCCCGCGGCAGCTGTCGCGTCGCGATCGTTCGGGTCCGACGATGTTTGCGGGGTTAATGTTTCAAGTCGAGACTGACGCGCATAGTGTAATATAACAATATAAAATATAAGCCTCTGCCACGCGTGCGATTATCGAGGTTGCATCTTGACAATGAACACGATGATAAGACGAAGACACCTTTCTAAAATCCATGCCGCTGCCTCAAGAGCTGGGAGCCGTTGCGGCCGTTTTTTCTACCTTGTGATTATTCCGACTGTGCTGCTAACAGGTGAAATTGATCTCTCCCTATCTCCCTCTTCCCCCCTCTCTCTCTCTCTCTCTCTCTCTCTCTCTCTCTCTCTCTCTCTCTCTCTCTCTCTCTCTCTCTCTCTCTTTCCCCCCTTGGCGCTGGCGCGCCGCGAAAGAAATACGCTGGCCGCGTATTTTCTGGCGGAACGCGAACCGCCGATTATCGCGAAAACAATTTAGCGTGGTAGGAGAAACGCACGGGATCGTTCGGCGTTTAGGATAATAATAGTACCTTCGCCAAGTACCCGGCTACATTTACAGCCGCAAACGCCGGCCGAAAGAGCCCTCGCGCAAATCGATATGACTCGTCGCTATTATTATTCTCTCTGCCTGCGGTTTCTTTTGCCATTACCGGCCCGCCGATATCGTTCGCATAGTTGTCCGGTAATAAATCAGTATGCACTCGCATTAACCGCGCGCAGGCTTGGATAATGTGTCTGTTTTTCACCGACTGGACCCACAATCGCGTTTACCGCGAAAAGAAAGGTTCTTCTGACTGTAAATCTCTTGTCGCGCCGTTACAATTATCAACACACAGAGCACTCGTTCGTTTTCGAAGCATCGGTCCTTTATTAGGCTTGCTAGGCGTCCAGCTAATACGTATTACAAAAATATCCCGATTATTCAACATTCTCCTCACTCACGTTCTGCAAAAAATGATATTTCTGCAAATTATGGTTTCGGTTTCTCCTTTTTTTTTCTTTTTTCTTTTTCCTTTTTCTCCGGGAAGTCTGCTGAGATCTTTCAATCCTCGAATTCGGCCACTGCACGCTCATTTTCTCCTCATAGACGTCCTCTCTTTCGCGTTTCCGCTCTCAGCCCAAGGTCCATCGATCTGTTTCCGTTCAGCGGGCCGATCGTTGCGTAAACTCGCGGGGACTCGCGGTTTAGCAATTGTAAAATTCGCCTGGCTTGCAGCTCGAGCGCGCGCAGATTGGATTGTCTCGTTCGGCGACTTCCCTCGAGTCGCGCGGCCGGGAGGATCGTCGACTTCGCGGGAAAAAAATGGGCGGTAACAAAGTGACGCGGTCGTTACGCGGATGTACTTTCACTCTCGCCGATAATGAGCTTCCCGTGCCGTTGATACGCCCGCGCCCGCGTTCGATCGGAAAGCGTGCGTGTTTCCCGCCGCGCAAAAATCACACGATCTCGCTGTCACTCGCGAGAGAATCGGCTGTTTCTCTCTCTCTCTCTCTCCTCTTCTTGATGTTCCTCCGACCGAACGCCGACCGAGGATTACCCGATTCTCGAGATGCCAGTGATTTAGCGACGGTCGTTTCTCCCATCTCATCTCATCTCCTGTAATATCCGCGCGCAGTTATGTGTACTGTCGCGAAAGGTACCATGATTATCTTTTCCATGGGATGCTATTCGGTTTTTACGATGGCGAAGAAGCTTACACGACTACTCGTCCACTCGTCGGCTCGCTGGAGCCGAGAAAGGAGAAGAGAGAAAAAAAAGGAGATCCAACGGCAAAAAAAGAAAGAAAAGAAAAGGGTAAGAGTGAAAGTGGAGGCGTAACGCGCGCGCTGCCGCGCGCGAGTCACGGGTGCTTCTAACGAGGCGAACACGCGTCTAGATTTTCACTTACAAATGTGAAAAAATAGCCCATTGTCGTGCCGGCCGCGGTCGTTGGCTTTCGCCGTGCGCGCAGCGCGTGTTTCCGCTGCGCGGTCGTTCCGTGGATGGATCGTTCCCGATCCAGCGTGCGTCGCGCACAAAATTTGCGCGCGTATCATTGTACGTAGAATCGTGCGTCCAACAAAACGTCCCCGTCCCGCGGCCGGCAGAGCCCGTCGCGTCGGAAAAGCACGCGAGCGGCCACTCGAAAACGGCGTCTTAAGTTTCGCTCTCTTGGCTGCGCGCAAGACTATTTACACCCCTGCGCGGCGAGACGCTTTATTAATATTGCATTGAGTTATTTGCGCAGTTAGTTACGCACCAAGTATTTTATTTATATACAGTAAACGTGTAAACGCTGAAATTTGCCCGCGCGATAAACAATGACGCGACCCGGTGAAAATATACAATACGACGACACGTTGTTTTAGCAGGTCTTCCTGCTGTGTGCGGCCGCGCCGGAGAAGAAAGAGCGCGCGAATTCCCGCGAAGTATGACGAATAGAAAGTGCGTCGTTTGAATCTACTCGCCGTCGTCGCGCTTGCGTCACTCCGTTGTAAAGTTAGAAACGCCGGAGATACGGAGAGATGAAAGGCTCTAATGAATCACCGTGTGCTCGTACGTGTGTTAACGCGCGTATACGCGTCTGCATTATAATTAGTAATATCGGCGGGAGAAGAGGAGAGACCGGAGGAGGGGAGCAGGTGTAGAGAGAAAGAGAGAGAGAGAGAGAGAGAGAGAGAGAGAGCTCTCGTTTTGCGCAGCACGTTTGCAGGCGAAGCGACTCGCGCGCGCGCGCGCGATCTAATCGGAAACGAAAGTATCGACACGTTCGAATCGATCGACGAGCAAGCGGTCTCGCGCATGCCGGGTGCATCGACAATTAATATATCGACCACCCACCCACACACACACACACACACACACACACACACACACATACACACAGACGCGCGATGTCACGTACTCGTGCGAGCGCGTAATGTGTGACGCATCGCAAGAAGCCGACCACGCATTTCGAGAAACTGGGTTATAGCGGAGCCCACGACCTAGAACTCCTTTCCTTTTCGGCACTTCCGGTTTGCCATATTTACGATCGATGCGCGGCTTCCACCGGTTTCGCGCGCGCGATCTTGACCGAAATTCGCCGGCGGTTCC
The DNA here is from genome assembly GCF_003227715.2 of Harpegnathos saltator. Lineage (NCBI taxonomy): Eukaryota > Metazoa > Arthropoda > Insecta > Hymenoptera > Formicidae > Harpegnathos > Harpegnathos saltator. Next base: position 426,247 of record NW_020230007.1, read on the forward strand.
GCAAACAGCTGCCGCGGACTCGCCGCTCGCCAGAACGAGACACAACGCCAGGTTCGGCGTTGGCGCGCGTTCGAACGTTGCGACGCGTTCACAGAGGCGCGCGCTCATCGTCGACCCCGAGGAGCGAGGAAAGAAGCGGGGGGAGAAAACAAACGAGACGTGCTCGGGCGGAGGACAAGGCAGCGCGCCGTCCGCTGGCGTAATGACCGATTAGAGCGGAGCTCGTTGACAAGCGCAAGTGCGACTTAATTGCGAAATGAACGCGCATCGCGTTGCGCATTTTCGTCACGATAACGCCGTCACGAAGCGGCAAGTCCGCGAAAGAGCGGAATAGACCCTTTGGCGTTTTGTCAAGCCGCTCGGTAAACTCGGAACTTATATCGCGACACACAATCCCGTCGCGTTCGTGCCGACGGGACATCGACAAGTCTCGAAGCCGTTACGACACGCGTATCAGCGCGCGTCGCGACGAAGGATGGCACCTATTAAACACTAACACACACACACACATACACGTACACGCTCACATACCGGCGCATCGTTCGGCGTACGGTCGTAAAACTGGAGCGAAGAAATAATAGCGTCATCCTATAAATATGCTCAAGTACGTAAAGTCGTTGCGATAAAACACCGCTCCGCTGCGTTTCCGCCCGAATCTTTCGGCCGCGTGAAACCCACGTAAAAAAAAGGGCTGTAAGCAGTTTGTTTGCTTTCCCCGCGCGCTCCACAGCGGCCGGGCTCGGAATCGTAGCGTGCTCATGCGCGCGATACACCCACGTGCCTTTTAAAAGATTCATTGTCATCACGGCGTAAGTACACTTTGACGTCGCCGCTTCTGTCAACTCTGCGAGCCTGTGTGGATGTCGCGAAAGAGGTAGAGACAGAGTGCGTGCGTATGTGTGGGTGTGGGTGTGGGTGTTGGGTGTGTTGCGCGGGTAGCACACTGAATGATGCACGTCGCAAAGTTCGGCGTCTCTCGCGTCAATGCTTCTTCCGAAAAGCTCCATCAGGTTCGACTAGCGCGGAATCGCGGCGGTCTCCACAGGTAGTCGAGCGAAGTCGAAACTTATCACGAGCCGAAATTCACAAGCGCGTGGATTGGCGGGTTACTCTGACATTAAGGGGGATATTACATGCGCCGCAAGGCCGTTTTTAAGGTTATTTTTGAGAATTTTTTCAAGATCAGTGGGCTTGAAATTTTCACAGTGTATTTAGTAATGTTCAAAGTATAAAAGGAATTTTATTGAATCACAAGAACCGATCCAATTTGCAGCTATAATATAAAAGTCATTCGTTCGCGCAAGCTCTGTGTTTGCCGTTGACATAATTCCGGGCCTCTCACTACTCTGAAACCAGAAAATGAGAAAGATTTTTAAAATTTACGGTTGCCATTTATAGCCCGTACGGAAATGAAGGCAGTGAAGCCAAGTTTGGAAAAATAATGACTGTACAGAAAGAAAGTATCGAAAATGAGACTTTTTCAACTTGTACTCATGTTTGCAAAAATGAATAAAATAAAATGTAAAAAGTGGTCAAAGTGGAGACGAAAACCACATGTCTACTGTATACTGTGTAAAAATTTCAAGTTATTCGGTTCAGTAGTTTTTGCGTAATCGTGTCGACAGTTTAAAAAAATGGTGTTTCCAGATAAACGCGTTTAAAGTTTCATGGTGTATCTTCCTGGTAGATAATAACAAATGTATTTTATATTTGAAACATTAATGAATACACTGTGAAAATTTCAAGTTGATCCTACACTAGGAAAAATATATTGTTGCGTGAACCAAAATTTTATAACAACAAAATAATTTGGTTAAAATATGCCCAACAAAATTGTTTAGTTCCTGCAAACAAATATCTTGTTTGATTACGGTTTGTTCGTATAACGTAATACTTTTGTTATAGCAACCAAAAAGCTTTAACTATATGAATTTTGTTGAAAATACTATAATTTTTTCTTAATATATAAAATCTAAATTTTAGTGCACAGAAAGACAAAATAGTATCCATTGGGCATTATTTTAGTTTATGTAAAATAATGTTTCGTTATTATGTAATTTTTACGATTAAAATAACTAAAATGCTTAATTCTGATATATGAAATCTAAGAACAAAATCATTTGGTCCAGAGAACAAAGCAGAAAAATATATTTAGTTGAGACAACTAAATATTTTGTTATATAAAACAAGATATTTGGTTGCTATTAAAAAATGCCTCAACTAAACAGTTTTGTTAAAGATACTACATTTTTTTCCTAGTGTACCGCGTTTCTCTTGGAAGAATTCGTAAAAGTGGCCTTGAAAACGACCTGCTCCGCATGTAATTCCACCCTTAATATTTCCCTCGTAACATTGGAAATAATACATATATAGATGGGAGAAGATACATCGAATATCAAGGTCTCGCGGAATTGGGGTAGTTATTTGCGGGGGAGAACTGCTCAGCGTCACACTCGTCCACCCTCGCAACGAATGTTCCTGAAAAAAAAAATCGCTTCGAATGATTCTCGTCACCGTGATATGATTTGGGAAATAAGTCCCCGTCTTCGTCGTGAAGATAGCATCTCGTATCGATAGAAATCGTGAAAATATCTGTCCGCGTATAAACGTGCGGAGAATAACGATTATATTCGTCCCCTAATAATTACCACTGGCATGCCGCTGCTCCGCAGCTCCGGAATTTTGCGACGACAGACAGGCGGACTCGCGGGGCGCGGGGAACAATTAGAACGCGAGAAGTCGGAGGTGCGTCGCGCGCCCTCCCGCGGCTCCGCGATTTCGTCGTCGCGACTTTCGGCCTCCGAACGCGGGCCGCCTTTTTCCCCGCTCGAAATCATTTAGCGCGGAAACCGCCGCGCAGTTAGCAGCGGAGCCTTATTTTCGCCCTTAAATCTTCGTGCTCGCGAGTCGGCCGGCCGAATTATCACGCGCGCGGTGTATTCTCGCGTACGGAACCCTCTCGTGCTGTCTGGCAGAGTGCCCGTTATACGCGAAGTGCTGCCCCGGTCCATCATCCCTCGTTGCTCTAGGCAGCGAGTTCACCGAGGACGGGGGCGGGGGGGAATGTCGGGTGCGGCGGCGGTCTCGGCGGTGCGAGAACGAGGGGAGAAATCGGGGACGAGGTCGCAAAATCGCGACTGGATATCTCACCCTCTCGCTGCTGCACTTCACCGCCACCGCCAGCAGCATCGCTGAACGAGCGAGCGAGTGTCTCGGTTTGTTTAAGATGGACGTCCGTTTTAATTGTCGTGCTTGTTAGCGATCGTCGTGTTGTATTTCTAACCAGCGCGTCGTCGTCGAGGGCTACATTCTTCGCGGGAGGAACGGGACGGATTCCGCTCTCGAGATCTATCCCTTCGACAATCCTCCGACAGACGATGGTCCTGAATTATTAGCCGGATGGGGAGGGAAGGAAAGGAAGAGATGGATAAATAGATAGAGTGGTGGAGGTCACTCGCGAAGATAATCCCACAGGGTGTGGGGGCTTTGGCGGCGCTCGTAGCGACGTAAAAACGCGAATAAACGCGACCTCCGCGATATCGCGCGATATAAAAACACACCGCGGCTGCGGTTGCGGAAAGCAGGACGGACGGACGGAGGGGTAACGTTATTTCGCTCTCTCGTGTCCGCATCTGTAAAATAATATCCGGGGTTAATCAGATACAGTTTTGCTCGGTTTGTCCGCCGTCGGACCTCGGCAGCGCGTGCTAATCGAATCGCACGCGGTAAAAGCGCGCCGCGCCATTGCGCGGGGCATTTGTCGACGGCCGATGCAAACTACGCGCATGCGCATGCGCGCGTAGCCTCGCGACCCTTTTAATAAGCCGGCCGTGCGTGAACGCAATAACGATTTTACGAGCGAGCCGATTTATTCCTCGCGCCGGGAGCTTTTCTCGCCGAAGAAAAAGGCGCTTCGAGGAGCGGGGAGGGGGGGAAGGGAAGAGAGCGAGGAAAATAATAGCGAGCGATCTGTACTCACACGTGCAGTGGACGCGGCGAGGCAAGTCTCGGGAGGGGGGGGAGGGACGCGAGTCTCTGTCTACTTCGTTGAGCGCGTATAATCGTCGCTGCGTGGTTTCTGCTTCCCCCCCCCCGCCCCCTCTCTCTCTCCTTCTCTCTCGCTCCAATTCTCTGGCGCTCTCGTAAATTCATGGAAATTTTGGCGTCGTTCGCTCGATTTGCGCAACGCATTATTCGTCGCAATCAAAATCGGACCGTCATAATCGCGCTGCGATCTGTCACAATTGAGAGTGCAATTGTCACGATTCGCGAGCGAAAATCGAGTCGGTTGTATAAAGCAACGGCCGAGGGAGCGAGGAGTCTCCTCCTCGATGCTGTTCCCCATTTATCTTGTCTTCACACATCGTGCACTGAGAGAAAAGTATATGATATTTGGAACTATAACGATATAGTAACAAAATTGTAGTCCGAAATATTATATTTATAGTAAGTATAGTAAGTAAGTATCATAATATCGATAATAATTACGATACAGGCATAGTATAACCAACCATATAATATTTTTGCTAAGAATTATAGTAAGTTAAACTAAAATTATTGTACGGATGCAAATATAAAATGGTAGGTAACTCTTTTATATAGTCAATATTATCAGAATATTTGCTAAATGATGACAGATGTAACTATATGAATATTAAATCTCACTATATTTGTGAATGAGAAATTGCCATATATGTGGTAAAAGTAACTAAACAATTATTTAAGACAACCATTGACTATATATTTGTGTTTATTCTACTATATTTTGCAGGTTCCACTGTAAACTGTGGAACTATAAAAATATGGTCGACGCCAAAATGAACTATAAAATATAGTGAGATTATAGTTAATTCAACTGTATTTTTCTATCAGTGGGGGGGGAGTGCAATTGCGAATTAAGTCGCCGGATTCCGCGTCAGAGTCCGGAGCACAAATCGCGCTTGAATATTCTAAAGCGACACTCGGCTCGGGTATGCTTTACGGTTTTGATTTACGTTTTCGTCCCTCGCGATTGGATCTTGGACTTTGTTCTGATAAATTCATCACATTCAGCGAATGTGCGCTGATAGAAAAATATAGTTGAAATTAACTATAATCTCATTATATTGTATATAGTTCATTTTGACGTCAACTATATTTTTATAGCTCGTGGAACCTGCAAAATATAGTAGAATAAATACAAATATATAGTCAATGATTGTCTTAAACAATTGTTTAGTTACTTTATACCACATATATAGTAAGTTCTCATTCACAAGTATAGTGAGATTTAATATTCATACAGTTACATCTGTCATCATTTAGCAAATATTTTGGTAATATCGACTATATAAAAGAGTTACTTCACCTACCATTTTATATTCGTATCCATGCAATAATTTTAATTTAACTTACTATAATTCTTAGTAAAAGTATGATATGGTTGGTTATACTATGCCTATATCGTAATTATTACCGATATTATGGTAATATTTACTATAAATATATGATATTTCGGACTGTAATTTAGTTACTGTATCATTACAGTTCCAAATATCATATATTTTTCTCTCAGTGTGTCATCTCGCTGGGATGATGATGTTTTTTTTTTTCTTTCTTTTCTTTGATTTTTTATCAAACTCTAGTGATATACACTCTCGTGGTGCTTCCTCGCGTCCTCGCGCCTCCTTCGGTCGAGATATGACGAGAAACAAAGATATCTTATCGTGATATTTCCCCCGTGAGATAAAACGAGAAGAAAAAGAAGCGAGTCACTGCGGAGCGACGATCTAATGTCGCTGGAGTAGCCGTCACAATTTTTTCTCGCGATGTTCTCCCGCTGCTTCCCAACTTTTGACCCCCGCTGGTTTCGCACGCACACACACACACACACAGACAGACGCGCTTTGCAAACACGTGTGCGCGCGCGCGCCCTTGCATCATTTCGCAGATCCTCGGTAAATACGGCGGAACGGAGGGAATGGACGATGAGGGAATGGCGGACCGTCGCGGGTCACTCGTTTGGCAAATACGAGCGAGCGCAGACGCGCGCTGTTAATTACACGATTTTCCGAAGGTGCTGATTTAACGATGCGCGACGGACGTGACCCGAGGCCACGTTTCCATCTGCGCTTTCGAAGACGCGCACGAAATGAAAACGCCCTCGACGGCGCGGTGTCTCTCGGGACCCAAGAGAAGAAGGAAAAGAATCAGAACTGTTTATCCAGCGATGTAAAAATGAGGGACGGGCAAGCAGTTGCGCGTCGTTCAATCGTTCGATCGATCGTCAATTTCCATCGAATTGAATTACTCACGATTATCATACACATATCGCCGACGATCGTATCACAGTGTCTTTGTCCCGTCTCCCCTAAAACCGCAACGGAACCGCCGCGCCGTCGATTACCCGCGCGAACTTACCGTTCGCTCCGTCGAGACGCATTCAACTCGCGCGCGCGAAAATACCGTGGGAAGCTCTCTTCCCAGAAGCCGCTTCCGATCGATTAACGAGACGGTAGTTAATCATGCGACGCCGAGGACTCCGTCAAACTCGGGTCGCAACTTCGCGCGGCCGCCCTTCCCCTCCTCTCGTAGCCGTATTACTAGCAACTTCCGAACGTGATGTCGCGTCTACGCGTCTGTACTTCAGGCTGTTAATACTTCGCCCTGTATTAAGTACCCGCGATATTCCCCTCGTCCCCTGACCCACCCCCGGCATCATCCAGCGCGCGTCGTACCGAGTGAACGATGCGGAAATCTGGAACAAAGGGACGCGACACCGCGCGCGCAACACGGCCGCTCTCCTGCCCTCCGTCCTCTCTCTCTCTCTCTCTCTCCTCCTTCTTTCCTTCCCTCAGCCGCTCGTCCATTCGCTCCGTCTTCTCTCCCCGTCTCTCGAATCTAGGCTGTTACCGTGGCAACACAGGTACGGGACGCCGAAGAGATAGACCGCCGAAGGCCACCGGAGAAGAGAAGAGACGGCAGAAAACGGGGAAGACTCGCTCGCTCACTCATTGCTCGTCCTCTCTCGCCCTCTGGGCTTCTTCCCTCCCCGTCCCTTCCCCGCCAATCTCCCTCCTCCCATCTTCCTCCTCTTGGCCTGATCAGATGTTCGAAAAAATCAATAAGACTCTCCCTGCCGACTCGTTCTCCTCCGTCTTCTCTTTCTACGGCGGTGTACGGTATATGCTCTGTTTCTCTCCCTCCTCTCTCTCTCTCTCTCTCTCTCTTCTCCCGGCCACGGTGCGACACTTTGTTTGCGTCACACGCCGAGAGAAGCCACTACAATGAGAGGGACCCGGGGAGCACGGGGCGAAGAGGCCGGATGACTCAGGAGGGTTGAATGCACACGTGGAACGCGCTCCGTTGAGACCATCGAGTATCCGGCACAGCTGATCGCGCGCCACGAGAGCATATAGAGAGAGACCGTGTCTCTCTGCCGAGCTGCTGCTCCTGCGCGACGCGACACGACGCGACGTCTCGAGGACGAGCATCGATTCTTCAGTCGAAAGCCTTCGAGTCGTGTTCGCGTTGCTACGAGCTGCCCCGAGCGCACGAGCGAATGGATTATTCCGATGTTTTGGATGCACGGAGATGCGAGAGGCGACGGCGGCGGTGGTACACGTAGGCACAGATGTTGCCGTGTACGTAACGTGTGCGGCGCAGAACGGAGGTGGGCGAAAGGTCGCGTGAGAAATTCACCTCGGAGAGGTAAAGTCGAGTTTGCCTCGACGCGAGATCGATTCGCGAGGCGAGTCGCGGCCAAGTTTGAATATAAGGAGTGATTTCGATACCGCGTCTCTCTCTCTCTCTCTCTCCCCCCCTCTCTCTCTCTCTCTCTCTCTCTCTCTCTCTCTCTCTCTCTCACTCGACCTCCTTCGCGAATGTTTTAATTCGGTTGCTTCTCGAGCGCACAGGATAGACGCACTCAAATTACTCGGATAGCTCTGGGGTATCGAAATATGCGGTAGAGAGACAGAGACGTGCAGGTAGGACGAAGGAGGTGGGGGCGAAAGTATGTATGGCGCGATAGTAGAAAGCGGGAAATGCCAATCGAGAAGTTTGTTGCGCCGGAGTTACTTCATGGCTTCGTTCAAACGTAACTGCAAAGTTCCCGGCGGAATTGGCTTAAAAGTATGAGCGGCGGTGTGTGTCCTTCATTTCAGGAGGATTCTACGCGCGAAGCGGATGCGCGGCAGTCTGTCGCTTTCTTGACCCGACGAGGAAATGAAAAGAACGCTCGGCTCGGACTCGCTTTGTCGGAGTTTATTCTTCATAATCCCCAGGAGCGTTCACGAGGACATTTTTTTATGCAACCATATGACCGTGCTGCACAGCGCGGCTTGGATGTGTTTACGACAGGATCCAAATTCAATTTGTCCTTTGACTTTACAAAAGGAACATTTACATGTACAATATAGTTTTTCGTGTATTACAGCTGGCCTTTTCAGCTGGTTCGAGTAATATGAGTACGCCCTGGCCGAGCAGGCTAGAACACGGTACTTTCTCGGTGCACGAGTCATCGCACTTGCACTCAGCTCTTGAAAATTTCCCGTGTTCGTTCTAATCGGCCAACTGACGTCACTCCGGAAACCCGCGAGCAACGACTTCTTTCGCGGCGAGCGAAGCTTAGAAAGCGAATCGGTTCAGAATCGAAAATCCCGGCGTGTACACCCAGGAAAAAAAGGAGAGACAGAGAGAGCGAGAACGAGAGAGAGGGAGGGAGAGAGAGAGAGAGAGAGAGAGAGAGAGAGAGAGAGAGAGAGAGACAGGGACAGAAAGAAAGAAAGAATCGCGGTGGCGGTGCATAAAGACATCCACTTCCTGGCGAAATCGGAATAATTAACAGAGCAATCCGCGAACCGAACCGAACCGAGGCGAGGCGAGGCGCGGCGAGGTGAGGCGAGAGGTGAAGAGAGGGCTGAAGTGAGGTGAAGTGAAGTGAAGTGAATGGGAGTGAGTCAATGAGCGAAGCTTCGACTTTAGATCCGGTTCACCCTCCGACGAATGCCGTTCACCCGCCGCGCGTTGTACGTTCTAATAAAGCGCGATTCCACGCGCGCGTGCATGGTTATCGCGCGCATGCCGGAGCCATGCTCGCGCGCCTTGAATATCGTGACTAGGCTGAAGGAAACTCGTTATACAACCCTGCCCCTCCCTCTGGCCCCTCCGCGCTCTCGCGCGCGTTCTCTCGTCGCCGGGAACAAACGGCGCGCTTCCTCGCGGTAGTCCCCGGGCCCGTAGCGGTTGTTGGGCGGACCGGTGCGCGCTTAATTCCCACGGGCAGCAGTGGGAAAGAAGCCGACAACCGGCCAGCTACCGTTTTACCGGCCGTCCCAGAATCGCCCGGCGAGTGGACGCGCGCATGAAACGTTATTCCGTGCGTGACATTCGGAGCCGCGTCCGATCCCGAGTCGATTTCTTCAAGGCGGGGGACCCTCTCGTGCCGGATTCGCGCGCCGCATCGCGGCGAATTGCGAAATGCCAAATGTTGAAACTTGAAAGTTGAAGGAGAGAGAAAGAGAGAGAGAGAGAGAGAGAGAGAGAGAAACATCAACGAGTAAATCACACGGCCCCTGTATCGATTTTTCCTCCCGGTTGTCTGAGAGTTCTTCACGTAAGTTTCGCCGCGTTGGACCCGGGAATGAAATTAATTACCATACACGGCTTACATGATTAATGTCCATCTCCAACTTTTTAATTACGTGTGCGCGGCGCAAAATGAGGGGCGGGGGAGGGGAGAGGGTGAACCGTCGGAACTCTCACGCGCCAGGTAGCTTCTCTAAATATTTCTCTTTTCTTCTTTATCATGATTCAACGAAGTCCAGATGTTTATTTGCACAGCTTGTGCGAGCGCTCGCGTCTTTCGTCAAACGCGCGCGCTTTGGGTCCTGTTATTCTCGTCGTCGGAGCTTCCTTTCACTCGACTGCGAGGGCCCCTCGTACGTTCGCCGTATAATTCCATTAACTCGGTTACCACCGTCCTCTCCCGACGTATTAACCGCTATTACTACGATGACTCGCGTTATCGACGTTATCGGTCCCGTTAGCCAATTTCACATAATTATCAACTGCTGCGCGAACGAATATTCAATCTGAATTTGCTGCGCGCGGCGCAGCAATAATGTAATCCACCGTGATGTGATGCCCCGCGCGGAAAAATGGGACTGGAAAATTGAAACTGATAATTCGATATTCATCGGGGAAATCACGTTTTCGCGACGGAATTATTGTGAAACTGCCGGCCGATACGCGCGCAGCTACTTCGAACGCACGACTATCGATTGACACTCTCTAAAAGTCTGATTAAATTCGCGTCGCCCTCTCCGCACCCGAGGGGTAGTATCCTCCTTCCAAATTAATAAGGCTCTTCTGCTCGAATATGATGAAATCCGGTGGGAGGGGGGGGGGAGAGGAGAGCTTGGAGCAGTTATTCTTCGAGAGCGCAACTCGTTCAACTTACCGTTGCTCATTTTGACAAACAAACTCGTTACTCCGCGCTATCGCTATACTCCAGAAGCGGCGAGTCGTTGCGATTTCCGTTACTCTTCTCAGCGACTTTTCAACATGTCCTTTCTCGCGATTCGTCGCCGGCGACTGGCCGGCGGCGCGTGTGTCATAAAATAACGGCGAAGGGGACAATTACATTCGTCAGCTAGAAAAATGTAATTGTGCGACCGTTATCGTTAGTAACCGAAAAGGAGCGACGCCATCGTCGAGTCAGGCTCGACGAGAAGGATTAACTCGTAACGGCAATGGCGTTACAAGCATAACACGTTTCGCGCGCTTCTCGCGCTCCACACGGTGAACCGCGCATCGCATAAAATTACTCGTCCCGACTGCCCGGCTGCGATTTAATCGCGCCGTATTGGCGTGTCTCGTTTTCGAAGATTGCCGCGTAGATTTGCGCCGCGGAATTGCGACAGGAGACATCGGCGCGTTTGCGCGCGAGCGATTTCTCCGATACGCGACACTCGTGTGTGTCTCGTCGATAAAACCGATTATCTTATAGACTCGCTTATCTCTGAACTCAAGTGGACGTGTTCTGACGTGTTCTGACGTGTTCTCGCTTTCTTTGTGTTGCAGGTTAGTAATCGCTGATAAGCCAAGGGTCTCGCCCGCGAGATGGGTGAATACCATAACGCCTACGACTCGGAGCGTCCAGGTAAAATTCTCATTCGCTGAATCGCCGGCCGAAACGATCCGCCGACGTTTCATAACGCGCCGCAGCACGGCGCGTCTTACATCATTAGCGGCAATCCCTGGGTGTTTTACGCTCGGCCGGTCCGCGGTTTCAGTTCGGTTGTTCGGTAACGCGCGCGCGCGCGCGATCAGTCTTCGATGACGGCTGTCGTCGCGGACGAGTGGCGCGTGACGCGGTCGAAACGAAAGTTCCCGCGCCGACTTGCGCGCCGCTCCTCTCCTTGAGCTTGAATTTCATCTTCGATTCGCATCTGGAACTCGTTCTTGTGTCCCGGCGAGCGAATAACCGCGGAGCGGAGAGAACCGCGATCCGACGAAACGGAGCCACGGACGATAGTCACGTCCGGCCGAATTATGTAAACTTACGTAATCCTTCGGCTGCGCGCGCTCGCCTGGCCGTGTCCTCTCGACGCTCGGTTAACCCTTTCGCTGTAGCGTATTAATCCCCATTAAAGCCCGAACGTGGAACGTCGTAATGTCGCTTTCGCTCGACGACCTGCGCGTCTCTTTCCTCCGCTTGTTTCTCTCTCTCTCTCTCTCTCTCCCACTCGCGCGCGCGGTCTGCGCTCACGTCCGCGTTAAATAAAGCGCGCTGTCTCTCTTCGCAAGGTCTCTCCCCGATTCGGATCGGAAACGTCGAAATTTTCTGCCTCGGTGAACGGTACACCCCCCGGAGGAGGGGGGAGGGGAGAGAGGACGGAAAAGAGCCTTTTCTCGAGAAGCCGGGAAGAAGGGAGAAATCGCACGGACACGATCCTATTTCCTGCGATATCGCGACAATTACGAGCGCGTTTTCGTTGCGGCTCGTGAGAATCGTTGCAATATTTTTCGAGGAATTTTCCGATTTCACGGGTTATCGATCTCTCACGAGCGCGATGCCGCCGCTGCCGCCGTTGCTGCTGCTGCTGGTAGGTGGTCTCCGATAAACCCGATAAGATTGCACTCCAATCGCGACATATTGCACGCTCTCGCCCCGCGATCTCCCGAGGTCGAGCGGGCCCTAAAAAACGGCAGGGTTTTCACGCCGTCGCTTTTTCTCGCCTCGCTTCTCCCGCGATGCTGGAAACTATCAATTTCGAGTCTCTCTCTCTCTCTCTCTCTCTCCCTGCCTCGCGGTGTTTGTTACTTTTTTCACGGTGAGCGTTCGTCTCAATTAGAGAACGGTACTTTGGAGCGGGTCAATGCGTCCGTTCGAGATCAGCGAGCGTGCCCAGAAACAAAGGGGGCCGGGTTTCACGCTTTTGCGCCAATGTTTCCGGAATAACGTCCGTAACGCGTGCATTAACTTTTTCGCCGCGGCCGAAGACGCGACGCCGGAGAGCGTATCCCGGAAGTCACCGCGCGCGCACCGAATCTCTCCGGCGGAGGGCGGAGGGGTTTTCTTCTCCTCGGCGATACAATGCGGCGACGTGTTTCCCGGTGCCGATGTCGGAAGTTGTCGAGGCGACCCGTGCGCTCGGAAACGGAGACCTCGAGATTGCTAATGAACACACACACACACACACACACACACAGTCGCCCTACCACACGCGCGGCCATTCCGCTGTGATCAGGAGCTCTCGTAATTTTTCGGTCGCACGCAAAGCCACTGGCGATCATGAAGAATTGAAAAGAAAGGATCGGTCAAATATTTGCCGAGACAGATGGACTCGGGACGACTTCGGAAGCGCAGGGTCGCCGCGCGGTGTTGGTTGAGCGGAGGCGAGGGGGACGAAACCTGAGATTCTGTTTGCCTCTCTACGGAGCGCGGCGACGGCCATCGTCCGCGCTTTAATACCGGGCCATCACGGTCGGAGCTGTGTTGCAGTCAGTAGGAAGGAAGGAAGAAGGGGGCGCGTTCGCCATTTTATGAAATTCCAATTCAGCTCAGCGTGTCTCCTCCGCCCGTCTTTCTCCTCCGCGAGTGTTTAACCGATTTTACGACCGGTTTCGCGAACTGCGTCTCGACTCGCGCGTCATAGCTCCACCGACGGCTCCGGTGGAACCCGAGGCGCGCAGCGAGAAGGACTAAGAAGAGGCGGACGAGGAATCCGTGAAACCGCGATTATAAAGTTCACCAACCGCTCCCGGCAAGAACGGCTCTCAATGGGTCAATGATCGTCGCTAGGAGCACATCTCGCCTAATTATACCGACCCGATAGAGGCGGCGGTGTTTGTATCACCGACCATGACGCGCGTCGGAGCAGGGGAGGGGGCGGGGATGAGGAGGACATCGTCGAGGGCGCTGCTGCGAGCGACGCGTCCGCGGTCGCGCGAGAACAAATCGTCCGGGCCGATCGCGGCGAATTTCGACTGCGGAGCGTCGGGCAAGTGGTTAACCCTTGTGTTGTGCACGGTGGGGTCAAAACGACCCCAAAGATTTTCGATGACGATTTATGGTGTGTTAATCTTCGAAAATAGGACTTGTACTTTGATTCCGACTGTGAAGTGAAGTTGAGACACTCTCCTGTCTGGAGAGACTTTTTTGAAAGTCCTACTATTGTATTAATTTTTTTCTTAAAGTGACACACATTTCCTCAAAATTTTTGCAAAAAATATTAAAAATTACGTTCGCTGCAATATTTTAAGTAAGAAAAAGTCATTTCTCGTGTTTTCCTGCTTTATAATTTTTTTTTTTTTTTTCCTTTTGAGATCAAATTTTATTCACAGAAACTACGCTGTCATTTAGGAATATGTTTGAAATATATCCTGGAATTTTTTCCAGTTCAAGAAAATAATAGTTTCATTGCAGTACGCATTTTTGTAGCTGAGGTCGCGAGAGACCTCAGTATGACTATTATGCGATTCTACCGGTCGCGGGTCCATCCCCCTCCCGCCCCCCGGCTATCGACGCGCTGAAATGACCGGCAGGGCTCAGACTAGCGTGTGTGTGTGTGTGTGTGCGTCTATCCCTTTACGTGTTCTTTATCTTTGTGAGTAAACACAGCCAGGTGAAGGGACACGTGTGGCGGGATGCCGACGCGGGGCTTAAACGGATTAAACGGGGATTAACGTGGCTTCATTCGCGTGACAACGGACGTTATTGGGCGCGTTATTGGACCCGTGTCTTGCGCGTTCGGCGACATCGTGCGTGCGGGCGCGTTGCGCTGATTCGCATGAAGAAAATGGCGCGGCGCGGCGGGGATTCGCCCGCCCGGCCGGGATTCCCGTTAAGGAAGCGTATTAAGCGATTCCCAGCGGGTCGCGTCGGAAGCGATCTCTCGCTTCCGCAATTATGCAGCGGCGGTGCAATTATGCCGCCGGTCCCATTACCAATCCGCTCTGCGCCGCGTAACATCGTATCGGAGCACTTAGCTCGCCCGAAGCTCTCGCCTTAGCGATCAGCCTCGACGACGGTGACGACGTCTGCGTCTCGCGATTCTCTCGGTGTCGAGAGGCCGCGAGGCGCACACATTTTTGTCATGCGAGCTTACCTCGCGAGCGTGACGCCAATTAAAATTATCTTGAGATTGTGGGAGGGAAAGATGAATCGCAGGAGAAAAGAATCGGCGCGGGGCGCAAGCAAGACGTGCACGAAGGGGAGGAAAGGATATCTATTTCCGCTCATCCCTAAATCGAGCTTTAACCTCGGATTCACTCAATGAGTTTCTCCTTCGCGTTGCTTCGTCGCCAACAGCCGATACTCTCAGGAATGACGAGGAGCGAGAAACGGACAGCCTCCGAATTGTGCCGATTATTAGCCGCTGCTAATGGATGTACGAGGGCAGTCTGAAAAGTTCTCGGTCCAACAATGAAAGAAAATTCTTTTGCCGTGAAATATGTTTTATTTTTTAATATAATCTCCTGGAACTTCAACACATTTATTCCAACGTTTATCCAGTAATTCAATACCATCATCAAAGTGTGATTCCGGAAGTTTCTTTTCGCTCTGGTGTATAATGGTGGATCCAAGTTTCATCAACAGTCACACGAAACGACGCTTGAAATCCATTTTATTTTGCTTAAAATCTTTTTTGCTTAAGATCCAAACACGCTTGAGAAATACGCGTTCGAATGCGTTTTTGGTCAATTGTTAACAAACGCGGCACCCATCTTGCAAACAAAGCTTTTTCAACTGGTGCTACTACTCGAATGATTGGACAGATCGAGTAAAATTTTACACGGGTTTATATCAGGGATGCCACTTTCCAATACAATTATAGTTTGACAGTTTCTAATGCCATGTACAATGTGTGTCAGGTCGAGAACTTTTCAGACTGCCTACGTATATTTATTCTTCAGCTGATTCACAGCCAGGAAGGGACTCGGTTTACAACATGACCTTAACCTCATTCATCCATCCATTCTTCCCTCGCGCTCTCGTTTCCTTTTCATTATCCTATTCCGCTTATGTCCTATTCCCGTCTCCTTTCCTGCAATCTCACATCCCTTCGAAGCGCGAATGCGATTCTCGCACGAAACTCAGAATTCGAACGCGCGGACGATTCCGCGCCAACTTCGCGATCTCTCCCTCGTTGGCAAAAGGGCCAATAAGATGCAATAAGGAGACGCGCGCTCGAGAGGGCTGCAATTGCGACGAACAGGAATACCGCGAGCGCGGCTGCGGATGCGCGTTACCTGTCTCGCCGACAAATCCCCGACATCGGAAGGCTCCGTGCCGGGCGCTCGTAATTGTCGACGAGATATCCTAGTCGGTAAGTTGCGCGCGCGGGGCCGCATGGCGGCGGGGCACGTGAATGTAGGTTAGAATGCGGTAGGGTAACCAAGCCACGAGCAGTGAACGCAAGCAGCCAGCCAGGCAGGCAGGCAGGCAGGGGGGCGGGCGGGCGGGCGGGCGGGCAGACAAGCGAGCAAGCAGCTGACGCGGTGGAATCAATATTCTCACGTGTACGCGTATATGTATATGTTATGCGCGCGGGCCAACCCGTGCTCGCAAATGATATGTACAGAGAGAACGAAGGGGGGAGGGAACGGGAGGGAGGGAGGGAAAGGGAATGAGCGAGCGACCCGGGGAAAGGCGGCGGCGATCATTAACGGGAATGTATCGTCGATCGCGGTAATCGTCGCAACTACCAGGAATGGCGGATACGCGACGGTGCTTATCAGCGACGAGGAGACGAATCACATTTCGAGGATTTCGTGCGACGGAGAGACCAAGTCTCGCGGCAACACGCTCGTCTTGCGCCCGAATAACATCGCGCGCGCGTCTGTCGGATGTGTTTGTTGTGAAGAAATTGAGCGAGAGAAGTCTTATTCAATCGCTCATCGCTGCTACCGTCGCAGTCGTCGTTCTTTCTCTCTCTCTCTCTCTCTCTCTTCTCTCTCTCTCTCTCTCTCTCTCTCTCTCTCTCTCTCTCTCTCTCTCTTTTGCTCCGCTTGAGATACGTGCTTTTCATACGTAAGTTTGAGCGACGGGAAAAGCACAGCAGAGAGAGAGAGAGAGAGAGAGAGAGAGAGAGAGAGAGAGAGAGGGAGAGTTGAAGAGGCTGGTATCGCCGGCAGGGTTAGACACTCGCGATTCGAGACGCGATTTCGCGAGCGTGTCGAGGACTGGTTACTCAAAGAGAAAACGTGTTACTCTCGGCGGCTCAGAACGACGCGACTTCGCCCCGGCGAAACTTGAGCGAAGACGGTTGCTTCTGTTTGTGTCAGTCGAGAGATGAAAGAGAGAAGTTCTTGCGGCGGGAGAGCTTACCGAGAAAGAGAGAGAGAGAGAGAGAGAGAGAGAGAGAGAGAGAGAGAGAGAGAGAGAGAGAGAGAGAGAGAGAGAGAGAGAGAGAGAGAGAGAGAGAGCGCGACTTTTCTCACGGCGAGAGCCGACGAGTCGGATCGCGTTTTTCCGCCGGAACAACGGGAACAGATGTTGCGCCGCGATATTTCGCGGAAGATACGACACGACGGCCATGGGAGTCGGCGATAAACGATTTTTCAATTCTCCATGGCGGGAGAGAGTAACGCCGCGGCTCGTTCGTTCGTCCGCTCGCCGAATAGCGCGGCGACGCGATAAGGAACACCGCGAGCTTTTCACGTCCTGCGCGGGTAAGCAGATAAAAGCGGCGAAACCGTCGTGTCCTTCGTGGTGGTAGTCGTCGCCGCGCTATCGGCACTTGCAAATTAAAACTCGTCCACCGCGCGCGCGTCGCTCCCATTCGCGAGCGCGGAGTCGCGGAAGCGAAAACAGGAGAAGGAGAAAAAGGAGAACGTAGGAGAAACGGGCGAATATTCATCGCCCGGACTTTTCGCCGTCGCGTTCTTCGTCACCGCGAATCAACCGCGTCGATTCGCTGTCCATTACCTCCGCAACTCCGCAAAGTACATTCACCTGTGCCATCCCGGCACACCGAAGCGAAGCGGTCGGCGTCCGCGTCGCTACGAAAACGGACCGATCGATAAATTTCCTCGCGGCGCGCACACACCCGCTCTCGGCGCCGTAAATTCGTAGAAAGCGCGACGGTACGGACCCTTCACGTTTGACCCCCTTCGACTTCGGCTGAACGCTTGTAATATCCGTGTCTCTCGTTCTCGCGCATTCGGCTCTCCGCGCGATAAATCACGCCGATCGGCCGCTGCGTGCCGGATCCGCGCGCGCGCGCGCGCTTACTTTCAAATCTCGGCCGGCCCGGGAGAGCGAGAGACGGAGAGACCGAGAGAAAGGAAGCAAGGAGGAAAGACCGAGAAACAGGAGGTGAGATGACCGAAGCTGGTGGTTGAGGGGGAGGAGGAGGACGCGCGCCTTTGACGGTGGAAGAAAGCGAGCGGCTTCGGCGCGACGCGCCTGGACGCGCGTTATCGGCTCACTCGCGACCGCTCGCGCGGCGCACGGCTATCCCTCGCCGGCCACTCGAAGCCGCGCCGCTATTGGACCGTGACTCGCGAAAGTGGGAGAGTCAAGGCGAGGTGCGATTGGCGGCGCCCGTCGGCGCCGACCGAAGCGGTCGCGAGAGGGTCGCGAGATCGAGTGAGCGGCCCGCTCGTCGGGGCGCGCTCAGATGCTTCGGAACTGTGCAGCGTGTCGCGTCGCGCTCGTCCTCAGGTCGGCCCGCGCAGTCCCTTCGATCGCGGCGGCCCCAGCGTCTCGGCGAGCCGATCGATCGCGCTCACGGATCTACGTCACGTTCAAGTTCGACGAACGCGCGCGCGCGCGCGCGCGGCGCCCTGAAGGCTGAGACGCGGTCGCTTCAAGTTCCGCGGTCAGCTGTGGAAAAGCGAGACACGTGACCGACTGCGAGCGCGCGAGTTTCCAGTGCCCGCTCGCGCTGCCGCTGTGTGCTCGTGGTCGTCGGTGTGGGACGGTTACGGAGGGGTGGAAAAAGGGGAGAAGCCCCGAGGCTGTGCGAGAGAAAAGGACGAGTGAAGAGAGAGGAGACGAGGGAGAGACGCGGCCGGTGAGACACACGCTGTGGTGCGCGCGCTCGCGATCAGGTGACGAGTCCGTCGCGCACTCGGGGTGCGACCTCCCTCCTCGTCGTCATCGTCGTCGTCGTCGTCGTCGCAGTGGAGTAGTCTGCGTTTGGCATCCGCGCGCTTCGCTCGCGCGTCGCGGCTGAGTGTGACACAACGCGAGCGTTGTCTCCCGTCATTGCGAGGCGAGAAGAGACGCGCGCGCACAACGCGCTGTGTTAACGCGCGATAAGCGGCCGCGTTATCAATCGTCGAGCGGCGCGCGCCGAGGGGCCGAGGGGCGCGTTCAGCCGCGACAGGTGAGAGGTGACTTTTAATTATCGAACGGAAGGAAGGAGGAAGTACGAGCGCGCGCTCTCTCTCTCTCTTTGCTGCTCTCGCCGTGCGCGCGAGTGAGTGTGTTTGTGCCGCGCGTGTCGCGTTCGCGCGTTGGCGGCGCGTGAGGGGGGGGGGAAAGAGAGAGAGAGAGAGAGAGAGAGAGAGAGGGCGAAGAGGAGCAACAGCGGCGAGCGAGTCGTCGCGGTGCATCGCAAGTTATTCCGACTCGAGTGTGCCATCCGACACTGCGACTCCGCTGCAGCGGAGGGCGAGGAGGATCGCTAAAATTGGATACCTTAGCCGCGCGCTCGTGCCGAACCGGACGATGCGCCTCGCTGTGAGATCGCTTGGTGGACGATAACGAAGGTACGCAAGTCTTTCTCTCTTTCTCTCTCTGGCGCGCGCTGCTTCTTTAAATGGCCGTCCCGAGCCGAAGCACTCGGCACTCGAAGACGATCGGTGCTCGAGTTGTTACGCACAGCGATGGTTCGTAACTTATTGTGTGCCGTAGGTTGGGCTGGGTCAGGTTAGGCTAGGTTAGGTTGCATCGAGAAATCCATTGCGATTGTCAGCAAGCCCGCCGTGTCTCGGCGAGATTCTTTGCGAGATCTCTTGCGGCAATGAGCTCGGCGACGCGAGGTTTTCGATGGAGGGTCCCAAATCGGAGGCTTACTTTCGCCTCTCGCTCGTTACTTGAAATCGCACATTTTCGATGAAACACAGTTTCATCGAAAATGTGTAGACTGTGTGGGGAATCGGAGACTCGCTGAGGGGCCAAAGTTGGAGGCGAAACTCGGCTCAGGCGAGGACTACAAATTTGCTACTTGGTCACGGGGAAAAGTATCAGAAATATCCGAATAATTTTAATTTTGTTATCCGATCAAATACACCGGATATTTGATGGGATAACGAAATTAAAATTACTCGGATATTTCTGATATTTTGCTCAGTGTTTAGCACACGCGATATATACGTGCGTGACGCAATATTCAGTATCGTGCGGATCAGCGGATTCATTTTTCTCGCGTTACACGACACACGTGCGTCGAGCCGACAGCCACGTGACGATTTTGAGGAGAGAATCGCAGGGACGCAGCGTGCTGTACGCGAGAGAGAGAGAGAGAGAGAGAGAGAGAGAGAGAGAGAGAGAGAAAGAGAGAAAGAGAGAGAGAGCGAGCGGCCGCGGAATTTGTCGCGTCGCGTCGCGCTCGTACTCGCGCGGAGTTGCGTATGACGGCAAGATACGATTCGTTTCGTCAACCCTTTAACGCCCGACTTTTTTATAAGTGTTTTAGGAATAAAGTTTGAGTTCTTTCGAACTGAGGCTATAAGTAGTGTTAACCAGAAAAATATCAGAATTTTATATTGGTTTTTCTTTTCATCGTTCGTTTTTCGTTTATTGGTAGATACGACTTGGATCCTAAAAGCATATACGAAATGAGCAAGCTATACAGAGAAAAATTAATGGTAATCTATACGACATAACTCTGACAGTCAGCTTGATATTTTTCAGCTGAAACTTTATTATATTTGTGAGCGTGAGTTTATGATTCAGAGCGTCAAGCTTACTATTTCAGAAGAATATCTTATAGATCATCATTTAGATAGTCAATCGTCCCTTCATTTTCCGCCGCATAAAAAACTGTAGGTCACCAGGTTTCACGAAAGTAGCTTGATTTCTTGATCTCCTTGTCCACCATATTGGACTCGCCATTTTGAATTTCTGTATTCTTTTAATTTCACATTTTGCATCTGAGAAAGCTTCCAAACTTTATAAAATTCTAACAGATACCAATCTATTCATTTATAATGCACTTCTACATGTCAATAACAATACCTACTTAGAGTTTGACAAAACATGTTATCATTAAAACTGAGCTAAAAACAGACTAAACCGAATCTACATACAATCTGTATACCATTTTTTGGAAGAAGAATTCACCTTTACAGTGCAGGTGCAAAGAAAACGAAAATATCTCCTCTCTCTCGACCAAGTTATGGATTCTTAAATCTGCGTTTCTTAAGTTAAGTTAGGTTAGGTTAGGTTTGATGGTAACTATAGTTACTGCTAGCTATAGTTACCAGTAGGCGTTAAAGAGCGTTAAGCAGCCGTTTCTGCCGGCATTTCGGCGGCGGCGGCGGCTTAACGCGCGCACGTGTAGGAGAGTGCATTTGCCGATGCGACCGGGCGCTGCATTATGCTAGCCGGCTCTGCATAACGACGCGATGGTTCGCTCTTAAGTAACATAAGGTATTCCGTTTACGGGCCTGCGGCCTCCAAAAGAGCAGACGCTAATGCCGCGCGCGTGAAAGCGAGGGCCCGGCGGACTCGACATATCTGCATCCAGCGCGTCCGTCACGTGGACAGAATCCGCCGCGTGTATCTGCGATGTCTATATTTACAACGCCGTAGATCCTCGCGCTGGCCGGCTAGATCGGATCCGCAGATACCGCCGCGCCGCCGAGTGTTTCTCCTCGCGGTCGCGTATCTCTCTCTCTCGCTCTCGCTCTCGCCTCTCCCCTCTCTCTCTCTCTCTCTCTCTCTCTCTCTCTCTCTCTCTCTCTCTCTCCCTCTCTCCGTTACGCGCGCTACATTTCAGCGAGCGGCCTCGCAACGCGCGCGCCGCGATCAATCCCGCGCGCGCGGCGTGTTTTTCCCACGGCGCACGACGTGTTTACGAATTAGCGATATCGTCGGAAGAAAACGCTCGAGCGTGAGAGCAAGAGTTCGCAGCGCGGTATTGTCGTGTTCCCGTCACTCCGCGGCTCGCCATTTTTATCGGGAATTACGCTCGAAGGAAGGGCCAAATTTCGCGCGATAAACAAGAAAGCCCCTTTCATTTATTCTCTTGATTGCATTGGGAGTATCGAGCGCGTTTCCCACTGTTATGTCGCGGAAAAGTGACGAGCTCCTCGAGGGCTCGCTGTCCAAGCTGCAGACGCGAGAGAGAGAGAGAGAGAGAGAGAGAGAGAGAGAGGCAGGGGGAAGGAGAAAATTTCGACTCGCTTGGGCGTTGATCGATCAAAATCT
Organism: Harpegnathos saltator; assembly: GCF_003227715.2. Taxonomy (NCBI): domain Eukaryota; kingdom Metazoa; phylum Arthropoda; class Insecta; order Hymenoptera; family Formicidae; genus Harpegnathos; species Harpegnathos saltator. Next base: position 448,118 of record NW_020230007.1, read on the forward strand.
TGGTTGGCCGTGAGTAAATCAGCAAACCAAGCAAAATCAACCGTCATACACGCGTAATTACGAATAGTTTAATCGGGGTTGATGGTATCAATTATCCGGTCAGTCGGTGTACGCGATCGATCGGATCAAAGCAATCGGCGAAAACGAGCCTTGTGTGCAATCACGATTTACTCGATGTTAATTTCGATCACGTCAGTTAACATCAGGAATTTTTCCACCGATCGATGCCCAAAACCCACAGAGTGACTGACTGTCAAACATCCTGTTTGACAGTCTCGGCCCCGCGCCAGGATATCTCTCGCGTGCGTGCGCGCGTATCGACTTTCGTCGATTCGCGAGGCGGTTCGATTTCTCCTACGAGCGACATCGGTCTCGCTCCTTCGCGCCTTTCGCGACTTTCCCAGCGGCGACGAGCGATTTTCGAAAGAACGAAGCCTCCGAAAGGACTTTTTTTTTCTTTAGGAAGAGATAGCGTTAATTACCACGGGGCGTCCGGGACCTTGGACGCGCCTCTAGAAGCGTTTACGAGGAAACAGTCGAGACCGGCCGTTCAGGTGTGTTACATAATCCCAGATTAACATTTATTTTATTTCGAGTAACGGGTAATTTCGGACTTTCCGGATGAAACGATACGATCGTGCCTTCGTGTCGTCATAATTAATGTCACGAAGCGTCGTTTCGATCTCTCGTACTCCCCCGCCATTCTTCGCGCACATTGTTTCATGAAGTTACAACGACGCGGGAAGTACGAGATCGTTCCGTTATACCCGAAGAATTGGCAGTGTTAATAATAAGCGTCTTCCTCGAGAAGGCAGAGACTGATTGACAGGCTCAACCGCGGCGGCGGCGGCGGCGGCGGCGTTTCCGCGCGCGGCCGTAGAGACTCGCTGAATATTTCCCACACGAATTATCCGCATCGCAAATCCCCGCCCGATTGTCGATCGGTCACGCTCGATACTATTATCGCAACGTTCGTCAATCCGCCGGCCGGCGTAGATCCGTTCCCGGCGCGGCCGATCGACTATCGGAATCGCGTCGTCGAGCGTTGCGAGACGCGGGGTCACGCACTCCCCGATGACTGCGCGAGGAGCGGGCATTATCCTCGATCGGGCCCCGACGTCGTCGTCGTCGTCGTCGTTCCTTTCCTCCGTGCCGGGAGGGAATCGCCGCTTCGAGATCTCAAAGCCGTTAGCGCAGAGGTTCCCAAACCGCGTTCGGTCGCGCTCGCGCCGCCGCGCTCCGTTCGCCACTCTCGTTCCTCGAGCGGACATTCGAACTTTGGACTGGCGACGTTGCTCTCGACGGCCTTTCCCTCCGCGGATTGCCTCATCTTAGCAAACGTAGCAAACAAGCGGGAGCTTCTCTCTCTCTCCCTCGCTCTCTCTCGCTCTCTGTCTCTCCGTCTTCTCTGGGCTTTCTTCCGTTATCACGTCGTGTTTCCGCGGCATCCAGTTTGGGCACCGATGCTTCTTTTGCTGCTAGGTGAAAGAGCACACAATGCAAGCGAGCGAGCGAACAGTCGGGAGTGACTCAGAGTTCGAGTATCCGTGGCACAGAAACTCCACGAGAGCCGTTGCGGACGTCTTTCTTTCGTCGAGCTTCTCGCAGTCCGCTCACGGAATTCGTAATATCGAAGCACCACGAACGAGATTTCGCGTTGTGCCGTTAGCGAGAGCTCGAGTCGACGTCGGCGACGACGATGACGTTGTCGTTCGCGCGACGGATTATCCCGGTTCACGTTGCGGCCGCGTCGTGTTCGCCGTCGCGATTTGCGCATCGATAGCGGATCTGCAGGTGAAACGAAACGACCGTGTCTTTCGCGTAGAGTTATAATTTCGTGTAGACGACAACGCGTGTACGCGCGACGTTTTCATCTTCTGTGGCCGTCTTCTTCTCGCGTATATCGGCGAGTATAGTCGACGTAAAACGTTCTCACGGCATAAGAACATTAGTAGATAAACAATCGCCCCGTTGTATCTGAAAAACTCGACGCAGCCCGATACATCCTGGAAAGATTCCTCCTCGTCCTTCCGCTCCTTCTTCTAGATCGCGCTAGGATTCCAGCGTTTAAAACAAACACAGTCGACGAACCGCTTTGCCCGCTATTGCATAAACTTACGAGCGCGTATATATAGACCTTAATGAGCCCCTTCTCTTCAAGATAAAGTTTATTATCAAAATGCAGTCGGAACGCGCACGAGCGCGCTTAGGCGGTCCCTCGGCTATCGCTTCGCTGTACGTTTCGTCGAGTTCTTCTCACTAACACACACCTGTTTTATTACTTCTCTGCTGCACGACGACTCTCTCTCTTTCTCTCTCTCTCTCTCTCTCTCTCTCTCTCTCTCTCTCTCTCTCTCTCTCTCAAGGCCTCCCCATGGCCCGTATTAATAGTCGTTACTTGAAACTTGTCTCACGTGGGACAGCTCAGATTTGAGTTCAGAGTTGGACGCGAGTTTTCCAGCTGAATCGCGATTACAAATGTTAATGACGCGCGTACATAGACACCGGCTTGACAACTTTATTACGTAGTACAATTAGGTTAGCAGGATTTTGTAGCCGGACACATTCGCCGAATTAATGCGAAGCTATCACGGCGACAGATTACCGCTTTGGCGCATCGTAGCCCCGCATCTCTGAATAATTCATAAATAATACGCCAATAAATTTCAATAATCGGACATAATACGCTCGAAAAATCCTAGTGAGAGACCTAATCGCACGGCGGCGTATCGACGCTGTTTCGCCGACTATCGTGCAACTTTTCAATGTATAATCATACAATTATCATCCATGTATCACCATCGTCATGTACATCATACAATTTTAATGTTGTACGACGATGTAACAATATTAACTGAGAAACTCCGATCTAATTCTAAATTCCAGACTCGCGTGTCTCGCATGAGGCAAGTTTCGAGTGTTCTCCGCGATCGTCAAGATAATTTTGTTCCAACGTTACGCGCCTCATTTTTCGACGTGCAAATTGTCGACGCGAAATAAATCTATATTTTCTCTCCAGAACCTGCCCTCCCGATTCAAATAACAATCGGATCTCGAAGAGGCGAGAGCGCGGCTGACGGAGTCCTGTGGGATCCTCCTTCTCTCTCTCTCTCTCTCTCTCTTTCCTTCCCTCTCGGCCTGCTTCGAATTTCGACGTTTTTCCGACGGCGCACGCAGGTTACGTTTGACCCAAATACAAAATGCGCCTGTCTCACAGCCGGAAGAATCAGCGCGCGGCCGGGCGAGGGGACGAGGGGGGGATGAGACTGTCGTGCCGGTACAAAAGACAGGGATATATCGATAACGCTGTCGGGCTAGTCGGGGGTAACGTGGCGTGAGTGCCACTTCCATTTTCGTCGCCCGCCCGTCCTCTCCCAGCGGAGATCGGGCTTTTCGGTGTGTGTTTGCACAAACACACAGGAGACACAGAGACACACTGTGTGTGGCTCCAGACGCTCGCGCGAAACACGCGCGGATGCGAACACGGTGCCGCAGATAGCATCGTTCGCGCGCGCGCGCGAAATGGTGTGAGCGGCGCGAACGCGCGACAGGAATGTCAGAATATGCGGAAAAGAGAGGTGGGCGGGAGGGGGAGGGGAGAAAGAGAGCAGCGGGGTCGATCGAATCGCATGCGGTGCATGCGAAGTCGCAGGTCAAAGCTCGTCGGAAAATCGAGAAGCCGAAACACACGAGAGAGAGAGAGAGAGAGAGAGAGAGAGAGAGGCAGCACGAAAATCCGCGTAAGGCTGGATTCTCACTACCGGCGTTGAAACGGACGAGAGTCGATCCTTCGTCGAGCCTTCATCGATCCTCCGTCGAATCTCTTTTCGCTGGGAATGATCGAGACGCGATAGTGTGAGCGGTTCGATGCAGAAGCATCGGGGAATGATCCGACCTGGGGAGGATTCACCGACGCCTGTCCGTCGCGTCATTCAAGCGGACGGTGAGAATCATCAGCCTTAATTCGCGTTTGGAAATCTTCCCTTCTCTATTTAGTCTCGCACTTGGCGCTGGTAATTTCGCTTGTCTCAATACAAAAGCCGCGGACTCCTCCGGACGCTCTCTTCGGCGGGAATAAATCCGGTTAATGGAAATACCGGCGGGGTTTTAAGGCGCGCGCCGTCCAAAAGCTACAAATTGACCGGCGCTCGGCCGGCGCGGAGGAGGCGGTGAGAACCCTGCCTCGCCGCTCATAAATTTCCCGAAGAAGCGCAGCAACAATCATTCCACGCCGCTGGAGTTCTCCCCGCGGTGGCGAGGAATCTCGAGCCTGGCGGCGATGGAAAATACAATCGAGCAGAAACCGGCAGAAAGCGGTAACACTTTGAGAGAATATTATTCTATTTGATCGCACGCAGGATGCGAGACGGCATCTCCTCCTCCTCCTCCTCCTCCTCCTCGCGCTTGCTCGCGGCGGATCGCGTGAAGTTCGAGCGTCGAATATCGAGCATCGAAAGATAGAGCGAATCTTGTTGACATTCCGCCGTCTTATCACGACAATTGCGTCACGTGATAATTCGAGCGCGATTGGACTTTTTTATTCTCCTTCTTTCTGTCTCTTTCATTGTTCCCCCTCCTTCATAATAGCCCCGCGACTTTCCCCCGATAAGCTTTATTGACATCGAAAGAAGAGAGAGTGATGAGTCGTATGAATCGTACGCGAAGCAGGTAAAAGCAGGTAAAAGCAAAACAGATTCTTCGATTTAGAACGCTGTAGTAAACAGTGTGTCGTTAAAACGCGCGCGAACGCGATCGCTCGTTAGAATGCCGGGCGCATCTTCGATACGGCAGTTGCTCCAAGTGATTTCGCCTAAAAATACACCGACCTCACGTACATAAATTACTCCGGCGGCGCGCGTGCCGTGAGAAAGAAGTCCGCAAATAGCGGCTCGATTTCATCTACTCCTATAATACTAATAGCTTCCCACTTACGTGATCGTTGCGCCTGTCTATTAATCCCTAAGTGGATCATACGTCGTTCCGTAAAAGTGTCACGTATGTATTATGTATTCGCGGTTTGCATAACCTCTTTCTCTCTCTCTCTCTCTCTCTCTCTCTCTCTCTCTCGTTAAATGTCTGTATTAAAGCTCCACATATTCCACACGGAGGAAAAGAGAGAGTAGAGAGAGAGAGAGAGAGAGGAGAGAGAGAGAGAGAGAGAGAGAGAGAGAGAGAGAGAGAGAGAGAGAGAGAGAGAGAGAAAGAGAGATGTGCGATTCGAGATTCTAGTCTTTCTTTCAGAGCATGTGTGTATGTAAACGTGTGTGTGTAAACGTTACGCAAGACACGTAACGTTTCACCTTTATTACGGGTGTCGCCGGCAACTTGGCGAGTCTCGCTAGTGTCAGCTAAGATATTACAAAATTCAAACAAACGCTTGGCTTCGTTTTGACGTTGACGCGGTATACAGGGTGTCATCGTGAGAGCAACCGCGAAACCGCCCCGTCCGATCGAACGTTACGTAAAAGATCGCAATTGTACGAGAGCGAAGGCTTTTCGTTTCGTTGGACTCGACAATTTTCGCATTTACGGAGGCGAACGTGTCTCGCCGCGATTCGCGCGTCGTTCGTTTGTTCTGTTGCGCGCGCTCATTGGCCTCCGACTTTTATTTATGGCACTTGGAGCTTTCGACCGCGGCCAAGAGGAGCACGTTCCGCGCGTGTTTCGCCTAGTGGAAAAGCCCGACTCACAAAGACGAGTGTGAAGAAAGTCGAAGGAAGAGTCGAGGAGCGAGGGAAAATGTGCGGAAAATCAGTGTTGAGCATCGACCGATTGAGAAATTGACATATACTAATACGAATACTAATTGACACGATGGTCGATCGAAGGAAGCGCGTTATTGGAGAGAATATTTCAGACGAAAGTTTTTCCGTTGTAAAGCGACGGTAAAGCAGTGACCTTGGTCTGACCTTGTTCCAAGCCCTTGTTTGTCTGAAACATCCTCGGGAAATGCATTTTTCCGAGATACTTCAAGCGGGCGTTCCAAACGGGTCAACCTGTGTATCGATCGGTCGGTGTGTTTCGGTTGGATTGACAATATTCGGACTCTAATTATTAATTTCATCGAGCGATTAAATTATTCATGGCTGTGTATATACGACGATTGATTAATCTTGATTGTTGGTTTGCCCATTGTTCGAGTCAACAAAGTTCTTCGGATCGACTAATGTTCGACCCTGCGGTCAGCTGAGAGAGAAGGAGAGATTTTCAAAGTGGAAGTGCCCGCGCGATATTTTTAAATCGCGCCGCGGAGCACCGGACGACCGGCGATTCCGGCGCCGCAAATTAGCGTTCTCCCGGCGGACTTCGTCCTTCTTCCTTCTCCTCTCTCTTCTGCGCTTTGTCGAAGCATAAATTATGTCGACGACGAGCGAGCGAGCGAACGAACGAACGAACGAACGAACGATGGCAGGGTTAAATTGCTGCGAGGATCCCGTGACTGCCGTCGTCATGGCGAGTGATAATCGCCGCACGCGCACGCTTTCACTCCGTCTCCCGCGACGATATTAATAACGATGTCCCTTAAAGCGATAGTTTGTTTCAGCGTTGGTAATTTAACGGCGGCTTTTTTTTTTTTTTTTGGAAAAATAACTCGCTCTCGCGAACGTTCGTAGCGGCCGGGGGCGGCAATGCTTTCTTTTCTATTCTTTAGAAAAATGTTGGATTTTTTCGTAATACTACCGTCGACGTGCCAGCAGCATCAGCGATATTTTGGTTTTGAAACCGCGATCTGTTTTCCTCCCTCTTGGATGAATTTTGCGAGCGACCTCGGATCGTCGGAAAGAAAAAAATCAGTCGGTCCTCCCAGCCGGGAATATAATAATTTGTTCGTCGGACGAGCGATCTGTGTACAAATCGACGTCGATTACGAGCGCTCTTGGTTGAAGCGACAAGATGTCGTTCCAAGCCGCGAATCGCGTCTTATCGACGGCTATCAAAACGCCAGCGCGTACGCATTGTTTTTCCGCGGCTTTCTGGCGCGCGACCAAAAGCCCCCGATATTAGAACCTCCATCGCGTTGTTAGTCTCCACAAAGGACAAAGCGGCCATATGTCGAGCGGGGGACGGCAGCTAGGCTGCCTCTCCGCCATTCGCGCCCGCCGCGGTCGGTATCGATTATTAGCGTGCGCGAAACTTTTTCAATTATTTCGCGCGCGCCTCGCCTCTCAAGTCGCTCGTGTGCCGATGTGGTGTGCGTGGGTGCGCGTGCAGACGTATACATAGATATCGCGGAAGTCATCGAGCGCGTCATTGTACGTTCGAGCGCGTCCGCGATTCCAAGTTGTAAACGCGCTCGCGCGACGAATTGGACGCGGCGAGAGAGCCGGGTCGTCGACCCGCCGCAGGAATTAAAGGCGAGAAATTATTCATTGCTATGACTAACGTGAAGATCGATAGCGCAACTCGCGCTGAGCGAACTGCTAACGCCACGTAGACGACGATCGCGCTCGACTGACTGACGCAGCATCTATCTATCTATCAAGCGGCCGCGATATGGGAACATCGATACTTTATCGGACGCGCGCGCGGCGGAACTTTTTCACCTGTCGTGCAATCCGCTGGCTTTGTAAATAGTCGCTCGCGCGCGTTGTTGCTCTTCTTACTTCTTACGCATCGTGCGAGGTTCGGGCTCGGCGAAGGAAAAACGGCAGTTTATACGGCAGTCCCTGACTTCTGAGAGAACTCTGTAAGTTTCCTCGGATATTAACGAGCAACAGAGAGTCTCGAGGTGTAACCTTGAGATTGGTTACTTGAGATTGGTCTCTCGATGCGGCGGATGGTTGCTCAACTTCGTTGTGCTTGATTAAAGGAGTCATTTGTTTAACCCCTTCCGTGGTAGAGCAAAATTCAGTAAAATGCACTGAAACCGCCCCACAAAAAATGACGGGGCGGATTTTTTCAATAATTTGTATGCTTCAGTTTTTTTGGTCGCTGAAGCCGAATTTGAGGTCAGAATATAGAAATTCAAAATGGCGGATCGAATATGGCGACTAAAATGTTTGGAAATGCTTAATATTATAAATAAAAGTAATTGGTCATTTCTCAAGGCACTAAATTAACGATTTTTATATAAAATCGCTCTTAACGCTCTTGCTGCTCTCGCTGCGAACTGACTCGTTCGCTGCTCGCTCTTCGTCGTACATCCTCTGTTTTTTGGTACTACCGAACACTCGGATTCCTTTAGGCGGTCAAACGACGCCGATCCCTCCATCGGACGCCGCGGTCTCTCCTCAGTTTCTCCCTCTCACCCTTTCTCACTCTCACACATTCCGTGTGTGAGAAAAAAAATTTACAATTTTCCGACATTTCAATTTGATTATAGTTTCTTTTTCATTAACAAATTATAAAAAACTAAGTTGAAATTCGTAATCAGCGACCCAAAAAATACTTGATACAAATTCTACAACAATAGTTATCACACTGAAAATTCAATACAACGCGAAAATGATCTGGACGCACCGGTGCGTCCGTGCCACGGATGGGGTTAAGAACGATTCAACAGTTCGTCATTTTTCAATAATTCACGTCGAGTCTCCCGAACGTCACGCCGAAGCTTGGGAAAAAAAGGACTCGTTTGAAAATTATTAAAAGTTCGTCCGGACGGGTTTCGTTGTTGGTGTCGACCGCGCTGAAGCAGTTCCCTTTGGAGATGGTTATTTAACGCAAGACACCGGTCGTAAGGTTTCCACCGTAAGGAGGATGCCGCCGTGTACATCTCCTGCGAGCAGGACTAGTCGAGTCGGAATCGTTCACGGTGAGGGAAGACCGAAGGGACCACCGGGCGAGCGCAAGCAACTCCCTCGCGGTCGTTAAGGCGAATTTACGCGGCTCACGCTCGATCATCGCGTCGTGGATGAATCTCCCGGCGGAATGCATTCGATTGGGCGAACGCGCGAGTTCCCGTTTCGACGTAGCAGACAAATGCCGACACGAGCTGACAAAGCTCCGCGCGACGTCTATTTGTCTAACATCTCCGTTCTCCGCGTAATTTCCTTCCGGGACATTTCGGATGAGAAACGCGACTTTCCAGCGCCGTCGATTTGCCGCGAAAGGGAAGATCCTTTCCGCTTGATCCCTCGAGGGTGCACTCGCTGTTACGTGAAAGAGTGCGCTTCGACGAGGCGAAGTTTGAGAATAGAAATGAACGAAGAACTTGGATCTGCTTTCCTTTTTACTTCGACGGGGAGACCTCACGCTCTATTTCGGGGCCGGGTCGAGTCGGTTTATGCGAAGTGCGTGCGAAAGTATCGTATATTTGGAATTCTCCCCCGATCAGCGGGGATGATTATTTTCGCGGAAACTCGCTCGCCCGATAATTCGCTCTGGACGCTTCGGCCGCGGACGCGCTTCATTCGGAACGATCGTGCGATCTCTGAACCGTGCAAATTCGCCTTCACCTCGCGTCTTCTTCCATCGTACTCCTCCATCCATCCATTCCAGCCATCCCCCCTTCCTAGCGCGGAGCCCCTCTCTCTCTCCCCCTCTCTCTCTCTCTCTCTCTCTCTCTCTCTCTCTCTCTCTCTCTCTCTCTCTCTCTCGACGCGGATCCTACCATCCGTGAGAAAGTCAAACAAACTTGGCGAATGCCAAGACCTATTCCGCGAGTCGATCCGACAGGGCTGCAGATCGATCGTGACCTTCGACTTTCTTGCCGGGGAAAAGTAATCCGACGGGCATGCAACGAGCTGTGTGTTACGTAAGGCGGCGACTCTTATTCCGCTTTACGTCACATCCGAGCGGATCCGGCACGCGCGACGCGAGTATTTGTCCGAGTCTCTCGCGAGATGGTTCGCGCTGCGAGAGGAGCGCCGCGAGGATTTCCGTCTGTTATCGAGAGGCAACGCGTTGAATGTCGCGCGAGGGGAAGGCCGTCGAGGAAGAAAGAGGAAAAATACGTTTGTCGTCGAAAGTAGCTGTAATGTGTCATGCGATCGATCGTGTCCTTTCTTCTTCGGTATCACCAACGTGACGTCACACACGTACGCAAGAAAAAGAAGAATTGATTGAATCAACGGAGGGAACGGAATTTCCAATTGTTGAGGAGCTAAATTTGGTTCGCGAGAGCAGAATATTCCTTCGGTCCGGACGCGCTTCAGTTCGACTTTATCGTTCTTTATCGCCGTCGATGTTTCTCCCCGCGCACGATCAGCGCGTCGAATGTCGTGCCGCTGGCACTACCACGCCTCGTCAAAAATAACGTGCAAAGTGTAATTAATAACATTTGGAAAGTCGGTCATGGGACCGACAGAGAGCGAGCGAAACGAGGTAGAAAGCTACACACACGCCTGGAATCACATTTATCCGCTGTATCGTTCGCTATTCGATCCCGTTCAGTCGAGCTTTTGTGCAATCGGCGGAAATCCCCACGCGGCGCGGCCGGTCCGCGCGCTAATCAAAGCCGTTAATGCGTTATCTTGATGATGTATGATATATCCTGTCCTCGTGTGCAAAAGCGAAGCGCATGAGATCAAGCGACGCATATTTAAGATCGGGCAACTCAATTGGCACTTTTCTCCAAGTCGAGTACACGCTACTTCTACTAAGTGCACGAGTTCGCGTTTAACCTTTTAACGCCCGACTTTTTTTACAAGTGGTTTAAGAATGAAATTTGAGTTTCTTTGAACTGAGACTATAAGTAGTGATAACCAAAGAAAATATCTAAATTTTATATCTACGAAAAACTTCTGAATAAATGAGTACATGAAGTTTCCGCTTTTCGTTTGTTCGTTTCGTTAGTTTGGTCTTTTTTATCGTCTTTTTTTATGGTCTTTTTTATTCATTGGTAAATATGACTTGGATCCTAAAAGTATATACGAAATGAGCAAACTATGCAGAGAAAAATGAAGAGTAATCTTATAAACGACATAACTCTGATAGTCAGATATTGATATTTTTGAGCTGAAACTTTACTATATTTGTGAGTGAAGTTTATCATTCAGAGCGTCAAACTTACTATTTCAGAAGAATATCTTATAGATCACCATTTAAATAGTCAATCGTCCTTTCAATTTTCGCCGCATAAAAAACTGTAGGCATCACGAAAATAGCTTGATTTCTTGATTTTCGAGTCCACCATATTGGATTCGCCATTTTGAATTTCTGTATTCTTTTAATTTCACATTTTGCATCTGAGGAAGCTTCCAAATGTGTAAAATTCTAACAGATACCAATCTATTCATTTATAGTGCACTTCTAGATGTCAATAACAATGCTAACTATGCCTACTTGGAATTTGACAAAACATGTTATTATTAAAACTGAGCTAAAAACAGACTAAACCGAATCTACATACAAGCTATACCATTTTTTTAGAAGAAGAATTCACCTTTACAGTGCAAGTGCAAAGAAAACGAAAATATCTCCTTTTTTGACTAAATTATGGATTCTTAAATCTGCGTTTCTAATAACTATAATTACTAGTAGGCGTTAAAGACTTAAGGTACTCGCGCTTGCTTTTCTTTTATTAACTCTTCCCGCGATGGTTACCGAGAGAGAGAGAGAGAGAGAGAGAGAGAGAGAGAGAGAGAGAGAGAGAGAGAGAGAAGAGAGAGATAGAGAGCGCGAGCGGGACCAGCAATCGGAGAAAAAGAGAAAAAGAGAGGGAGAGGGGGTGACATCAAAGGACATACGTGATATATTTATTGGTGCGCGGCGTTTGCGCACAAAAATGCACCGAGAGCGAGCGAGCGAACGAACGAAAGTTTCCAATGGACACTCACTTTTCCCAGCAGGTCGTCTCGGTCGACGAGCTGCAGTTAATGGAAATCGCTTTTAGCGATAAACGTCCATTACAATGGCAGTCTTCTATCGGTCGAAGTCGAGGGGAAAGTGAAAACGCGGGCGTGGGAGGGGGAAGACGAGACACACACACACACACACACACACACACAGAGAGACGCGATCGCGTGTAAACAGGAGCAAAAGATCCGTCCCATCGGTAAACAGCGAGCGCGATTATCGGGCGTAAAAGACTGCGCTAATGAATGCGCTCGAATTAGTATCCCGCGAGCGAGCGAGCAGAGTGCGGTCGTCCGCCTCGTTAGAGGCGGAACGGCCGTCTTATTAATCGTAATCGCAGGTATCCGCCGCTAATGCCGGTGATAATATAATACGATAAAATAATAACGATAATCGGCCTGCAATATACGTTGCGTAACGAACGTAACGGGCGCTCGTGCGCGCTCGTCGCACATATTTTCAACAATGGACATTAATTAGCCCAGATGCGCTCATAGCCGTCTGACGATACCCGCGAGGTGTATCCCGCCGAGCCATCGGCCGCGCGCACGCCGCAACATCCTCCGCATTGTTTCCCTGCGCGCTGCGTCGTTACGTCGCTCCGTCCTGCCGTACAGTTTTATTGTCCCTCCCCTCCCGCCGCCGTCACCGCGGCCGTCGCGTGGCATAACGACCTACGTACCCGCGGCGAAATCGCGTTTACTGTCGTCCGTTACGGCCGAACCGCGTCGGGAAAACGCGCCTGTCCGTCCGTCCGTCTATTTAGCGGCTTTTATTTCCGGACCGAACGAGATTGAAAGCCCGGCGAGCAGAACGCCGAAGAAAATAATAGATCGGGGACGCGGGTAATGCGAGGGAGAGGGAGGAGCAGCCAGAGAGAGAGAGAGAGAGAGAGACAAGGCTCGCGTAACGCGCTGCGCGAGAGCATCTCGCCGTCATCGACGTTTTCTTTGTTCGCGTTTTACAAGGCGAACAATATTGAAGAACCGCCGAACTCCCCGCATTTAGCCGGGGATCGTATTATTCCCGGCATCCGGCGCTGCGAACGATATCTCGCGTCGGATATTTATCTTGCTCCCTGTCTCTTTCTCGCTCTCGCTCTCGCTCGCTCTTTCTCACGACCGCGGCTTCTGGCGTAATTAGACGCCGAGGAAGCGGCGTTTTCGCACATCTCGCGCAGCCGGCCGCCTCCCTCGAGAAAGAGTCGAGCAATTTTCAAGCTAATGTTTCAATCTTCGACATTAAATATTCGGGACTAGGGAGGGGTATTTATTAATCGTCTTGAGAATCGCAACGATGAAATTTGGGAGTCTTACGAAGAGTTTTGCTCGTTAGTCGACTGACGATTGTTGAATCGCTTTCGGCTGCAACGAGTGTCGTTGCTTGCCGGCGACAGTCGTCGACAGTGATTCCCGTTAACGAGAATTTGAGGGAGATTGATGAAATCGAGACGACGCGTCAAGTTTTTAAGTTTACGCGAAGAGAGAGAAGAACGAGGTCGCCATCGTTGTCGTCGTCGTCGTCGTCGTCGTCGTCGTCGTCGTCGTCGTCGTCGTCGTCGTCGTCGTCGTCGTCGTCGTCGTCGTCGTCGTCGTCGTCGTCGCGCAGCAACCGGCGCGAAATTCGATTCTTCCGGCCCCCCACTCCCTCCTCACCTGTTAATCGCGAATCTGTAAAACTCTTCTTGATAAAACACGCACGCGAGCGATGAAGTTTTTACCAGCGGTGTTATTACGCGATTTTACGGCGCGACTAACGCGAATATCAAGATTGCGATGTGCATGCGAGGCAATCTCTCCCTCTCTCTCTCTCTCTCCCTCTCTCTCTCTCTCTCTCTCTCTGCTTCTCTCTTTCTCCATCTCTCTGTTTCTCTCTTTCTCTCTCCCGCTTCCTCTCGAGCGGACAATTGCACCTCGTAAATAGACACCGAGCGCAATTAACAGTTTATATCCGCGCGATGATTTAATCGCGCTCTGTGGGGAAACGCTATTCGCTCGGCCGCGATTTCAAATCGCCGACCGTTCAAATCCGTGCGTTAACCTGTTTGCATCGCCGAGAGATTTCAGAAATATTCCCATATAGCTGAATCATTTTTTTCTTTTTTTTTTTATCTCCGTGAAATATGCGAAACACGTGCTTTGCGCGATTCGATCCGCGCGCAATTTCGCTGTAAAAAATCCGCTCCGATATGGCCAGGCGATGCTTATGAACACACGTTCGCTTCTCCGGGTTGTAAACGGGTTGAAACGCGCTCAGTTTTCGCGCCGCGAACCAACGCACTCCACGAGGCGGAATCGTCGTCATTTCGCGCAGCCGTCGTGCAAGGATAATCTCTCGAAATACCTCGGCGATACGGATAATGGCATCGACGCCTGCGATCGCCCACGGTCGCGGATGAATCACGCTTATGAGCGCGCTGACAGGTGCACGGCGATGGTCTCGCGTGTGATCGATACCTACTCATCCGCGGATCCTCGCGGAGGAAAGATTGATTGCGACACCGTGAGAAGATCGAGCGACGCGATAGCCGCCGCTAGACGAGAGTCCGGGAAAAGTTTCCTCCGACCGATCCGGCTGCGCTCAGTATCCTTTTGCGTTGCTGACGCTTCGTCACGATGTCACCGCTGAGACGAAATGTTGCTCCCGTGTTAAAGCTGCAAATTCCCTCCAACTCGAAGGTTATACACGCGTAACGCGGTGCTCTTGAGATCGGGGAAAATTTCAGTGCGCGAATGCGCACACGGCACGGGCAGAAGAATCTCTTCTCGTGTCTCGGGTGTGCCGAATTGGTAGAAAATCCAACGATTCCAACACGAGTCCCTGAAGGACGATCAATCGGCGGTGAGTGATCATTTGCATCATCAACGTGGAACGATCATCAGCGTGTCATTTCTCGCGTAACTCGCGCTCGGCTCTTACAGGCCTCCGTAACGGAATTTCTCTCGCGGATGAGACTCACTCGCGTGCATCGACGCGAAGTTATAATATACTCAGAATTAACAATCCTGGCGGGGGACGTCGAGCGATGTTTTCCTCTCATCGGTTGGATTCGCGTGCACTCGCGCGCCGATACGGGCGATATTAAAGGAACAAGGAAAAACGATCAGAATCGACTCCCCCCCTCCCCCGACCACCACGGGGTGAATCCCTCGTCGAGTGTTGACTTTGCGGATTACCCTCGTAGAAAATCGCCGCAACGTCGGCGGCGGCCAACTAAAAATATCTCTTTCATTCATAAATTCATTACGCTCTCACCGTCTCGGCGGCCTCCAACGCGCGCTACAAAATAAACTCGGCGCGCGACGTCGAGCGAAGTGCATTCGCGTAAAAATAGCGCGCGCGCAACGGCAGCCGCTCGGCTCGCGCTCTCAGGTGTTACGTCAACGTGTCACCCCGGGCGATTTTGTCATTAGCTCTTTTTTTTTTTCTATTGTCAGTGGCGATTGCGATACCTCCGTTCTCGGGGAACGGGGGCGGGGGTAGAATATCCCGAGCAAAAAATTGTTAGGGCCATCCTCATGAAGTATAAGGCCTCGATAAGGCTGAAAGTAGGATGTCTTAAAAAGGGATGCCTGATTATTACCACATCAGGCCCCAGGCCGGATCTTTTAGGGATACCTTAGATTTCCCTCTGATAAGGAAAACTGATGAAGGGCTTAGAAGGATTATTTAGGGATGCTTTGGATATAAAATCAAGTTTTGTTATAGAACCATTAATAAGATCTGAAGCGTGTAATAAAATTATCATAGTTTAGTATTGTTTTAGGTACGCTCTATCTGGTTCTTTAAAAAATATTTTAATTATGCCGCAATTAAGAACAAATTTTATTAATTTTATTAGTTACCATATTCATTATTAGTCTCTTCCAAGGATCTTTCTAGTATTGCCTTCGTTTTGAAATGCAGCAAACTTTAATAAAAACAGCAGCAGGATTTTTGTGTGTAAAGAATACTATAAAGTATGTTATATTTTTAAAATAAAAAATTCTTGTACATCAACAAGGTTATAAAGAAATAAAGAAATTATAGTCTAAATTTTTTGGAATGGAAACAACGAATATTTTTACCCAGGCAATAATACAAATATTTTCTTATAAAGCCCTATTAATATTGCCCGATTAATAAGGACCCGTTAAGCTATTTGCTACACATCTTCTAGGACCCTTGTCTCTTTATCCCTACTAGAGCCCGATTAATGTTAGAAAAAAGAATAATCAGGTCTTTACCAGAGCCCTATTAATTTTTCCACTCGGGACCTTGCTCGGGACGCGCACTAAGCTCCGATAAATGATCGGCTGCCAAAGCTCCGTCGGCCCGTTCGATCGTCCCCGTCGCGTTTGCATGTAACGCGACGCGATATTTCATGCAGCTCGAGTAACGTATTGTGACCGGCTGACGATTGGCGGTCGTAATATATTCGCACGCATTGTAAAAAAAGAAAGATCGTTGAAACAACATGGGGTCCAGAGTCAGACAAACTCGGTATTATTGTTGTATACCGGCGAACCCCGGTAGGTCCCTCTTTCCCTCGGCAAGATTTTTGCGTCGTGTTTTTTCCTCTTGCAATCCTTTGTTTGTACGAGACCAACTCCAAATTCAGTTCGGCGAGAGGCACGAGAATGTTTGGCTGCCGAAATTTGGTATTTTCTTTTTTCACTGATTTCTTTCCAATGCAAACAGACGCGGATTGTGTTAGAAAGACCGAGATCAGTTTTGGCTAGTTTTAGTTCGAAGACTGGGCTTTGTGGAGGCTCGGTTTGCACACCCCAGCGTCTGCTCGCTGGGTTCGCTCGTTCGCGACGGATATAAAATTAGAATCGAATCAACGTCGCCTCATTATTGGTCTTTGTTGCTACGGCGTGCACGACTTGGCATTGCGCGCGAGACTGCTTCCGTTTCGTCTTCGCCCCGAGAGAGAAACAACGGTGTGCGTCGTCGTCGTCGACAACGTTCTCCACACGCTCGCGATTTACTCGCCGCCATAAATCACTCCCTCGTCAAAACTCATTACGATTATCCGCGATCGCGCGCCGCGAGTTGCTCGGCGACCGGGCGGAGAGGGGGGACGGCAGACATCTTCGGTGTTCGCGAAACGAAATCCGCGCGCTCCATTCTAATTCAAGCGGGCATTAATCATAGGGACATTATCGCGCCCACCGCATTACGTCGCTCCTGGTATCCAGATAGCGCGGCGCACACCAACTACGCGCAATTACAGCCGCAACGCGCATCGCGTTCTGTCTCAGCGATGTCAGCCGGCAAGGTGAGGGGTGAAAGCGGGGGTGATTGTCCATCACCTTTCCGCGGCCAGTCTGTCGAAAGACAACTAGATAGATAAATTTATTAGAGATTTCTGCTGGAGATATATTTATTTTATTTAAAGAGAGAGAGAGAGAGAGAGAGAGAGAGAGAGAGAGAGAGAGAGAGAGAAAGAGGGGCTGCGGGTAATGTTCTGTATAATGCGTCTTCGTGAATGCGACTTTTGATTAGCCTTGTAGTTATTTGAATTTACGTTTAATTATTTAATCGCAACGTCAGGATGCTTCATGTGGCGGAACGCGGGCGCGATTCACGAACAGCTCTCTGAGACTCTCATCGATTCCGCGAGGTTCGATGCTGCGTGAAATTGCCGTATCGGCGAATTACTCGAGCCTTCATTTGCGCGCCGTTAAATCCTGCTCTCGATTTCCGATTTCGAGTTCTGCCGGCGTAATAACACGTAAATATCGCGCGCACCGCGATCGCGTGATGTGTCGATATCAGGCGGGATTCATATATACATATATATATATATAACGCGGAACGCATGCACGCGCGCGCTGAAAATACGATGCAAAAGGCGCAAAACGAGATTTTCGAGGCTGCAGCGCGCGGCCGTCCGTCTATTTCCACCGTGCGCGCTGTAATTCGAGGCAGTTCTCTTCCGTCTCCCTCTACCCTCCCTCCACTTCTTTCTCTCTCTCTCTCTCTCTGTCTCTCTCTCTCTCTCTCTCTCCTCCTTGGTAATTCTAACTTTTGCGTTCATACCGTCTACCTCTTTCTTCCGCCCGTCTTTCCTCCGTCTATACCGTCTCTCCCTTTCATGGGGAATTATGCGGCGCGATGCGATCGAGGCGAGTTTTCACTTTCACACGATTTCTAGTCGAAGCGAAGTTCAACATGTTCATTGTGTTCGGCGCGATGCGCTCAAGGTGTATCCGCGCGTTCACAATGGATACCGCCAGTTTGCGGGATGACATACTTCCGGTTGCGAATGCATCACGTGCGCTCTCTCTCTCTCTCTCTCTCTCTCTCTCTTTTCTCTTCTGCGTTCTTTTCTGCGCGCAGCTGAAGGAGCGCGCGCGTTGGTCGAGTTCCAACTTTCTGCATTCGACGAGCTCCGCGTGCGCGTCGCGCGCCTGCGATATCAATTAAAACGGCGGCGGTGAGCGCGAGCGACGAGAGAATTTCGCCGACGTTTGAAACGCTCCGCGACAAAAATACACGACTCCCGTCGTGCTTCGATCAATAGGCAGGTACCGCTACTACGGCGAGGACGGCGAGGACGAGCACAGCATCCGACTTAATTCCGCTGCCGGCGCGACGGACGCGACCTACCTTCTCTCTCTTTCTCTCTCTCTCTCTCTCTCTCTCTCTCTCTCTCTCTCTCTCTCTCTCTCTCTCTCTCTCTCTCTCTCGGGCGGGGTCAATTTCGCGTGTTTCTCGAAGAACACCCGGTAGCTCGGGGATATTCGGTGGTGCGGCTCATTCGAACGATCAAAGACATTTCTGATTGCGAGTACAGTGCGAGGGAGATTTTTTATAAATAGTACGCGACGAAGACGACGAGCGTCGCGCGCGACGGCTTCCTTCCGTCGTCGGGCGTACCCACGATTAGCGACACATCGCCGTCGTCGTCGGCCGATGTCTATTTTCGCATGCCCCGCCGGTCGATACCGGGCTAGATCCAATTACCGGTTCGCCGTGGAATATTGCCTCTCGCACGTGGCCGCGTTTATCACGCACGGGCACGTCCGCGTTCACGTGGCGAACGGTCGCGGCGATCGTCCTCGCGAGATATCAAACGGTTAATTAGCACAATTAAACGGTGCGCAGCTAGTAAAATACATCAATAACCGCGCGATAGCGTTTATAGCCGCGGGGAGACTCGCTCGCTCGTGCCTCCGACGTATTTGTTGTCGCATCTTGTCTAATCGATCCGCGGAGGTGCGCGATAACGCTCCTTCGCGGTCGCGCTTTTCATTTCATTATTGCGTTCCGATCGGCGATATTTGCGCCACGACGTGGCGGGAGGGGGATACCTTTCCCATCGCTTGTGCATTGTATATGTGCGCGTACGCGCGCGCGCGCACACACACACACACACACACACACACACGCACGTAAGCACATTAACACGTATACACGCGACTCTTTGTACGTACGCCCTCGTGTTTCGCGCATTTTTTTACTCGTTCAAAGTGAAAGCGCGAGCGATATTTATCGACACTCGCGGGATCTAACGATATGTCCTCGTTTTTTTGCCCCCCCCTCTCTCTCTCTCTCTCTCGCCGTCTTTTTTTTCTCAAATTCCGCTGTCGCTCCGCTCCTCGTGCTTCTTTCCTCGCGCTCTTGCCCCGCCTCGCTCGCGAGCTGCAGATCGCGGCCGTTCCATTACTCGCGCTCGCGATAGAACGCGAAACGCGCATCACGGAAATAGATCGCCGCGGAATTCGCACGCGAAACGCGTCTTTATTCTTGCCTCGTCTACGTCTGCACGGTCTCGGTGTGTCCTGCTCTCGCGCGGAATGCGTTATTAAAAAAGATAAATAAGTTATCGCCGCATCGACATCACGTCGCAGTTTCAATGACGGCAGTGCTCGTTTCCCTCCCCGGCCCCGCCGCGCCCGTCGCGAGATCATACGTCAGAAATTGGATTTCGTATCGTCCCGTCGACGTAGCTTCGCGTTCCGAATGCGAAAGTCCGACATCGTCGTTCTCTCTCACTCTCTCCCTCTCTCTCTCTCTCTCTCTCTCTTTCTCCCCTGCGTCATTCCGTTCTTCTCACCTCTCGCCGCGCTATTATAGCGAGAGTTGTGTCGAGAGTGGTGGCGCGCGCGCAAGAGAGAGAGAGAGAGAGAGAGAGAGAAAGCACGAACAAAATTAGTATTCCTTTCGAGGATAGCTCGCAGGAGATGTATCCTTCGTCGATGCGCTGCTCCGGGCCTCGTCGACGAAGCTGCCGCCTTATTATACGCAAGATGCATTCCGAGCGTCCTTCGACGAGAGCGTCTTTTCCGGCCGTGCTCGTTATATTTTCGCGTGATTCGCATGGCACCGCGACGGAGAAGCGCAACGGCTGACGCGTCACGGGGGGCTGAATATAACTCGACACAGGATGAATTATCTCCGAATACCATATCACTCAATCAGAACGCGCTAAGGAGAAATGCCGTGTCCCCGTATAGCTTTCTGCGGCGGAGCTTCCCGTGATCTCGCCGCGTTCCCTCGATTGATAATTTGATAAGGACACCGGCGGGTGGGTGCTCATCGGCGACGTTCACTCATCGGGGTGAAGCCGCGCGCGGTCTATTTTCGCGTCCGTTCGTCGCTCGGTCGACGACACTTACAGGGTTCTCGAAAGAGAGAGAAAGAGTGACGTCGGTCGAGTGGAAAAAGAAAAGAAGAAAGAGAGAGAGAGAGAGAGAGAGAGAAACGGTCGCAGCGTTGAAGAGAAGGAAAGGAGCGAGCGAGAAGAACGCATTATTTTCGTCATCTGATGAAATTTATCGGGCGCCGTAGCAGAGGTCCCTCTCTCTCTCTCTCTCTCTCTCTCTCTCTCTCTCTCTTTCTCTCTCTTGTCGCCGAGGCTGCTGAGACCGCCGCGGCTTCGACGAAGCGGGCTAACGCAACGGCTGCTCCGCGACGAAATTATGCGAATGTCGTCAACGATATCCTGCGCGCAGCGTGGCTGCCGCGGTAATGAAGAAAAGGAAACACGCGAATTAATTGCGTTACCTGTAACTCTGTACGCTCTCGCGGTGTGTACGCGCGTATAAAATCCATTTTTATATTTTTAATTACAGCGAGCGCGCGAGAGCGTAGAAAGGGGGAAAGCGGGGGGAAGGGGGCAGACCGGCATGGCTGACTTTAATTTGAGTAAAGCGCCCGCGTCTGGTTTCCGCGCGCACGTTTTTCCGCGAATGGAAAAAGCGCCTTTTCTCTATCTCGTTAATGCACGTTACTTAATTACACATTTCTACCGGCCCTCCCCTCCCCTCCGGCTCTGCCCCCTCCTGCTCGTCGCGAGTCGCAGCGGCGGCGTTTCCTCCTCTCTGGTACTTAACACCCACGCCGATCGTGTCTCTTATGTAAGACATCGGGGAAAGGGGTGTCGCAGGGAAGCCCTGCTTCCCGATAATCGACGGAGAGAGAAAGCCCCTTGTTCTCACATACAATACACACACACACACACACACACACACACATGTTGATGCGCGCAATGCGGCACAGTGCCGACTTCCGCCGGCCTTGGTGGTGGTGGTGGTGCGATTTTCTCGGTAATCGCGTTACAACGCTCGGATAAGCCGCATTTCGTCGCGGCGACACCGAGATACGTGTACTTTGCGCGCGCGAACACACTTCGAGAAGGGCGGGGAAGAGGAGAGTAGGAGGAGGAATCCGGGATCCCTCGATTCCGCGCTTCAGCCGATTCCTCCGCGGGCGGGTCCGCGAGAAGCGCGCGGTAACCGTTATTTACGGTTATCCTCGCGCTCCGAGCAAGTAGGTTGGTCGAGCACGCGATACACCGTGCGCGCGAGAGAAAAAGAGAGAAGAGAGAAAGAAAGAAAGAAAGAGAGGAGGGTCTTGGGATCGACTCGTCGCCGTTTGCGCGTCTCGTGAAATCGATTTCCCGTGTTCTCTCTCTCGATCGAAGAAAGAAAGCCGCGTATGCATCGCCGCGACGACTACAGCGAGCTGTGATCCTGTGAGATACTGCTCTTGTGCCGGTGGTGGTAGTGTATGTGCCGACATGCGTTACATTAATTAATTGTGCGACGAGGTCGCAAGAATACCTGAGCGAGAAAAGGGTAGGTAGGTCCATCGCTAATATGCAGCCGGAAAGTAAATTAACCTTTCACACGGACGGAGGGCATCCAGTCGGAGATCCAGTCCGACTTCTCGCGGTATATGAACGCGTCGAGAGAAGCAAAATGTCCAAAGAACAACGAATATTTTTATCCGGTGAATGCGAATAACATATTTGCCAGTAGCGATCGATATAAATTTTTGCAATGGGGGAAACAATGTTCTTGGAGAAGGAAATTAAATATTGTTTCTTTTTTCAACCGTGGCTCTCTTCCGTAGGAAAGAGCAATTGTTTATTTCATTTTTCAAATCCAATTATCTACTTTTTTGAGTAAATATATCGGGGATGGATGTTTCCTCTTCGGTCTGTGAGATTCGTAAAATCGGCGCTGTTAAGGGGAGTTAAAAGCCTCTTTCTGGGGCACAAATCTTTTTGGGCGTTCTGACTGCAATCTATCTGCTTCCGGGGGGAACGTTTTATTATATTTATATTTTATTAATAAATATATCATATTTCATCGTTTCAAATCTCTACACGACAGATAATTTACTTCGAAGACGCGCGACTGAATGCACGCATGTCCGGTACACCATCAAACTGCAATAGTCGCGCCGGCGAAACGCGGAAGTTTCCCCCCTTCCCCCCTTTCTTTTTTACGCTGCTCTGACGTCGTCGACGACTTTCGTCGTGCGCAAGGACTTTTCCCGGCCGCGACTATTCTCCGCGGACGGTGCCGAATTCCCGGGATTTCACGCGATTTCCCGGAACCGGCGCGCGCCGCGCCGGTGGCGGTGCAACAACGCAGAGTTGAAATTTCGCCGCCATTCACCAGCGACGGAAACTCGCTCCGACGTGACATTTGCCGATTCGTTTGGCACGCAACAGCCCGTTGGTGACGCCGCTCGCTGATTACATTACGGATTACAAGGTCGCGCGCGTGGAGCCACCCTGCGGGAAGCCGTACCCACGCCCGTTGCACGCGCACGCCAAACGAGACGCGCGAAGTCGCCCTTTCCAGCTGGCAGAGCGCTTTCCCCATTTGCAAGCTCGCGACGCAACAGCTTTTCATCGAGTTGATGCGGCGAAATATGCGCGTTATTTTTTCGCGCGCCCGCGCGACGTGATACGTCATTTGGATTCGTTCCATCGCGTCCACCGACACCGCCGACTTGTTTTCTTTTCTCCCTTTCTCCTTCTCCATCGGGTTTCTTTAAGGGGACTGGAGGGTCAGATTGCTGAAAAATCGTGCTTGTTTTCGATATTTTGTGACGAACTGAATAAATGTGCAAGAATGAAAATTTTAGGTGTATTCATACATCATATGAAGAGTAGAAAAGTTTTGTTTATTAACAAATACTCGTATAAATATACGATATATATATCTGCTGAAATATACTCTCCTTTTTTTTTTGTTTTTTTCAAGTTTTCGTTTTTGCAGTAATATCTCGGCTCTCGATGGTCCGATCAGAGCGAATTTTAGCTCGTAGAAATCTTGAGGAGGCTTATCATTATCCGGTGAACCACTAGAAAAAAAGATCGAACAAAATTAACAAAATGGCAGCTATTATTAGGAAAAAATTCAAATTTTTCAGTTCTTTTACAGTAAAAAAATTAATATCTCGAAATGAAATATATTGACGGGGTTGTCCATGGCTCACCTGAGAGCCACATGAACAGATATTATTGCTTTAAAATTACACAATCGATACGAAGCTCGGTTTCGGAGAAATCACTGCAAAAAGTTGAACGATAAAATTTCGAGAGAAACGCGTTTAAAATTTAAGTGGACGTATATTTATACGAGTATTTGTCAATAAACCGAATTTTTCTACTCTTCATATGTTATGTAAATATATGTAAAATTTACATTCTTGCATATTTATTCAGTTCGTCACAAAATCATTATCAAAAACAAGCACGATTCTCCAGTAATCTGAGTCCAGTCCCCTCCAGTCCCCTCCAGTCCCCTTAATCCGTTTCCTATCGCGCGGCTTGCGTGCGCTCCGCGCTGTGAACTTCCCGTCCGGACGGAATATTGCCTTTGATACTTTCACCGTTCGATATAACGCATTATCGTACGCGTAATGTCCCGGCAGTTCCGATTTGCCGGCTCGGCGCAAGTTCCGTCGATTCATCGCCGCGTGCACGCGGCCGCAAAGCGGAGAGACATCCGGTAAAATTCCGACGTAGCGCGACAAAATTTCTCGATGTCGCACGCGCGCTGAGTCAGCGTTGCATTAGAAACGACGAGAGGCGGTATCGGGCGGCTTATTATACGATAACGTTGCCCGGCGTGTGGCGAAGCTCTCGAGCACGCATCGCTCGTCGCTTTATCGCCGCTTTTAACATGTGGCTTGCAACATTGCTGATTTCCACCGATTATTCCATTTACGCTCGGCTCGAGCGTGAATCACCAAGAGGATACCAAGAATACACGAGAAAAAAGCAACTCGCGATATATTCGCGTCAGCTCGTTTCATCGGCTACTGTCATTTGTACACATGTGGTTAAATGTGTTATACGCGGATTGTTATGTTTTACGCGTGAACGACGAACGGTGGGACGATATTACGCTCTCTAAATTTCTCAGAGCGGAATCTCACTGAAAACGAGTGGAAAAGTGGCGGTATTTCCGCTCGACGCGATAGCGAGGACCCGCGGAAGCACTGGAAACCGCAGGAGTGAATGTTTCGCTCGAGAGCTGACGAGAGAGAGAGAGAGAGAGAGAGAGAAAGAGAGAGAGAGAGAGAGAGAGAGAGAGAGAGAGAGAGAGAGCTTCGTCGGATTCTAACCCCATATGAATGAATGTTTCGGTCGATTAGAGCGAATATGTTAGCAGCGTGACGGCGAGGTGCGTCGCTCTTCAATTTCGAGCGAAAGCGAGTTCGCTCGCCGGCGCGATTGCGAGCGGGGAATTCACTCTCGGACGAACGCGAGTGACTCGCGGTGGTCCTCACTGGCGAGTGAGATTTCAGGAAAATTCCCAAGAAATTTCGAGAGCCAGCTGCGCGCCGGCGGTCGCCGCGTTAATAACACATCGCCGCTCCGTACTCGATCGTTTTTACGTGCTGGCTTCCCAATCATTTCGCCGCTGGATTATTTTCCGTCCCGCACCCTTGGTGCTGCTGCTCCAAACGATCGCGCGCGATTAATTCTCGATATTCGAAGGCATACGCACGAGCGCGCACGTGCCTCGGGAGAGAGAGAGAGAGAGAGAGAGCGCACCGCCGCCGTTTGTTTACACGTTCTGCCGACACAAGCCGAACGTGCCACGGCAATTAATAGAGATATTTATCCCATCGCTCAACGCGAGTCACGCCCACGCGCGACGGACGTTCGCAAGAAGCCTTCCGGGAACGTATACAAATTCGTGCGTAGGAACCTGTTGACTGTCTTTCTTTCTCTCTGCCTCTCTTTCTCTCTCCGGATCGGCAATCCTCTCGTCGCAAAAGTGCGTTCGCGCTGTTTATTCTCCCGCCGCAACTGTGAAAGAAGAAACCAGGAGCGGTGGGACGCGCGTGTGTATCGTCCGACGAATTTTCCAGCGACTGATTCATTCTCGGCGGTTATAAATCGCGGATATAATTTCATCCTCAACCGCGCCTCATCAGATACAAAGTGCGATCCGAAATATCGAGCGCGCTCTCTTTCCGCATTCTTCTCCGCAGTCGCGACGAGACGCAGCCACCAGCGATCGCATCGCCGCGAGTCCGTCGCCAACGCGCTTGTCGATCGTGACAGCTCGCCGAGGGCGCCCTGCTTCATCGTGTTTAAACCGTTTCGCACAAGCAAGTGCACGCACAATGCAATACAACGACGAGAGATGAACGAGAGGCGGGCGCGCGGTGTCGACGAGTTAACCGCGAGCGAGCGAGCGAGCGAGCGAGCGAGCGAACGGACGAGCGCGTCGCTCTTAGCCGGAGCGCGACATTGTGTGTCGCCCGAGCCGCCCTGCGACGTATCACGCAACGATGATTAATACGATGTCCGAGATAATTAACGTCCAGCGCAGTTATGATAGCGCGATATTCCGTACAGGCGCGTCTAATCAACGTTCATAAAATAAACCGCAAGGGGGACGGCCTTGTATGTAGGTCCTCGTCGCTGTTGCGCGCGCTGGAGCCTCGCCTGGGCTCGTCGAACTTTTCCCCTGGTGTTGCTGCGCTATTGCTGTTGCTGCTGCATTACGGGCGGAATTACACGCCGATGCACCGAAGCGCTGTTAATTTTTGTTTATTTTCCTACGGCTGCGCGCGCGTCCCCTCATCCCAATACGTTCTCTGCAACGATCTTTTTTTTCCGCAGCTCTCTCTCTCTCTCTCTCTCTGTGTGTGTGTCTCTCGTTTGCTCGCTCTCACCATTATTCTCTCTCTTCTTTTCGCTCTTTTTTTTCCTCTCTTTATCTCGAAGCGCTAATGAAAGCGCTTCGAGGGTAATTACAGGAAAAACGCGGACGGGCTTCCCGTTTAATAACGCGTCGGTGTGTATTTTATCGTAATTAGTGTAAATTAGGGTAAGTGAATTTATTAACGATCGATATATTACAGCGGGTTTTCGTTACCCCCCCCCCCCCATCCCTCCCCCCCGCCCACCGGTGCATTAATCATATAATCTCCCGGCGTTGCGCGCGCGCATAACCGCACCGCGCGTTAATTGGCAATTATTTCACGATAATGTTGTGCGGGATCAATAATGTTTGTCGAACATCGTTGATCCCGCTATTAAAACAAATAGGTGTGCGGTATGCAGACTAACACGCCAATTAACGTTGCGCCATTAAACCGCGCGAAGGGCGCGTGTGTAACAACGCACGTTGCAGACAAGTGGTGTAATTCGTAATCGGGGCTCCAATTAATTTCATGCCATTAGAATCGCGCGATATTTCTCTCTTTTCCATTACCTTTTTTTTTTTCTTCTCTTATCTTTCTTCCGTGGTGAGGGTGTGTTGTTACCGTGATCGCAAGTTCGCGTAATTTCATCCAGGTCGCCCAGCAGGGGATGAAGTCAAAGAAAGGGGGGGGAATTAGAGAGAGCGAGCGTATTCGCGATTCTTCTAGCGAGCCTCTCGATCTTCAAATCCCGCCTTTGATGATTCGGTGCCATTTTGCGCACCTCAACCGCACGGTTGCGTAATAATGATTCACACGCGCGATGACACCACGCGCGCGACGTCCTCGAGATGAGTGTCCCCTCGCGAGGAAGAAGAATCATCGTCTGCGTGTTACGGTAAACACACTTAGCGTACTCGCCGCTCCATCGGTCGCGCTGCCAACGCAACGGCGCTTCCGTTCGATTGAATCGGGTGACGTCTGCTCGCCGTGTCGTCTTGGAGGATCGCGGAAAGAGACGCGAGAGAGAGAGAGAGAGAGAGAGAGAGAGAGAGAGGTCTCTGCGAATTCAATCCCGAGGGCCGGAAGCGCCGTCCGACTGAAACATTCGATTCGATTCGCGTCTCGTTAATTCAACGATCTCTCTTCTCCGCTCGACTGAGGGAGATCGAAGCGAGCTTTGCGACTGACGGTAATCCTCCAGAGCGGGGAACGTGAAATATTTGCGCGCGACGACCAACGCGTCCGCCTCTCTCGCTCCCTGTCTCTTTATCGCGACTGCAAATCGTAAAGTCACTCGAAGCCGCGCGTCCGGCAAATAGGCGAGTTAGGGTTAACAGCTGCGCGAACGCAATTACGAATTAACGCCGCGAGGGCCTCCGCGGTTGGCGCGCGGTGCGTCGTTAGCTGAAAATTTTAACACGAGCTCGTAACAGGATCCGCACACATTATGCGCGACTGTAAACCGCATAATTAACAAAGAGTGGGCAGGGAGAGAGAGAGAGAGAGAGAGAGAGAGAGAGAGAGAGAGTGTGTGTGTGCGCGCTCGCGCTCGCGCTCCTTCGCTCTCTCATATCCGAGAGTCCCTTTGAGCCACGCGATACTTCGCCGCGAATCGTAATTGGGTCAGCCTGAGCACCTGTCGCGAGTCACTTAATCTTCAATTGCTCTCGAGTGTCAAAGGAAACCGGGTTAGTGTAGAAACAATGCGCGTCGCGATACATCAGATCGAAGCACCGACGGGTCGTGCTTTCGCGACGACTTTCGAGGACGACGACTCTCGCCGAGTCTGTCATCGCGCTGGGCAAGGAATGCTAAATGTATTCGTTTCGAGCACTCGACAGAGGAGGGTGGCTGCTTCGCCGACGGCCAGAGAGAGAGGGGGAGAGAGAGAGAGAGAGAGAGAGAGAGAGGAAACGGCAAACGAGAGAGTCCCTCTCGTTTTCATCTCAGTCAAGTCATCGCAGTCGCGAACTCGTGAGATCCTCACGCGATTATCTCGCGACTGTTTCGGAAGTCGCGATAGAATTTCGCGAAATTACCCGCGCGAGACGAACGCGAGACTGCGCGCGGAAGAACAGATTAGCAGCGGCGGCATGGGATTGGGATGGCAACAATGGCGCAGTTGAGTGTGTCTTTAAGATAAACAGCTGACTGTCGCTGAGAATGCCGAGACTCAATTTGTTGTTTATTCGAACTCTGGTGTTACAATCTTTGCAACCTGGCAGTGAACTCGCGGCTGCGTCTGCGACGGCCGGCAGACTTTCAGCAGCCGCAGCTTCCCAGCTGAGAATCGGCCGTCGAGATTCAGCTGATTCCAAGCGAAACTTTCAATCGGAGATATCTCTCACCCCCAATTCTAAATTCAAATCTGAGTGTCTCGCCCGAAGCAAGTTTCATGCAACGACCGTCAATACGATTGAAAGTTTGCCGAGGATTCGAAAAAAACAGGGACCATACTTACTTTACTTGGGACCCGCTCGAGATATCGAGATATCCCGGACGAATTTATATACGCATTCCAGTCGCTCATTCCGGCCAACTGACGGAACGGCCGGACATAACGAGCTTCGGCGCTGCGACGCTCTCGCCCGCGCGGAACTCGATCCGCGTCGGCTGTATCTCGTAATGACAAGGCGAGACTTCGTAATTGCTCCGAATAGATCGGCTTATCTCGTCACGCCGCGCACGTCGCTGCGCCCACCGTCGAACCCACCTCGTCGCGGGGGAGTCGGGAGAGAGACAGAGAGAGAGAGAGAGAGAGAGAGAGAGACTCGTTAACCCTTTAACGTCCGACTTTTTTATAACTGTTTTAAGAATAAAATTTAAGCTTTTCTGAACTGAGACTATAAGTAGTGATAACCAAAAAAAATATCAGAATTTTATATCTACGAAAAAACTATCTTTCCAAGCAGAAACTACTCCAAGAAGCGAAAAATACGGCTGATAGGTTAAATTTTTTTTTTTCAGTTTTAATAATTTTATATCATACCTAATGATGGAAAAATTCCTCGAAACATAAAACTCGTATTCAGAATTTGATCTTTTTATTTACCCGGAATGGAATATAATAAATGAGTACATGAAATTTCCGCTTTTCGTCTGTTGGTTTCGTTAGTTTGGTTTTTTTTTTATCGTTCGTTTTCTGTTTATTGGTAAATATGACTTGGATCCTAAAAGCATATATGAAATGAGCAAGCTATACAGAGAAAAATGAGAGAATCTTATCAACTACTTAACTCTGATAGCTTGATATTTTTGAGCTGAAACTTTACTATATTTGTGAGTGAAGTTTATGATTCAGAGCTTACTATTTCAGAAGAATATCTTATAGATCATCGTTTAGATAATCAATCATCCCTTCATTTTTCGCCGCATAAAAGACTACAAGTCACCAGGCTTCACGGAAATAGCTTGATTTCTTGATTTTCGAGTCCACCATTATTGGATTCACCATTTTGAATTTCTGTATTCTTTTAATTTCACATTTTGCATCTGAGAAAGCTTCCAAACTTTATAAAATTCTAACAGCTACCAATCTATTCATTTATAGTGCACTTCTAGATGTCAATAACAATGCTAACTATACCTACTTGTAATTTGACAAAACATGTTATCATTAAAACTGAGCTAAAAACAGACTAAACCGAATCTACATACTATATATTTTTTCTATATATTTTTTCTATATATTTTTATATTTATATATTTTTTTTACTATATAATATACTCTATATTATATTTTTTACTATATAATATACTATATAATATACTGTATACTATATATTTTTTCAATCTATATATTTTTTAGAAGAAGAATTCACCTTTACAGTGCAGATGCAAAGAAAACGAAAATATCTCCTCTCTCTCTCGACCAAGTTATGGGTTCTTAAATCTGCGTTTCTGGTAACTATAGTTACTAGTAGGCATTAAAGGGTTGAAAAAACCGCTCTTGAGCACTCTATTACGACAAGCGCGTCCTCACTTTTTCTCCACGACGCGGCGCTGCGCGGCGCGGCGCGGCGCGGCGCGACCTTCGAATATTAAACGCGATATTGCCTCGGGACAATTCGCTCATAATGCGCATTCGCGACACTCCGTCATCCTGCGCGGGTGTGTAAACTTCGCGTCGAAACTATTTATCCTCTCCGGCGGGAAGGTGCACGCGCGCGTGCCGCTTCGCGCTCCTTCGAGCTGACGAACGTTGCAACGTTCACTCCTGAGGTGCGGAGATTCAATTTTCTTCAACCGAAGCGCGTGTGAAGGGCTCGCTCGTCTCTCGGCGGGTTGATTTTTAATTTCACTGAATTTTTTCCAGCTCGTATCGCGTCATCACAGCCTCGGTGAGAGCAACCTCGTGCGCTGCTTTATTTTGCTACTGCTGCTGCTGCACAGAGAGAACGATTTAGTTGAATTTAACAGATGCTTATTTGAAATAGTCCAAATAAATTTTTTGATTGATCGAACGAAGTTTTGTTTGACGCAACAAAAATATTTTGCTGCAGCTTAGTTCCAACGAAATGTTTTTGTTGCGTCAAGCAAAATTTTGTTCGATCAATCAAAAAATTTATTTCGACTATTCCAAATAAGCATTTGTTAGATTCAACTAAATCGTTCTCTCTGTGTGCTACACTTTCGTCGGGATTTTAGGGAGGGAGATATCGGCGACGCCGGAAATGATAATTTGCAACGAGTTTCACGAATTTCTTTTTCTCTCGGGAGTTTGCGCGAGAGGGAGAAAATGCCAAATGAGCCGAGCACCGAGAACGCGTCGACGGTATCATCTTGGCGCAGAAATAGCCGGCAGCTCCTGGATGCTTTCGCTTAACGAGCTGTCAGGCGGTTTCGTAACGAGAAAAGAGAGCAAGATGAAGAGACGGAGAAAGAGAGTGTCGTTCACCTTTTCTAATTCGTCCAGGCGATATTTTCATTGGCAAGACGTGCGCGTCCACTAGACTAGTCGAGAGAACACACCGCGTCCGCGTCGACACGGCGACGTTTTAGTCTTTAATCAAGAGGGGGAGGGGGACTGGCGACATACAGCACACCGAGCGTGACCCGCTTTCGCTTGTTGCAGGGGTGCTGGAGATGGCGGCCACCGAGAGCACGATCCGATTTAGCGGCCACACGTTGGACAAGGCAACCAAGGCCAAGGTGAGGTCCGGATTTAG
Organism: Harpegnathos saltator; assembly: GCF_003227715.2. Taxonomy (NCBI): domain Eukaryota; kingdom Metazoa; phylum Arthropoda; class Insecta; order Hymenoptera; family Formicidae; genus Harpegnathos; species Harpegnathos saltator. Next base: position 479,425 of record NW_020230007.1, read on the forward strand.
TTCCCGCTTAATTATTTCATTAAGATCGCGACCGCTCCGCTTGATACGCTACGCTCGTCGACCACCTGAGTGACAGGTGATTCGTGGTGCAGAAGAGGAATGCAGCGCGGCGTGCACGTAGTGATTATGACGGAATCGTGTCGATTAGCGCGACTTATTTCTAGAGGGAGCGGTCGAAGCGACCGGTTCCTGAAGAAGACGTGCGAGAACGTTTCTTGCGAAAACGCTTCCTTCAGCCTTCATGTTTGCCAATGTCCGTCAGAAATATAAATCGTTGTGTAAGGTGTTGCGTAATTTTTATAAAAAGTTACTAACCGACCGCTGTTGACCGACCGTTTGGTGATTCTGTAGGTTCGCGATTCGGCATAATTGACCGGCATAATTCACCGCCGACAAATGGGGCCAGATGACATTCTCTAGATTCAAAATTCTCTAGAGACCTGAATTACCAACCGATCATCGACACCGATGGATGATGAGGTTGATCCTGAATAAATTCCGCAGAGATTCGTCTTGCCAAAATTAAAAAAAAAATTTTTTCTCGAATCACCAGCCCCAAAAGAGGAGAAATTATCGTTAAACGCGAGAAACTTGTGAAATACTCATTATTCGACACTTATTTCTATCTAATATTCAGCGGATTGAAACTACGAAACCAATCAACAGACACCTCGAGATTTATCGATCTTGAGCCAGAAACCCATTAACCCAAAACTCATATGCCCAAGATACAAAAACATCAAATATAGATCCGTTAAGCACAAAACCAAGGGATTTTGAGTCTTAAGCCCATCAACCTAAGAATCTATCAATCCGAGAACTTTTCAGCTCGTGGATGCACGAAGCCGTATATATTAAGAGCCTCAAATATTCCAAGAACAACCCAATCTAGCCATAGCTCGAGAACCTAATAATACTCGACGTTGAATACTCAGCTATAAAACATTAAGTTCGAGCCTAAGAAATGCTGAATGCCAAATCTCGAATTCGATAACTCTTAATCTATAACTCTTAAATCTAACTCTTAATCTATAACTCTTAAATTCTAAGTTCTAGGATCTCGCATTTAGTATCCATAGGCTTGAGCCCACTGAGGTCGAACCTCCCCCCCCCCAAGACACTGTACTTTAACTTTTAAGACAAACCCTAAACCCATAAGCCCTGAACCGATAATTTTTTCAAAATTTCGGCTAGACAGATCTCTTTGAAATTTATTCAGGATCAAGCAAGCCCTCATCCATTGGTGTCGGTGATCGGTTGGAAATTCGGGTCCCTAGAGAATTTTGAACCAAAAAGTGTCATCTGGTCCCACAGAGAACGCCGTGAACGTTCACTCGCGAGATGAAGCGCCGAACGCGATTCTTGCATTGCCGATTCAAACTTCGAGCGGTGTTGCTTGAGAGCACCGAGAATTTACCATCACGTACACATTGCGCGCAATTATTATTTTTACGCAGATATTTCTCTACCCTTTGCTACAAAACCTGCTACAAAAACGCTATTGTAACTGCATGTCTGTCCGACAAGTGAGGATCAGCGGGGTAGAGAAGCTCTCGTATTTTAATTTCACCGCGAAACATATATATAATTCACGCAGTCGTGTCGTGGACGCAGTCGTTTGAAAAGATCGTTGCGTAATAACCGATAATTTAATATTCGCGTTCCCAATCGTTCGCACTCGCCTTGATCTCTCTTCCCCCCTCTCCCCGTTGCCCATCCCATACAACCACCTGCGTATTATGCTCGTTCGTTTGCGAGTGGGCAAGCAAGGAAGGAAAATAAACTGGTGGCGGTCCTGTAACTTTAATCCTCGCTTTCGCGATGTATACGTATTCACAATGATTGCCGTGCGGGAGAGTGAGCAATTTAATTGCAACGGCAAAAACTTTAATTACGGCTGGTCATAATCGTAGTCGGGCTTTAATCCGCGAGCTGTCGCGGGCCGGGAAAGTAGTTTCAGTCGGGAAAATCCGGCAGTCTCCGCAATTTCCGTCCGCATAGCGACCCTGTGACGAGGCACAAACCAGTCCCCCTCCCCCTCCCCGCCCGTGCGGCCTCAAAGTGTCTCGCGCGAACCTGATCTGCCGGAGCATAATAATCGCCAGCCGTGGCAGTCGCGCTCTCGCCACCGGAAGTGGTTTTGTCGTGCGCGAGATAAAGCGTTATCGATCGCGTTACGTCGAGCTCTTTCTCTCTCTCCCTCCCTCTCTCTCTCTCTCGCGCGCGCGACGACATCGTAGCAGGAAGAGAGGAGGAATAAGAGGAAGAAGGAGGAAGAGGAGAAGGAAACGGCGAAGTATCATACGGGCGTGTGATAATCGCAGCATCGTGTGTGCGTTTTGCCGCTTTGCAGGTAACGCTGGAGAACTATTACAGCAACCTGATAGCGCAGCACATCGAGCGGAAGCAGAGGCTGGCGAAGCTCGAGGAGTCCTTGAAGGACGAGGGCCTGTCGGAGCAGCAGAAGCAGGAGAAGAGGTTGCAGCATGCCCAGAAAGAGACCGAGTTCCTCCGGCTGAAGCGGTCGAGGCTCGGCGTCGAGGATTTCGAGCCTCTCAAGGTCATCGGCAGAGGTGCCTTTGGCGAGGTAAGAGACGGATCGATGGCGGATCGCGACGACCGAAGCGAGTCGGGCGCGCGCAAGCTGCACGCGGAGAAGAAGCGTTTCCTTGGCATTTCGATTCCCCTTCGCAGGTGATTCTTGAAGCAAGCGCGAATATGAAGCATCGGCTCGTCTCGCCGCATAGGATCGAGCAGTGTTTTATTCGATCGAGAGCAGAGAGGAACGCCGCCGTTGTTGCAACCGACCGAGCCGCGTGAGAGCTTACAAACCGCCGAAGTTACATTAGCGGTGCAACGTTGAGTACGGGGTTACGGGGAGGGGGGCGGGGGAGATGATACAATCGTACTCGTCGATTGAAACATCAGTTTATCAGAAGCGATTTGAGCGACGAAGCTTTGAAGCCCCGACAGAATGGATGAAATCCACGGGAAAATCCTTCTCCTCGTGCAGGCGGGCGCGTCTGCTGAAAATTGCTTCGAGCGCGGAATCGGCCGCGGCGCGGTCCGGTAAAACGAATAATTCCCGGAGCTTATTCCGCGATGGAACCGGTCGAAACGCGAGTTTCATCTCGCTATACATTTCGCTCGGCGGAGAAATCTCGCGAACAAATACGTGAGCGATAGAGTATTATTTCGGGGGTATTCTCGTTACGTGCGAGAACGTGCATTACACAGACAGGATGTATGCGCCGTTCTCGCGCGCTCCGCAATTTGACCGCATTAGAGATGAAGATTGAGTTTTGCCCGTAGTTGTAACAATTGCAATAATAACAGAAATATACGAAAGGCCTTCTCTCTCTCTCTCTCTCTCTCTCTCTCTCTCTCTCTCTCTCTCTCTCTCTCTCTCTCTCTCTCTCTCTCTCTCTCTCTCTCTCTCTCTCTCTCTCTCTCTCTCTCTGTCTCTCTCTGTCTTTCTCGGGCGTCTGCGGTGGTCTCGCGTGCGCGTTCACGGGAGTGAAATTATCTCGTTGCTTCTCGGAAAAGAGCAGCATTTTTCCTCGCTTCGCGGAGCAAGTGGAATCCCCTTCGTGTAAAAAAAATCCGAGACTCTAGACGAGAGAGAGAGAGGGGGAGAGAGAGAGAGAGAGAGAGAGAGAGAGAGAGAGAGAGAGAGAGAGAGAGCGGCTGTTTTAATCGTTCGCGAGAGACGGAAGCCTCACTGAGGGATTTTCACTGAAATAATACACTCCTTTTTCCTCTGCCGTGTGCGCCACGCGAAATGAACAGGTGAGACTCGTGCAGAAGAAGGACACCGGGCACGTGTACGCGATGAAGATCCTCAGAAAGGCCGACATGCTCGAGAAGGAGCAGGTCGCGCACGTCAGGGCGGAGAGAGACGTGCTCGTGGAAGCGGACCACCAGTGGGTCGTGAAGATGTACTACAGTTTCCAGGATCCTATAAATCTCTATTTAATAATGGAGTTTCTTCCTGGCGGTAAGTCGCGCGATCGATCCTCTCTCGCGATGAGCGCGCGCCGAAAGCGCGCTTCTCGCTCCTCCTGCGTGCGCGCGGCTCTGTGCTCAATCCGTAAATGATCCGCAGGTGACATGATGACGCTGCTCATGAAGAAGGATACGCTTTCCGAGGAGTGCACGCAATTTTATATTTCCGAAACGGCGTTAGCGATCGACTCCATACACAAGTTAGGTTTTATTCATAGGTACGTTCCAGATACGATCCGCAATAACTTTGCCATCCGAAAATATGCAAAAGTTCACTGAACAAAGAAGAAGACCGAGTGAAGAGAACCCCGTGCCTCGGGGTTATGTAAATTTCATTTTTGCACAAAATATGAGCCAGACAGGTCGAGTGAAGGTCAGGCGCGAGCGATTTGATCGAGATCGTCGAGATTCCAAGTGCCGACGACGAAAGGTTGACACGAAGCTTTGACACGCGGTTGTTTGTGCGATGTTTTATGAATTTTTTTTCGGCCATGGAAAAGTTGGTGAAACCACCGCACATCTCGCTGCTGACTAAATCAAACGACCGCGTTGCGTCGTCTCGTGGCGACCGTCTCGTCGGATGAAATTTCGAAACTGTTTCGCTCAAACGAGGGATTTAAAGGAACGGGGAGTATTTGCTGAAAGAATCGGAACGGTTGCTTCGGCATGTTCGCTCGTGAGAAGAAGCTCGTTCAACTCGATCCGCGAGCCGCTTCGATTTAACTTCTTTCACGGTGCACCCCGAGGCTAAGTGTCGCTTTATTCCTCGAGTCTCGCGCTCCCCGTCGTTCCTCGACGTTTCGCGCGTTTGACAAGTGACACTTTCGACTTGTCACGGCTCGGAATTATAATTCGACGGTGCTCTTCAGAGACATCAAGCCGGACAACCTGTTGCTGGACGCACGGGGCCACATAAAACTCTCTGACTTTGGGCTGTGCACGGGTCTGAAGAAATCACACAGGACTGACTTCTACAGAGACCTGAGTCAAGCGAAGCCTTCCGATTTCAGTAAGTGACCGCTCGAGCCGTGCTCGAGCGGGAGGATACAACGAGAGAGGTGTTTATGCAGCGACAGCTGCGTTTATGTCTTTTATTAACCGATATACCTTCGCTCATTTCCGCGCAGTGACATCATGCGGGAGTGGGAGCGGCGGCGCGATGGACAGCAAAAGGAGAGCCGAGAGCTGGAAGAGGAACAGGAGAGCGTTGGCGTACAGCACGGTCGGCACTCCGGACTACATCGCGCCGGAAGTGTTCCTGCAGACGGGCTACGGGCCAGCTTGCGACTGCTGGTCCTTGGGAGTCATCATGTACGAGATGCTCATAGGTAGGAAACCCTTCCGTTGGCTTCCCGTTTTTCTCACAGACGTAACGTACTCGCGTTCGGTCAAATCGTCCCGGTTCTTCGAAGTCCTTTGGAGCCTTTTGTTATTTTTACCAAAAATGATTGAGATAATGTCGATCGGAACAACAACGTAGTGTGCGCTGCCGGTATTCGATATCAGAATTTCTTGAAGTAGAATCTTGGTCGGATCGAGTGGAAATTCCCCAGGAATCGATAATAAAAATACTGAAATGAGGCGTTTAAAGCGAGCGAGGAAGAAAAAATCGATCGACGCGCCTGTTCCTTCCCGTTTCAGGATATCCGCCGTTCTGCAGCGAGAATCCGCAGGAGACGTATAGAAAAGTAATGAACTGGCGAGAGACGCTGGTCTTTCCGCCGGAAGTGCCCATCAGCGAAGAGGCTAAGGACGCGATTATCAGATTCTGCTGCGAAGCGGACAGAAGATTAGGTGAGTCTTTGTGAGAGATTCTTTCCGCTCGCGTTTCTCTCTATCTCTCTCTCTCTCTCTCTATTTCTGGATTCACTCAACAAACTCTCTTCCGATGCGAGATGCGAACGAGAATTAATAATAATGACAATGATGATGTGATGATGATGATGATGATGATGATGATGATAATAATAATAATCGTCACGACTCATCTCGTCGCAGGCTCGCAAAGAGGCATCGAGGAGCTCAAGTTGGCACCTTTCTTCCGCGGCGTCGACTGGGAGCACATCAGGGAGAGACCGGCCGCGATACCGGTCGAGGTGCGATCCATCGACGACACGTCCAACTTCGACGAATTTCCAGACGTGAAATTGGAGATACGTAAGTAGATTGGCGATACGCAGATACATACATTTCTCTTCCCTCTTCTCCTCGATATAAAAACGACCGAAACCGTACTGTATATAGAACTCGCCTAAATAAAAACAATACAGCTCAATCCAGATATCCTTACACCGGTAAGGACTGGTCTCGTCCTCGAAGAAAGACAAGCGACTAATAAACCGCTCCCCTCCCTTTTCGTCTTATTGCAGCGTCCGCGCCGATGCCCCAAGACGGCGAAGTAATATACAAGGACTGGGTATTCATCAACTACACCTTCAAGCGTTTCGAAGGTCTCACGCAACGGGGCACACCGACCAAGAAATAGCAACCCCTCACCTCCTGCTCGATCACCAGCAGCGCCGCCGGTGCTAATCAGCCGGCAGCTGATGTGATTGAAATTCCGGCCTTGGTACATCATCCTCATCATCCGCCGTTGCCGTCGTCGTCCTTGACACTGGCGACGACGACGGCGGCGGCGGCAGCGGCGGCGGCCACGACGTCGCGAACGGCGGACGGCTGACCTGTCCCGCTGCGGGCGCGGCGGCTCGTCGGCCACGCGTCACTCTTGTTTGTATATACGTGATGAGCACGGGTTGTCGTACGAATAAGCGCGCGGCGTTATCACGATTCGGCGATCGCGGCGACGAGCTTAGCGGCTGGTTCAGCTAAGCAACTAGCTATCCAGCCGGTCGGCTGTATCCAGACGGCAGACGGGGATGATATGGGAGAGAGTCTAGTGATAAAGGTGCACAATACCCACAAATGTGGCATGCGTTGGGCGCATGCGTCGATAACGAGCGGCAGCAACGCGATGCGCATCGTCATCGACGAGGCGCGCACGGGTCTGAGCGCGCGATAAGAACGATGCGAAGGAGGAAGACGACGGTCTCTCGTTGTGCGACTCGCGTTGATTCTCGACCGTCGACGCGGAAGAGGAGACATTGTTCTCCTCGATTTTCGTCGTACCGCGCAGGAAGAGGAGATGGAGGAGACGACGCGTATTGTGAAGAAAGGAAATTCGAAGTTCGAAGCGTAGCATAATAAGCTCTCTGTGGTAATGGTATTAAACGAAAAAGGAAAAAAGACGATTGGGAGAGAGCCCCGGTCCCGTGTGTGGTCTTCTCGCACGCTCACACGCTCACTCTTCTTATTTATCTGACGCGACACGCGTAAGGGTGGTAGTGTCCTTTTTAGTATGTTTGTCCGCGCAGTGACGCGCTCGGCTAAGCTCTCGAGTTCAATCTCTCTCTCTCTCTCTTTCCCTCTTTCTTTTTTCTTTCTTTCTTTTTCTCTTTCTTTCTTTTTTCTTTCTTTTTTTCTTTCTTTTTTTCTTTCTTTTTCCTGTCCTTCTCTTCCTCTTCCCTCTTTCTTTTTCTTTTCTTTCTCTCTCTATTTCGAACGTTGTATTTATGCGATCCAATTCTGTGATACGAAGTTGTTGGTGAAATTCGTGTTTGGTAAAACACGTGTAAAACGCCGCGGCATACCCTTTTGTCTGTTAGCGGGTGCTAATGATTTTATTGATGTTGTAATATATGTATACACACGCGTGCGCGCGCGCGTATGCGCATGTATATGCGCTCAATCAACGATAACTTTATTACTTTGGAAAATCTAAGAGTTGTTGGCGACATGAAAGTCTGGTTTTTATATTACGTATTTCCGCGCTGTTTCTCTCTTTCTTTTTTTTTTTTTTTTTTCCCCCCCCCCCGAGAGCTTCGGCCCGTTCGCGGAGAATCATGTTGGTTAAAAGCGAGTGGCGATGCGTGATGCGCCTCTCGTTTGAGATATCGGTACGTTTTATACATTTTATCATTGTGCGATTTTAACGTTGTGTCAACTTTTCGGCACCGGATCTCTCTCCCTCTTTATTTCTTTTTCATTCTCTCTCTCTCTCTCTCTCTCTCTCTCTCTCTCTCTCTCTCTCTCTCTCTCTCTCTCTCCCTCTCTCTCTCTCTCTCTCTCTCTCTCTCGTGAGGCAATAAGTAAACATTTAGCCGTGTCCAAATGCACGATACAAAGAGACGCTAGGCTCTAAAAGTACCGCGAAAAAACGTTAAGAAGGGGGAGAAAGAAAGGAAATACACCGTTAAGATTCCACGGCTCCTACGTTGCCTTATTAAGGTTCCTAACAGACAGACAGACAGCCCCGACCGTATGTTCAAACGCAAACGATGAGCCAGGACGAGCCACTTTCCCGAAAGGAACGACGATAAAACTGTGTGTCGCGGCGACGTGTGAAATCGATCATCCTACGTAATACAGGGACGTGCACACAAATAAACACAAATACACGCATTATACACGCTCGTGTGGAACCGGATAATTTTCTTTTCGATTGCACTGTGAACGATTTTACGATTTGCATTTCGTAGTCTTGCTGATAGCCAGGGCACCTTGGTAATAAATAGCGTGTAATTACGGTAACGGACTAGGTACAACACTCTTAAGGTAACAATACAGTACATACATACACACGGAAATATCAATGTGAAAGGAGGGAAAAACAAAAAAAGAAAAGAAGAAGAAGATAGGCGCACGCGCGCTCGAAAACGTGATCAAGTTGTGGATATTGTAGTGCTAAGTACGAAGGAAACAAGAAGAAATTCTTGACGCTCCTTCTTCGTAACGTTTCGGCGTATATTTCTCTCTCTCCCTCTCTTTTTCTCTATATCTCTCTGTCTCCTTCTTTCCACCTAAGATCGTGAAAATAATAATAATAATAATAATTGCACGCAACTACACCGCTGTACATTCGACGAAGAGAAGATTAGTTTCGTATGACTCTATGCCTGCGGTATGTATCTTAATGTCGTTTACAGAGTAAAAAGAAAAAGTCTCCATGATAGTGTCTAACGAAGCTGAGAGCGTCTAGGTTACGGTGTACTCTAGCAGTTAAGCCAGTAGTATAACCGATGGGAGAAAATAGAGAAGAAGAAAAAGAAATAGAAAACTACCCGCGAGGAGAGCTAGTAGAAAAGCGCGAGAACTATTTTCTGCTATTGCTAGGAAGTTGAAATCTCTTTCTCTCTCTTTCTTTCTCTCCCCTCTCTCTCTCTCTCTCCCTCTCTCTCCCCTCCCCCCCTCTCTCTCTCTCTCTCTCTCTCTCTTTCTCTCAAATCGTGAGTTGTGACGTAAGTGGGGAAAGTAGGGAGTTACGGAATAGGTCTCTTTAATCTCCTGTCGCCGTAGAGTACAGATGCTCTGACGTCCATGCTACTAAGTATAGAAAACGAAGTGATCGCAATTTATTTATTTAAAGAGAAAGTCTAAGTAAAGAAGAAAAAAAAAGAGATACAACAATAGCCACGAGATGCCTTCGATGCAACAAGTTTCGGTGCCCTGGAACAGTGAATATACATACAAATAAATATATATATACATAAGTATATATGTAAAAAAATATATATTATATATATATACATAAATAGACACCGTTTAGCGGAGAGAGAGAAGCGTATAAACACGCGCTAAATTTTAGGTGTTAAATATTAGATGTGCTGGTACGAGAGCGGGTCAAATGTAGGTTTCAGTTTTCTTTCTCCCCCCTCTCTCTTTCTCTCCTCTCATTCTCTCTCTCTCTCTCTCTCCCCCCTCTCTCTCTCTCTCTCTCTCTCTCTCGAAGGGAGCTCGGCAAGAGGCGAGCATAATTAATACAGCGGTCGGCGAACGAGATGTATGTACGCACGTGTACGAGCTACTCTACGCATTTAACGATGTAAACGAGGTGTATATTCCGTGGAGGAAGCACATTGGAAAAGAAATCTCCAAGAAGTAGACTTTATCGATACGTCGGTGTAACACTGTAAATATTAATAACGAGGCAACTAAATGTTACTTGAGAGAAAACAAGGCAGGCAAGCGGGCAGGCAGTTCGAGCTCTAGTGTTTATTAATTGGTTACCGCTACTACTGCCATCGACTCGACTCTTCATCGTGTATGTCGCGCATGAATCGCATTATGACGGGTGTGTTGAGAGCGCGTAACAGCGGTTTTGTCATTCGATCTCCTCGCGTTTTCGCTCGTGTTCTTACGTTAGTGTTCCCCATCGTCGTACGGATTACTGATTAGTTGTTAATTTACGATTAATTTAAACGAACGAAGAAAACCTGCGATAAATATCTCTCTTTCCCCCTCCACCCCTCTCTCTCTCTCTCTCTCTCTCTCTCTCTCTCTCTTTCTCTCTCTTAGTTGATCCTTACTGATTAGGTGTTAAGCCTCTACTTCTTCCTCGGTAAAGGCTTTTGATTTTTTCGTCGCTTTTTCTTACCCTTCGGTTTTTTATTCTCTATCGGTTCTCTCTCTCTCTCTCTCTCTCTCCCTCCCTCCCTCCCTCCCTCCCTCCCTCCCTCCCTCCCTCCCTCCCTCCCTCCCTCCCTCCCTCCCTCCCTCCGTTGACCGGCAGATGTTTCTTAGATATTTTCGGGGACTTGACGTGTCCAGCACTTTCGCTTCCCACAGATTCGTGTCTTCTCCCATCTCTCCTCCCCCCCCTCTCTCTCTCTCTTCTCTTCTTCCCTCCCTTTTCCCCTTCCTCATCTTAGATGCTCGTAATCTTCGAATCCGATCGTGCGATTTTTTTCCGCCACGATACGTAGGATCCTCGATCATGTAATATCACGCATACACACTCACACATGTACACACGTATACACACGAGTATATCGATCACGTACGAAAGGAAGAAGCGGAACAAATTTTACTTCGTGCCGATGAAACAATAAAACGTACCCAATAAGCGAAGTGCTGGCAGTTTGCCGGCAGATTGACTGGATTGACGGCAGATTGGGTGGCAGAATACTACGGCCGATAACTCTACCTTCCACGTTTTAAGAGCGCGTTCTGTCAATAGAGCCTGCCGACAAACAGAAATTGGCAGCAACTTCGCTGTGGAAGCCAAGCCCCGACCCGCTGTGTTCCATTCAAATATATTTAAACGTATTATTGATATAATAATATAATAATACTTTAAACAATTTAAATAATTGTGAATCGAGGCACATCCTGCTTGGTTTCTCCCGTCAATCTGTCATCGCACTCTACTAGTGCGTTCTATTGTATCTCTGTCAGCAAGCTGCCGGCAAAATTGACAGCGGACCTACGTAAAATCTGCCTCTGCGGATTTAGCTGCCGACGACGGGCGGGCGAGCGAGCGGGGCAGAAACACGAGCGAGCCGAGCAGCAGGAAAATACGCCAACTGCTGTTCGTTTGTTATCGTTCTACTTCGATCGCCTATCGCGAAGGCGGACAATTCGACGCGAGAGGAGAGTCTCTTCTCGCACAAGTTGTTTATCGTGGAACGTGCCTATTGCGCGCCACGTTATTCATCCAAGGTCAAGGGGGAATCGTGTGACGCTCGCGATGACGGGCCCTCGGCCGATCGGCTCACGCGCGGAATGACGGTTTGCGCAAAGTGCTCTCTCGAACAAACATTTTGTAATACTTATCGGCTCACGACGCAAGACCTAAGACTTCAGCTCGGGATTTGACGCATGGTGGGCGTTCAAGAGCGAGACAGACGCGACGCGAAACAAGAGTGATCTTCAAAGAGATATTAAGAAAAAGAGCGAGAGCACTCTGAGAAAGCTCAAGAAGAGAAGAGAGGAAAAAACAGAAAAAAAAATCAAATCTCTCTGATATATGCAAACTTCTACCTCCGTCTCGTTCTTACATGTCACTGCGTCGCGCGAACCACTCGATTCGTCCTGACGCGCGTTGCCGAGCAGCCGGAGTCACGCGGAAAAGCGTGGCGCAAGCCTCACCGCGAGCGGTTCCCTCGCTCGGAACACGAACAAACACACACACACTTACACACGCGCGATACACCAGCAAAAGCGAGGAGGAAAAGAGGAAAAGCGAGAAAGAGCAAAGGGGGCAGAATCGCGCGCGCGCGTTACGATATATGCGAGCCGAGCGAGTACGCGTCTCTCCCCGCCGGAGAGAGAGAGACAATGCGATCAGGAGTGTGTTATCTGTCACTGTAACCGCACTAATGTTCCGTAGCAGCGCGTGCGCGCGGCTTAACCGTTTCGTTCCCTCACCGTTTTGTACAGTGATTTAGCTGAATTTCGCAAGCCGTTCTTTCTAGGATGTAGCGTCATAGGTAGAAATTCTTCGCGTTTTAATCCTCCGTTCGAGCGTAGCGATAGCGGACTCTTAGGCACGGCCAGTCTCGCGCTCGTCGTTAGTCCTACGGTGACCAGATAACCAGCGTTTGTGGCGCGAACGGATGCGATGCGACGAAGCGCCGGGTAAAAACGGCCGTGCTCCTTTTCGTCTTGTTCGTCAACGAATTGGAAATGTCTCTCGGGGCAACGGTCGAGGTCGGAAAGAAGTTGATGAGGTATCAAGAAATGCCGTTGTGTGTCTCGCTCGCGATGGTGAGCGATGAGAGGAGAGCTCGGTCACCCGAGCGCGATATCGTCTCATTGTCCGATTTCTAGTGTTACTGTCGATAGTGATAATGACGGTAGTTTCGTTATTGATTGATAGTATTTTGGATTCCTTGCAAACGGGAAGAAATTCGAAGAAGCGTGCGTTTTGTCGCAGCCGCTCGCACGAGGACGGATCTCGTCGAGTAAGTTTTCACACACTCACAGTCACACGTACACACGCGCGCATACACACACACACACACGCATACACACGTACACACAAACACAAAGGACGGTGTCCAGCCGTTCCGTTGCATGTGGCTTGCCGTGTAAAAAACAAAGAAAAAAAATTCGCACTTGTTTGTTCGAAAGAAAGGAAAAACGGAAAAGAAAGCGATGAAGGGGAAACTGCGCTCGCGACTGCGAGTCGCTCGTCGCGAAATGTTTCTCCGAAGGCGGAAGGGAGACCAGAACGAAACCACACGCGCGGACGCACGACGGGCAGAGGTGAACATGTATATCGAGCGCGGATATTTTATAGTAGGCTTGTGATTATAAATCGAGGATTTATTGTGTCGAACGGTCCGAGACGAAAAAAAAGAAAGAAAAAGGACAAAAAAAAGAATAAAACGATGTATAAAGAGAAATATTGCTTTCCATACGCAGAATATACTATTGTAATTATGTCGTTAATAAATTGTTTTTTATTTTAAATCTCTCGCAAGTGTGGATGCGTGTGTGTGTATGTGTGTGTGTTGTGTGGTGCGTGAGTGGTATGTGTGAGTGGGTGTGTGCGTGTGTACGAGCGTGTACGTATCCGCGCATGCACACTCGTCGTCTTCGTGATCCCGAGAAAGCGGCGGACGATTCCATTCGCGATGAAATCCCATTTGCCGCGAGGTGCAATTTAATTTGCTAGCGCTCGCGCGCGGCAGTTACGAGACCGAGCGGAAATTGGGGAGAATAGCTCCGTAACTCGAGGAACGCGGGAGGAGGAGGGGGGGGGGAAGCGGTATCTTCCAGCGGCGAGCGAAAATTCGCAGCGAAACGTCGCTTAATTCGGCGCTAACGTGACGCGATTCCGAGGATCTGCTCTTCGTCGGGCGAGATAAAAAATTGAGATTCTTACAGCGAATGTTTCGGATCCAAGCCGACGTGCTTCGCGAACTCGCTTTAGGGGAATCTCGCAAGATCGCGCGCGATTAATTCGCTTCGATCAGATTTTCTTTTTTTTCTATGTTAAATCTCTCGCAGCCACGGAATCGCACGTTTTCTCGAACCGCGAATCGATCCTCTACGTACGCGGTACGAAGCGCGAGCACCACGTGCACAGCGACAGCCTCTGGTCGCTGCTGACCTCTCCCGTCGGCTGAGTCGCGGCTTTCAGCACGATTCGCGCCGAGGGGATGGCGTTAGCAGTACGGATTTCAATCGCGAGCTCTTGCGAGCGATTGTTTATTAAATATTTGCGCTTGCTCAGTCAATTGGCAGAAACGTCTCGTTTGTATTTTTACGAGCACCGAAATATATCCAAGTTGTCACCTCGATTAGTACAGAGCTCGATTTCGGTGCGCGACTTCGTATCGAATGATTTTATACTATTTCGAGTGACATTTTCGTCAAATGCCGAGCGTAATTGGCGAGATTGTCGCCAAGTAATCCAGCTATGTAACTTGTTTGAAAATTTAATAACTTCCATCTGTCAGATTAATTAATAGGTTCGTTGAAAGGGGGAGAGGGGGTCACTTTTAAGTAAATGTTTTTCTTACATTTTCTACTAAGAAAAACGCTTAAAATCACCTCGAGAACGCTTATTTTTCTTTTTTTCTCTTAATTCCGCGAAGCGCGAACGATGCGGCGGAGGGGGGAGGGGGAGGGGATCTTGCGCATTTTTCGTGCAAGACACAGAAAACAACACGCGCGTATTTCGTATTCATCCCCTAATCGCGCAACTTTTTCATGAGTGTGACGCGACGCGCTGAAGGAACCGGTCGGAGATTCTTTCCGATCGACGCTTGACGCTCGCCGGCTTTTCGCGAAACAACGGGAAGAAGCCGTGCAAAGGTGCCGCGCGAGGAACCACTCTCGCCGACACCATCGGGAGAAACCCTACGTCCCTCTTAGGAGCCGGCCAGCCCAGCGACACGTACAAATCGCACGATTATGCGAGCCGTGACACCGCGCTCGGCGGCGCTTGACTCCGAGAAAATGCGATTGGATTGATCCCGCTGATACATCGCCGTCCATTACCGCGCGCGCGCGCGTTCGCCTTTCGGCGACGCGAATCTCTTAGGAGCGCCGCGCCGGCCGGGGCGAATTTACATCCGTCGCGTCTATTACGGTTACGTCCGTCTCGCAAATTGCATCTGACAAATACTTGCTCTAACGACCAAGCGCCGGGCATGCTGGCGTATCGACACCGCAGAACGGCCGGATTGATCGTTCTACGTCGTGCGCCAATTGCGAATGTGGAATTATAATACATATGCATGTAATGGCACAATAGTCATTATTACGTCAACGGAAAGAAGGTCACTAGGTTTTTACATCGATGAGTCTGAGAATGCATCCGGTGTCCATTGGGGGAATTTACTTTAGCGCGCGCATGTGTGTGTGTGTGTGTGTAGCTTCAATGTGCAGAGAATAAATTTTTCGTCGATTTTCGTAGAGATACTTCGACAGTTCTTTCGCCTCGGAGCTCGTCGCGTCAAGTCTCTGCCTCGATCTCAGCAGAGATTTTTTCAACCGACAACTTGTGGCAGAAAAATATTGGAAACTCCTCCCCAAATTCCGTCGTTCTCTCGCACTGAAAGTGCCCCGATCGATTACTGATAAACTCTGCCGGGGAAATTGATCGTCCTTTAGGAAACTCGTCCGTGTTGCGATGCGCTTCGATCTCGAGATGTGAATGCTCGCGGGTATGAAGTCCCGACACGTCTGGATCGAGTAAAAATGTTCGCGATTCTCTCCCGAATCGTCGCACAGTGGGATGTTTGTAGCAAAATGTTGGCCAAAATTATTTTTTGACGAATTTCGGTTTAAAATGTGCTACTAATTATCTATATGATCATTACAAAGACTTCGTATAAGTTTTTCATGAAATAAAGTGCAAATATATATGTAAAAATATTTTAATAACTAAACAAGCTTAATATCGCACATTAATGAGTATTCAACTGGACAGACTCCAAATTTCTTCATCCAATGAGTGTATTCCATCTTCAGAATCAACATGATTTTCATCTATTGAAATATCACCTCTTCTTAGTGCGAGGTCAGTGAGAAGAAGCATGTCCAATGTTTCCTTTAAAAATCCTTTAGATTTCTTTCTTGGCACGCGTCTCATATTTCTTAGTAACGGGTCAGAACTTAGTAGAAGTCTGTTGATTATGTCCATATTACAAAAGGAACAAAAGGAAACTTCATGTCTAAATAACCTTCGGACAAAATCTAATTTACGTTTAGGGGAAACAAAAGTAATTACTAAAACTACATCCGCGGTTTTCCGCGGCTGATTCTGTCCGATATTTGATCTCCGCAGAGATTCTTTCGTCGTTTCATCCAAGAAACGTAACAGGGATAGGCTCTGAGGTATAACTAAATCCTCCGAGTTTGACATCGAGAACGCAAAAAGATACATTATCGAATGCTATTTTGAAAATTGCATATCTACGTGAGTAACAATTCAATTGTAATAAATATAGTCTAAAACATTCCTTCGTGCCTTTCTCGAAACCAATCCGTAACGCAAAATCTCGCGCTGCCACTTCTTAGAAGAATCTTAAAATTCTGATCGAAGGTGCGTTATAAAGTGCTGAGAATTGATGCGTGCGATACGAGAATAACGTCCAACTTCCGATTAGTCAAATCATCTTCATGTTATAGCGGCCCATTATTCCACAGATATATTCAACTAGTCTAAGACAGTCACTCATGTGGCAGCAGGAATGATTTTAAGAAATTTCACTTTTGCCCAACTTTTCAGGCCAAACGTCCCACAGTGCGTCGTGTTGAAAGCGTTACGATCTTCCCTCCAGCGCGCGAGCTGGAAAGTCACAGTTACCTAGAGTTACCTAGAGAGTACGCATTTGTACGCAAGGGAAGCTCTAGAACAGCTCTGGACGTAACTTGGTGTGTTAAGATCACGACGCCGATGCGTTGTCGCGCGACATTGAGCGTGCGCTAAATACACTCGGCCGCGTCGCTCTCCATCGAAGAAACTACTCGCGCCGGGGACGGATAAAACCGCTGACAATCCGCCCTGGGGTCGCACTTAAACGCCGCCGGTTGCGGCGCTAAACTGCGACGGAGAAGAACGCGCCGCCGGCACTTGACGGCCAGCGGCGATCGATCGCGCGAACACGACGATTGCCGGACGGATAATCGGCCCAATCGGCGATTCAGCGGCTCTCAGCGGCTCAAGCTCCGAACTTCCGCCGCGAACTTTACGCCGCCGGAATGGGCGACTCGTCGTTTTCATTTCCTCAGCAAAAATCCGCACCTTCGGCAACTCGCGAACTCGATTGTACCGATATCTCCCCTCCTCCTCTCTTTCTCTGCGCGTCTCTCTCTCTCTCTCTCTCTCTCTCTCTCTCTCTCTTCATGGAGATCGCAAAGTCCGACGGCATAGCCCGTCGGCAACGAGCGGCGCGAGAAATAATTAATTTTGCAACTATGACGTAGTCTCGCGTGTTCTCGCTCGCGGCGCACGCACACGCATACACGTGAGCGAGCGAGTGAACACGCACGCATCTGCGAGACGCATGGCAGGAGTGGTTATCACGGGGCTGTGATTGGTATTGCCCTATGACCTCCGCCGAGGCACGGCTCCGCCTCTCACTTACGCACCGACACGCACGCATTAAAAGCGGGCCTCCTTTGCGTATGCGAGAGAGCGAGCGAGCGAGCCGCTCGTGTCTGCTTCGTCGCGTAGCTTCAGCATCGCGATGGCGTCCGCGTTTTCCGCGAGCCGCGAGGATACCAATTGACCGGCCGGCGATGGGCGGCAGGAGGGGGAGGGGGGCGGAGGAAAGGCGAGAGCTTTGTAGAACGCGCTGAACAGCGCGACGTCGCCAGCACCGTCCGAGTCTGAGGTTTCATTTCCCCCATTAAACAACGCTCGCCCGGAAAACCGCCCGCCACGGAGCAAGTCTATTTTTTTCTACAGACTTGGTTATTTTTTGTAGGCTTATATAGACGCGGACACTTACTCCGAAGACGGAAAACAAAGACCTGTGGGACCGAAAGAGTTAACTTTACCTCCGAGAAGGCGCGATGCCGATAAGAGGCTCTCTTGGATTTTCCTAAGAAAATCCTGCCCCTCGCCCCCCCTCCCCCGCTCCAATAGCGCGATAAGCGTATATCCCCGTATTTGCTTTCTTTCTTCTTGTTGCTTGATAGCCGCGGCCAACGGTTTCCTCGGCGACTGAGCTTTCTCGCGCTTTCCGCGACGCGCGACGAGCGACGGCGGGAGTCATTAGCGTTCCAGCAGTCGCGCCGCCCTGGTGTTGCTCCTCTCTCTCTCTCTCTCTCCCTCTCTCTCTCTCTTTCTCTCTCTCTCTCTCTCTCTCTCTCTCTTTCATCGACCCCGTTAATTAAGCCAGATCTAAGAGTCTCGGTGGACTCCAAACGAGCTACGACAATCGCTCGATTTGGCATTCTGATTCTCGCATGATTCACCGCGCGCGCTTGCAACCGCCGGGGGAGCCTTAATTGAGGGCGCCGCGATGAAAATTGCGCTACCTCGTGTATTAGCCCGTTACTCGTGTTACTCTGCCCGCTCGGTCGAATCATTCCCGAGCGGGGTTGAGAAAGTCACTTTTTTCCTATCCTTTTTTCTTCCTCAAGGTCACTCGTTACCGCTAACTTCGCTTTAGGGGAATAATTCGTGACCGTTACCGTAACTCGAGGAATAACGCGTTGCAATCTCCGTTACTTTCCCACCAGGTCTCGAAGACCTTCCCCTACGTAATTACGTTAAGCCATTACCGTTCAAAAGAAGAAAAGGAAAAATAAATATGTCGTAAGCAAGTCGCTGAACCAAAAACGAAAAAAGCAACTCGCGATAACACGATGACGACGTAACGAGGAGCATGTCGCTTCCCAAGCCCGTTCTTGCATTTCTGATCACCTAAAGATCCAAGGGAGATAGATAGATAATGGATGAAGAGAGAGAGAGAGAGAGAGAGGGAGAGAGTAAAAATTCGAGCAGTCGGAAACGGAGGTTTCGCGCGGGAATCAACGACCCCGGCCGTCCTCTTCGCCGGCGCAGCAGCTCCGGGACTCCCGGAACGCGATGCGCGTTGCGTCTCTAACAGAGCGCACCTAACGTAACGCGATGCAACATTCATCACATCACCTCGGCGAAGCGTTCCGTTAGGAAGCCGCCGCGGAATCTCGTGAAAAATGACTCCGGCGAGCTGTGGAGGCCGCGCGGAGAGTTCGCGCTCGCGGGAAAGAGCGATGGAGCACGGGAGGAGATTTGGATGTGACTCGCTCGTAGTTAAAGGGTTAATCGAGGTCGGCGCAATCGATTCCTACTCGTGCAATTTATTTCTCGGGGAGTTACGCAACGGGGCCCGCGCTCTGCCGCGCCGATGCGCTTTTCGCTCACGATCGATGGAGAGAGAGAGAGAGAGAGAGAGAGAGAGAGAGAGAGAGAGAGAGAGGGAGAGAGAGAGAGAGAGAGTCGAACACGTGCTACGCCCTCCATCATGTGCGTCTTCGCGGGCGACGGAGGAGGAGGAGGAGGGGGAGGAGGAGAAGGGTCGGAACGCGGGGGAGGGGGAGGATTATCGTCGATTCTCTCGGTGTAACATCGTGGATATTAACTAACTTACCGCATCGACTGCAATTTGCGATCGGCCCGTTACCGCTTGCGATAATTATGTTGCGAGCCCGCCTTTGGAAGTTCACGGCGTTTACGATCGCGCCGCATGCGCGCGCTCATTTCCGTTTCGTCGCTTCAGCGAATTGCGAAAGCCCGCGGTCTTGTTATCGCGATACGTCTCATCTAGGGCAACAACATCCGGCCCGTCTCATGGCGATCTCGCGATAGGTCGAACGGCTTCAGTCGGGAAGAGACAGACGCCACTCGAGTCGAGTCTTGGTCAACCGTTGCGTCGCTTCTGCCTGGGAGAGATCTTGCTCGAGTTTGTATTCCACGCAACGAGAGATACAGCGGGACGATCAGAAGCGAAGAGAAGGCATTGGGATACTCAAGCTTCATGAGAGTTTTAGCACGTTGACTGCTATCGATGCTTTCTCATGCTTCCCAAGATGCTCTCGGAATTACACCAGGCGGATGATTTTTATTCTGAGCAAAAATTTATATCGTTCAATTTTTAAGTTTCTTCCACATGCGGCGCATGCGATACCTTCGCGTTATGCATGGCGTTTGCGTGCGCTCCGAGATATTTCTGTTTTTTTCATGTTTACTTGATGGTACACTGATAGAAAAATATAGTTGAATCAACTATAATCTCACTATACTTTACAGTTCGTTTTGGCGCCAACCATATTTTTATAGTTCCATGGTTTATAGGCGGAACCTGCAAAATATAGTAGAGTAAACACAAATATATAGTCAATGATTGTCTTAAATAATAATTATTTAGTTACTTTTACCACATATATGGTAATTCCTCATTCACAAATATAGTGAGATTTAATATTCGTATAGTTACATCTGTCATCACTTAGCAAATATTCTGGTAATATTGACTATATAAAAGAGTTACTTTTACCTACCATTTTGCATTTGTATCCATACAATAATTTTAGAGCTTAACTTACTATAATTCTTAGTAAAAATATCACATGGTCGGTTATACTATGCTTATATCGTAATTATCACCGATATTATGGCAACACTTACTATAAATATGATATTTCGGACTATAATTTAGTTACTGTATCATCATAGTTCCAAGTATCATACACTTTCCTCTCAGTGTAATAACAATAACAATGTAATTTTAAATCTCGACTCGAGCTACGTGAACGATCGAGAGGCAAATGCGAGAGAGATTTACGGCGGGCCTCCCGGACCGATCGGTTCCCTCGCCCCCCCCCTCCGTCGTAATTAACGGAACGGAAAGATACTCGAAGGAGAGGCACGTTCCTCAAGAGCGCGATATTAAAGGAATCGGCGCGTGGGTGGCGAAACGGCAATTGAAACATAACAAACGCATATTACTCCATCAAGAAACGGAAGGCGCGTCCCCGCTGGGCCTCCTCCTTCCTTCGTTCCCTTTGAACCCTGCGCGACGGTGCGCCGTCGGCGGACATCGATCGTTGACTCTTTAACGAGCGACGCTCTCGTCGCGGCGGGTCGGGTCGCTTCCGGCCGCGGCGAAATTCCGGAAAAGATGCCCAGGACGGAGATCTAAGTCAGGGTCTAAGGTTCATCATCGCGAAGTCGCGGCTCCACGCACCTCGCAAGTGACCGTGGAGAATAAGTACGCGGCACGTGGCCGACTCGGCGCGACTCGCGTGTCCACTCGGGCGAGATGCACCGTGTGTAATGGTTGTTTTCAGAATTCGTCTTATCTCAAGGCGATTAAACGAGATACGTAAAAATGGCTGTTTACTTGGCATCACGGTGATGCAATGGACTGGGTCACGCCACGCCACGCCAACAATACTCCGCTACGAGCGACGATCCGTGAGTTCCCAGAAGAGATCTAGATCCGCATATAGATCCTCGTTTCCGCGCTAAGCGGAATCCATAGATCGCCCGGAGATGGACGAGTCGCCAAGTCCGCACGAATCCGCCAGTCCGTCTCCGCCTCTGCGAAGCCTGATTTCTCCCGATGTCCGTGATTACGAGTAAATCACAGGGAAGCTAATATGGGACGACCGAGAGATCTCGATCCAATGTGCCAATGACATATTTACTGAAATCCGATTTCTTCTATTTAAAGGAGATCGTTATTATTGTTATTATTACTAGAACGGGCAATATCCTTTTCGCGAAGAGCAACGGGTCTAAGAAAATGCGCATCTCTCCTCACCTTCCCATTTTCCGTCGCGACACTCGAAAATCCCATCTGCCATCCAGTGTCCCGCGACACTGTCCGTCGATCGAATTCGACCACCCCTATACTCCCTTACCTCCCCTACACCTCTTACCTCGATCCGCCTCGCCCTAAACTCGTCGTTCGCCAGACGAACGCGGGAGGAAAAATCGCGCGAGAGCCGCGAGGTGAGCGCGAATTCGTCGAAACGTATCACGTGCAGGGAAACGAATTGGGGACGGGGTTGCGGGCGGCGGTTTCATTCATTCATGGGGAATTTCATTGACTCGCGGTGGCCTCGATTGTATTCCGTCGGACGCTCTACGTCGCAAGAGAAAGAGAGAGAATTCCAGGGAATTCATTATCTCTCCCGCTCTCCTCTTCGCCACGGCACGGTGAGAGGTAGAGAGGAAGAAAGAAAGAGAGAGAGAGAGAGAGAGAGAGAGAGAGAAAATGAGTGGGTGAGGAGGGAGCGAGAGGAGGAGCGGTCGCGAAGCGTGCACCGGGAGTTGTTAAAATTATATCGGCGAGGAGAGCCCTCCGCTACGAGATATAATAAGGTCAGACGTCGGGGTTATCGTCGGGGTAACCGTATATCTCTCTCTCTCTCTCCCTCTCTCTCTCTCTCTCTCTCTCGCTTTTCCTTCTCTTTCTCTCCTGGTCTCTCTCCTCTCGCGAGGGAAACGATAAAACGAAATATATGTATACCGAACGCGGCCGTTCTCTCGTTGGAGCCGTTCCAAATCTCCCCCCCCCTCCCTCTCGCCCCCTTCTTGCACCGTTCGCGGTTCTCCACGCCGTTTTCCACGCTGACCGGCGTCCGTTCTAAATGAGGTCTCACTAATTCTCTTCCTCGGCCTCTTTCCTCACCGCCGGTCGATCTTCGTGAACGTCGCCGTTCCTTCTTAGCAGATTGAACCGGGTGTCCGTAAATCGTTCTACACGTTTTATCTCACAGGTGCGCTTTTATTCCACAGCGCGCATATGTCGATATTCTACCGTCTGGGGGAGATGATTCGTTCGCGAGTTGCGGCTCGTTGCGCGAAGCTTGCGCGATGTATCTTACCACGCCACGAGACGAAGTTTTCTTCCCTCGAAGACGAAGAAATGTGAATATCGAGGAGGACGTGGGCGCGCGGAGCGGGGAGGGGAAGAGAGACGAGACGGGATGTTATCTCGTCGCGCTCGGTCTGCGATAACGAGCGCGACGAGAATTCTGAATGAAGCGTTCTGTTCGACGTGGCATACAGATCGTCGGCTGTGCAGAAGACCTCTCGATATTAATAAAATCCGCCGCGCGTGCCTAATCAGAGCGGATCCTCCGGCGTTTCCGCGCGATCAATCATCATTCTTCGTATTCGCGTTCAATCGGCGGGATCGGCAGCACGTGGACGGTGTCTTTCCGCTCGACGAGTCGAGACAGCCAACGTGACGATTCCTCGTTATTAATCGAAGATAATTAGACCCCGTGGTCAATGGAAAAAATGTTGAATCTCATAATTGAGAAAAAAATTTAATCTCACAGTCGCTAGAAAAAATCGAGCTTCGTAATCAACGAGAAAGATTGAACCTCACAATTAATGAATAAGCTTTCCGCTTCCTCCCATGTGAATCAAGAGGTAAGCAAACGAAATGAAAAATTTCCCGATCATCGCAGGACTCAAATCTGACCGAGTTCGAAGTATCACCGAAAGTCACCACGACGACAGGCGCGTCCTCGGCGATTACGCGCGGGCAGGACACGCGCGTCCTGAAATCGCGATAATTCATTCCCGCGAGCCAAGCACGCGCACGCGAGCGTCTACGTCTTGCGACAGACAGAGGAGGAAGAAAGAGAGGGAACGAGGTGATTAATTTTGTTCGAGGTGAGATGCCCCATGCATGGAAAGTACCTGTCAGCGTGCTCTCTCTCTCTCTCTCTCTCTCTCTCTCTCTCTCTCTCTCTCTCTCTCTCTCAGAAGCGCCTTGTTTACGGAGTTCGGCGGGTAGCCACGGCTTTTGGAAGCCCGCCAAGGAAGACGACGCGTTGCATTCTGCCGCTGAGGCGATCCTTTTTAAGGCCGCGAATCGAAGCCACCGTTCTTGCCTTTCCGTGCATGCGCTTCGGCCGCGAGTCTCGTCCCGTGATTTATCTGGGATTTATGTATGCGCCTCCGCGAGAGAGAAAGAGAGAAAGAGAGAAGGATTATGAGGGGAGGGACGCGGCTGTCCTCGTGAAAACTGCGCTTCTAGGTTCGGCCGGGCCGTTCACGGAAGCCTCGATTCGCCTTGATTTGTCGTCGATCGTCGCTGCGACGCGGCCATAAACACGTGGCATGTTCACCTCGTTCGTTACCGGACATCCGCGTGTCGCGCATATGCGAGAGATGCGCCTGGTGGTCCCTCGATGATTTCTGAGTTCGCCGGGCTCGTGAAGCCAAGAAGAGGAAACCGATAGCTTGATGTCGAGACCATATCGAGACGATGATAAGCGACAGATGAAAGGCAACGAAGCATCATCGCGCGCGACACGCGACGACGTCACGAGAGGTGCGCGAAGGTCCTGTCCTGAAATAGGAACCGTTGTTGCCCGCTTTCGTCGGCGCATGTCTCGCCGAGGAGGATGAGAATTTCGCGGAGCGCCAAAGAGCGGCCACTCTTCGGCTTCTTTTTCGAATACCTCCCGGCACGCATCCCGCTCGCGCGTCCTCTCGTTTCGCCCCGTCTTCGTTGTCCCGCCCCTGCCCCTTCGGCTTCCGAAGAGGCGCACGCATCTCCTCGCGCCCGAGATGCATTCCTGCACGAGCGTATTTCAATATAAACAATTGGCGAGCGAATTTTCCCCGGGCCGGCGCGAGTGATTTCTGGCCGACGTGACGGCGATGCTTCTGTCTGCGATCGCGACCCCGCCGGCCTTTCGGCCGGAGGCACTCCGCGCGATCCGTTCCTCCTTCTCCTTCCCCTCGGTCTTCCTTGTTGTGCTTTTTTCCTTCCTCCTTCCTCTCTCTCTCTCTCTCTCTCTCTCTCTCTCTCTCTCTCTCTCTCCCCCTCTTGCCTTTTGCATCGCGGAGTTCTGTTCCGATCATTTCTTCCCTATTCCTCCGTTTCCCTCTCTGTCCGTCTTTAGAACGGACAAGGTGGAAAAAGGGGAGGAAAGACGCGAATTCGTTCCGTTATCAAAAATTATTTCGAAAATTGCAAATCTAGCTGCAACAGGGAAAATACGTGAAAGAAAGGCTACCGAGGAGATCACGTGGACGTTGCGCGAGAGTTGGGACAATCAACACACCAGTAGTAGTACTTTGTAACGTGATATTTTCTTATTATAACATCTGCAAAAAAGACCAGTCGCGTTACATCTACAACTCGTACATACCGCCCGTTTATGCGTCTCGACATTGGTTACATAGTCGGTAATTCTTTTATTACTCATTGTAGCGGTGTCCTACGCGTCGATACGATACAATATATATATATATATATATGTATTTATATATATATATATATTTATTTATTTATTTATATATTTATATTTCTTTGCAATTCATTTATATATTTATATATATATATATATATATATTCATATATCTTCATATTTATATATTTATATATGTATTTATATTTATATATTAATTATTTACACGCGTCTTTTATACAAAAAATGTTCACGACTTTATACATAGCTATGTATAGAACGTCACTCGCGCGCTCTGACGTGTGCGCTACAACACGCTTACGAAATCGCATATAATACATTTTTGAGTTTCGTGAGCAACCGCATCATTGTCGACGAGCAGCCCTCGAGGAGGATCCACGAGTCGGAGGGAGGCGCGACGTTGACGTAGAATCGACAGACGAGGGAGAAGAAGAGGGAGAGAGAGGGGGAAGAGAGAAAGAGAGAGAGATAGAGAGAAAAAGGGAAGGAGCATGTCGACAAAAGGGATATGTGTTGCGCCCGCATTTCGTTATTTGGACAGAGTAATGGCGGCTGCGTTGCCGCGCGTCCGTACAATTACCTCTCGCGACGACAGCGTGAAAATTTCCCGGCGATCTCCCGGCGGGCGACGTCGCCCGGACACTCTGTAAGCGTTTAAGTACTCGATGCGCGCGATAGCGATCGTCCGTCTCTCCAGATCCGAGTCTCCCGACGTCTTCCCGAGAGCAAAAGCGACTCGCGATCGCGGCGTCGCGTGCAATCCAGCCGCGATACCGTTAACTGGATCCCGCTCGAGGTGAGCCAATCGCAGAATCTCTGTCAAGGAACGACCGCTGCTTAAAAATATTAGAAATATCCCATATACCCCTAAGTGCTCCACTAAGTAACTAGCTCGACATTGCCACATTTATCATAACGTAGTATTCAAATATCTCCTCTTAATATCATTAAACAACCCTATACAACGCGTCCAGTCTGTATCTGTATGTACGTGTGTGCGTGTGTTTGTATCGATACAAGTGTTCGCGCGTTGTGTGTGTGTGTGTGTGTGTGTGTGTGTGTGTATTGTACAATATTTATAAGATAGAAAAAGCACCGTCTCGAAAAATCGGGTTTCAATTTTGACGTACGTATATCACATTATTTTGCGACCTCACTTTCGTACTTCCTCCCCCCCCCCCCTCTCTCTCTCTCTCACACTCACTCTCATACATATGCACACTTGTATTCTTCCGCAGGCACATACACTGCATACGCATTAATACGCACACGCGCATACGCACCACATCGCCGCACCGTCCTCATTTTCTCGCAGTGTTCAACTCGCGGCTATTCTATCCTCCCGTGTCTCTCTTACGTCGACTCATCGGAGACCCAGCGACGAGCGATATCGAATATTCTTCATATTTCAATCAAAAATATACCTCGATATATGTATATATATATGTGTGTGTGTGTGTGTGTGTGTGTGTGTGTGTGTGTGTGTGTGTGTGTGTGTGTGTGTGTGTGTGTGTGTGTATGTATCTCATAGCGTTGCATCTCGATTTGAACCTGTTACATCCCGAGCGAACTCACTCACTTTTCCTGAAAAACGCATGGAGCTCTGGAATCGCTTCTGTACGTCGCTAAGCAGAGCGGAGTCTTTCCCGGGAGAAATTTTTTGCAACTATCAACGCTTTATCATCCTACAATCGTCGCAATCTACGTCGCATTAATTTTCCCCACAAAAACGCAGAACACGTAAAGAACCGAGCGCGTTGCATATCGAAGCCGGCGGGGGGGAGTCGCGAAACAAAAGCACTCACTTGTCCCTTCGGGGGGGGGAGGAGCTTTTATTAACGATCATAAATAATAAAACGCATGTATTGCAAACGGGGGGACATAACGGGCCAAGTCGTTGGCCTCCTCTACGATCCCGGCGAGTCAGCAAGATCGTCGCCCAAGTTTCTCGCCATTGGCAGTCGCATCGCGAGCGAACGCAGTCGACCGACCGAGAAATCGGGCATCCGCGACTTCGCCCGGAATATTTTCGGATAATCTCGATAAGCTGGACAATCTCGACTTACCTTCGCCTCGGCACGCCGCGCCGGCGTCGTCCGCGAGTCCCCCGGATTTCACGAATTCTGGACGATCGACCACCGCGATCCTGCGATCCCCGCGAGATTTGATCATGACGATGACGTGACACGCGCAATGGCACTGGCGTACAAGAGAAGACGTCGTGTCGCACTCGACCGTATCGCCGTGTACGCTCTCTTAAGTAACCCAAAATAAAAATATCGTATTTACAAGATATATGCATCATATCGGCTGATATCGCGCGGTATTGTCATCCAAGTTGAACATCGCGTGTGTACGTGTACCTGTGAATAAGCACGCGCGCGCGCGCGCGCGCGTGTGTGTGTGTGTGTGTGTGTGTGGAAATTCGCTCGCTGCACCTCTCTCCCTCGAGGAGAGCCGCTTGCCGAGGAGATCGCCGTGTTGGGCGAGACCAATTCTCGTGGTATCATCGTCGTGTAATCCCCAATATTAAGTAAACGCGATTCTTTCGCGTCTTTAGACGCTGCTTTCGCACGGAAACCGCCACACCGCGCACGCGCGCGCGATCCGTCGCGGAAACGCAAAGAGGATCGATTCGCTTTCGTGCGATTTCACAAGTACCTCCCGATTTTCACGTCGATCGCAACGCTCCCCGCTTTGCATTCCACCCACGACGAACAACGATCTCTTCCGCACCAGCTCCCCCCCTTCCCTCCTCACCTGCTCCTCTCCCACAGCCCTTCTTTGTTGTTCTTACACCGATATAATAATCAGGTAGGTTTCGCTAAAATACCGGATGCGCCGATGAAGCCCGACTCTTCGCTCTTCTCTATCTAAGTATATATACTATGTATATATAAAAATTTGTACAATATATATATTTACTTTTAAATATGTATATATAGACAAACTCTCCGACAAACTTCGACAGCGTCGCGCAGCGTGGTCTTTGCGGAAGAGGCTCCATCCTTTAAGACTAAGACGAAGAGGAACGCGGTGTGAAACGACGACGAGCAAATTTGACGAGCCGCGAGCGATTAAGGAAACAGTTTAAGCGGTAAGAAGATGTAATGCCGCTCCTCGAAGAATCATTTCGACAAGCTGAAGTGCGAGCGCGCGCTAATTACAAGAGTAAAAAAAGATAAACTTGCATCCCAATCCGCAAGAAATAAAAACAGAGCAGTATTACACTAATAATTTAAAGGATACACTCCAGTTTAAAAAGCGAGACTTACAGGATAAAGTACGGAAACGTGTCCTCCGATCACGATAAGCTCGAAATTTACTGAAACCTAGATCGAAATAAGAGACACACACACATAGAGAGATCTCTTATATTTGAAAGTGCGTATGCGAACGCAGAAAGATACATGTTTCCTATTCTGGTCCATATTTCAACATATTTCAAGCTCGTCACGATCGGAGGAGGACATTTCCGTACCTTTCTCTGTAAGGTCACGTCTGAGGTCACGTCGGAAAACCCCCTGTGCGGTGATTCAAGTGGCAGGCTAATCAGTCGATCACACAGTTGTGCTACGCGGAGAACTGAGACGGAGCTCCTTAGGAGGCGAAGGTGAAGAGCGACTCGCAGCCGAAAATCACGGAGGAGAGAGTTGGACGAAGGATTCGCGAAGCGAAGCGATTTGGAGATCCGCGGTTCTCGCGTCGAATCAGCATCTCGTCTCGTCCCGTGGTCGTCCGAAAGGGATATTTCCGAAAGAATATACACCAGCACGAGCCGCGAACTCTCAGGGAACGCAGACTCACAGAGGAGGCGTCAAGACGAATGACTAAGGCCCATGGCATGACTCGACTAATAGCGAGTACTCGGCGCGAAGATTGATTCGAGATAGCGATGGGAGATCTACCGGCTATCTTTCTCTCTCTCTCTCTCTCCCCCTCCCTCCTATCGTTGATTATAAATGCTAATTTATGACTTCTTCACGCCACGCTCGTCCTCCTCCCCCTTTGACCACCCTTGCCTTACCGTCTCTCTCCCTCGTTCCCCGCATCCGCCTCTCACTGTTTCATTCTTCGGCCACGGGATACAACACAACGCTTATCTATCTATCTATTACCCCCTCGACCCTCAGGATCCCTCCGTCCCTCCCTCGCCCACCCTCTCACTCTCTCTCTCTCTCTCTCTCTCTCTCTCTCTCTCTCTCTCTCACTCTCTCTCTCTCTCACTCTCTCTCTCTCTCTCTCTCTCTGCGTCCCTCGCGCTCTCACTCGCTCGTTTTCTTTCGCTCTTTCGCTCACGCGACATACGCACACGCCAGACGCACACACTTACACGCACAATCTCCCCCCTGCCCCCCCCTCTTTCTCCCTCTCGCTCGCTCGACCACTTTAGCGAGTACCAAGTTTTAACGCCCAGTGGATGTTCCTGGACGCGCTGTCGGGCCACTTGGCGCCTCCGCGATTCTCTGAATGAGCAACGTCTTTATTACATCTTTTCTCTCTCTCCCCCTCCTTCCCTGCCCTGCCGCTCTGCCCCATCTTACCCCGCTCACGCCGTCCGAGATTCCTCCCCGTCGTTCGACGAACAAGACGACGTCTCCTCCGCACGCCCACTTTTCTCTCCGCTTCGCGCGCATTATCCTATCGCTCTCGGTCGAACTCCGTTAATGACCGTGCTTAATTCTTCTCCTTCTGCCCCCTCGCAGTCGTTTCTTCATCCTTCTTCGTTCTTCCATCCGTCGATGCGTCTTCTTCCTCCTGCTCTTCGGGATGTCGAGTCGCGTCATGTCCCTCGCGGCGTGGAGACTCTTCGAGTTCTGACTAAAAATGATCCTGATTCCCGAGTCGCGACGGTCCGACCTCGCGTCTCAACGTCTCTCCAGGGAGCGACAGAGAGGGAAAGAAAGAGAGAAGCCAGGAGACGCGAGTCGCCCCCGGACGGAGACAAAGTCTCGGGTCGGCCGTGCCGCCGCCGGCGAAAACCAGGCGCGGCCGCGTAACCGGGCTAATCACGACGTCGACGCTCGCCGTGGACGACGAGTCGTAGTCGCGTCGCCGAGTTTCGCGGATCCGCGAGTCCTCTCTTTCCCCCCCCCCCTTCTGCCCGCTCCGCTCTTATTCCCTCTGTCTACTCGCGAGCGAGTCCGGCCGGCGCGGCGGCGGGCCGGGTGCAGTGACAGTATTATGCGGAAGCCAGCTGCCGCCAGACAGAGTGTCACATCGTGGACATGTAGGGCCAGTTGAAGCTGCTGCCGCTCAGCAGCATGTCCCTGATGAGCGTCTCGATCGGCGTCTTGCCCACCAGCCGCACGAAGAAGAGCTGCTCGATCACCTGCGACGAGACCGTTCTCAGCGACGGCAGCCGCAGCAGCAGCTTGCCGAACCTCGTCGGCTGGTTCGGGTACTGCGTCCGGCAGTACTCCTCCAGGGCGCACTGCGACTTCTCCTGGAGGGACTCGATGTGCGCCACGTCCGAGAGACCGCAGGCGTCTGCAACAGGAAAGAAGAACGGAGGCCGGTCAGATCGGCGGCTCGGTGCGAAGGCGAGCGCTCGCAGCGGGGGTGAAGATACGCTGAAAGGGGAAGAATGCCCAAGCAGGGGCGCAAAGTATCGGCGGCTCGGCGGGCATTTTGGTAACATACTTATTTATATCATATATATATATATATATATATATATATATATATATATATTAGAGATGTGCGAATCAAGAATTTTTATGTCGAATCGAATCGAATCGAATCTCATTTTTTTAATTCGAATTCGAATCGAATCGAATCATTAAAAAATTTAACATGACTACCAAACATGCACATAATGATGGAAGGTTTTAATATGAAAGGGGATATTGATATTGTAATATCATCTTAAAGTAAAATATATATTTAAATATTTAAAGTAATTTATAATTAAGTTACTAATTATAAGTTAAGTTAATTACAAGTTAAGGGTTCAAACATACAGGCCCAGATGTCTCGTTTTGTACTTGATGCATGCAAATATAATGCACGCTAATATATTTGATTCGTAATTGAATCTTCGATTCGAAATTTTCGAATTATTCGGATTCGAATCATAGGGATTCAGATTCGAATCGAATCGAATTACATTAGATTCGATTCGATTCGATTCGAATTCGAATAGTTCGCACATCCCTAATATATATATATATATATATATATATATATATATATATATATATACACATCGTTTTTTACACAGAGAAGAGATTTCTTTTCAAATGTGAAAGCGAAACTTTTCGCGAGAGCAACTTGGGATTTTATTTGAACAGAGGAACGTGGATTCAAATGAATGTGTTGTTAGCACCCATCGAGTAAATATCTCTTACTTCTCAGCTACTTTTTTTCTCTCGCAGCTCGGAACTCGGTAGGAGCCAATGTTTCCGTTGATTAAAGCGGATTTATTTCCGTCACAGCGAAATATATCAATATATTCACTCTTCGATATCGAGTGAAAATATTTGCCCGACGACTCAGAATTGAGAATTTATTCCATACGAGTGAACAATCTCTCGAATTCGAGTGACTCGACGGTCACTCCACTTTTCCAGTAAGATTTCACTCCGAAAGATTTCTAAAATACGATATCGACGTGCTTCCTTCTTAATCTCGTTTCTAATCTCCTCCTCGCGTCGTGCGAAAAAGAAAAAAAAACGGCACGTACGTACGTTAGAAAGTCTCCCTCTTTCTTTCCCTCTTTCTCCACCCCGCCCTCTCCCGATCTCACTCTTTTATCCTCTCTTAATTTTTGCATCCTGGACGATCTTCGTTAGATGGAGCGTATCTCTCGAGGCGCGGAAGGCGATAACTGTTGCCGTTTAATCTACTTGCTAGGAAGAAGCACCTACGCTTTATTATCGGGCTAATTATCGTTGTTGCCCATTAGCCGAGGCATGATTAGCGAGGCGGAGAGTTCCTCTCTAGCGATCTCGAATAGAGCGCGACCGGCCGGCAGGCGCCGGTGGTGGAGGAAGGGAAAAAAGGAGAGATTAAACGCCGGCCTACCGCCGGCGATGACGAGGAGCGAGAGCGGCCGAACGAGTGGAAATCGAGCTTGCGCGGAAGTGCGAATCACGGGTTGCCGCTTTTAATTCGCCGCATATCGAGATGAGCTGTGCGATGAGAGTGCCAAATTTGACCGCTCAATCTCGCGGAGTTCCGCGGAGGCCTTCCCTGCAGGGTGGCGCACGTCAACCCCGTCGTGTATCTTGATGTATTAATACGCGTTACGAATAAGGCGCGTGTAAATATGTTATAATTTAAGTGGACTCAAATTTCATACGCGGTGCAGTTGTTGGAGAAAATTAAATTAAATTGGCGAGGATTTTAGCCCCAACAGCTAAATTAAATATCTAATTTCAGTTGAATTTAATTTAATTTAATGTAACTTGAACTGAACTTTGGAATGCCTGTCGGCATTCTGTAGGAATTTCATTCAAGCGAGTGTGAAACATGAGTGTCAAGGGGGGAGTTATATATATGCGGAGCAGGTTGTTTTCAAGGCTATTTTTACAGAAACGGTTGGATCAATGGACTTGAAATTTTCACAGTGTATTCATTAATGTTCAAAGTATAAAGTAAATTTTATTGAAACACACAAGATCCAATTTGTAATTATAGATAAAAATGCAGTCATCCGTTTGAGAGATCTATGTTTGCTGTCGATATAATTCCGGACCTCTCTCTCTCTCTCTCTCTCTCTCTCTCTCTCTCTCTCTCTCTCTCTCTCTCTCTCTCTCTCTCTCTCTCTCTCTCTCTCTCTCTCTGTCTCTGTCATTACTCTGAAACTAAAAACTAAGAAAGATTTTTAAAATATACGGTTGCCATTGTAGCCCATACTAAAATGAAGGCAATGAAGCCAAGTTTGGAAAAATACTGTATAAAACTGTACAAAAGAAAGTATCGAAAATGAAACTTTTTTCAACTTGTAATCATTAAAAGAATGAATAAAATAAGATATAACTGTGTTCAAGGTGGAAGTGAAAACTACATACTGTATATTGTGTAAAAAATTCAAGTTATTCGGTTCAGTAGCTTTTGCGTAATCGTGTCGACAGTTTGAATGAAAAAAAAATGGTGTTTTCAGATAAACGCCTTTAAAGTTTCGTATATATTTTCCATATAGATAGTAACAAATTTATTTTATACTTTGAACATTAATGAATACACTGTGAAAATTTCCAGTCCACTGATCCTACCGCTTCTATAAAAAAAAAAATCCGTAAAAATAGAAAACGGCCTGCTCCGCAAGCAATTCCTCCCTTCATAAGATTTCAAAGAAAGCTGGACCAAATTTTAGTCATTACACTGAGAGAAAAGTTGGAACTATAATGATATAGTAACAAAATTATAGTCCGAAATATCATATTTATAGTAAGTATTACCATAATATCGGTAATAATTACGATATAAGCATAGTATAACCAACCATGTGATACTTTTACTAAAAATTATAGTAAGTTAAACTAAAATTATTGTATGGATACAAATATAAAATGGTAGGTAGGTAAAATAACTCTTTTATATAGTCAATATTATCTGAACATTTGCTAAACGATGACTGTATGAATATCAAATCTCACTATATTTGTGAATGAGAAATTACCATGTATGTGGTAAAAGTAACTAAACAATTACTTAAGACAATCATTGACTACATATTTGTGTTTATTCTGCTATACTTCGCAGGTTCCACGAGCTATAAAAATATGCTTGACGCCAAAATGAATGAAATAAAATATAGTGAGATTATAGTTAATTCAACTATATTTTTTCTATCAGTGTATGGTCTCTCATAGCGGTCCGTTCGTCTCGCCCTTCGGCTTAGTTAAATGGAATAATAAATACATTATGAATCAACATATATCGCGATTTCAAGAGATATCCGACGGAAGACATTCATTGTCGGCCCGTAATATCGGAATTTCGCGCGTCACGCCGCACACGTACTCGTGTGTTCGCGTGGGCGACGGAGTCGCCCAGACTCGGTCTGCGCTACAGGTGTGACTCGTCATACCGACGCAAGGGTTAAGCCTCTCATGGGGTTGCAGGCGAAAGCTGCCCCAGGGCAGATGAAACCGAGATCCGCGTCGGAATGCACGTGCCAACCGCGCGCAGACGCTGCCAGTGCGAATGTCGGACTAATCACCCGGGCCATCTGCTCGGCTCGGCTCGCCGTTAGCCGTGAAACCGCGCGCCATTGTCTCTCGCGGAAAAGCCGGCTCCCCGTCCTTCTCTCTCTCCCTCTCTCTCGTTCGCACCGGGAAGAGGAGGAGCACCTGCGTGTGCGCGTGTGCCTGTGTTCACAGACATATGTCCTCTGTGTGCTCAAGCAATGCTCCAACGCGAATTTCCGTACGTGCGCTTCAACTTGTTTAGCGAACCCGCGCGGACTCTTCGCAATGCCTTTCATTTAACGCGGCACACTTTGCGATATTTTACAAATGTTACACATAATATCTTGAGCACACATTGCGACGTTATTGTGGTGGTGGATTGAAACGATTATCTCGTGACTGAAATATTCGGAGTGGGATCTGGTGTTTTGCGATATTTCATCCGCGACTTCGAGCGGGCCGCTTCGAATTGCTCGTCAGCGTCCCACGGCGTGTTCTCAGCTCGTCATGGCGGCCTCGCGAGTTTTTCCGCGAAACGGGAGTTTCGCGTGTCGCGGCCGACTGCGACGAATCGCTTTATCGGGAGGCGCGCGTGTGCGTGAAAAATTGGGGTGGCTGTCGGCACGCATAAATCGACGACGGCTCGGGGGATCGAAGTGCGGGCGTGCCGGGGGTTCTCTTTCTGCGAACGCGAACGTGGGACGACACCGTGGTGGTGTTGTTTCGCGTTCACGCGAGCAACGGGCGCGCATAAACGAACGCGAATTCCTTTGTCGTAGGGCCCACGTGCGTGTAATGGGCCATTACGCGTACGCGGAGAAATAACGCGACTCGCATTAGCATCGGCGAGCAGACGACGAGAGTCCGACGAGAGCGGCGGAGAGTTCGTCTGAAATATCCAGCTCTAATTATCCAGCAGGTGTATAATCGATTGTTCGTGTCTTTTTTCTTCGTTTCTTTTCAATTATTCGTCAAGCAAATGTAAGCTGGCTCGGGAATATCTCGAAGCGTGCCGATACAAGAATAATAATTTCAGTCTGACCGGTTGTGATACTTCGATAAGGCTTCATCCATTTAAACGGACACTTCGAGCTTTCCTTTAATCACAGAGAACAGCGGACTCTGGGATTGCAAAACGCAGAGCAATTTTAATTCATGGTCGTAAAAAGGCAAATTGCTCCCTTCTCGTTGGAGATCGAGGGAGATCTCGATGCTATCTCGTTTGTGTAAGATCGATATAATGATATACGCCCAGGCGTATAATGATTAAATTGATGTACAAATACTGTCGCAAGAAAGGATTATGCTATTTAGACATAATTGCGCGCACAAAGCGGTATAGTGGTACAGTGTGAGCCGCATCGTGCGAGAGAAAGAGAGAGAGAGAGAGCGAAATCGCGATAAAGTATTCTTGCATCTCGATCGGTGCGAATAAAAGCATCGCACTCGCATCACGTGACGCAGCTCGCACCTAAACGCATTCATTCGCCTCGCCATTCTCGCTTGCGACACGCGCTCATTGCGATCATTGCGATCGTTGCGCTCGCGCTCGAGGAAATTCGAGTCGAGCGAGTGAGAAGGAGAACCCCTCTCGTTGCAGCCTGCGCTTTTCAAGGAGCACCACCGCCAATTCCGCGCGGCCTACGTAAACAGTCGTTTCCCGAGAGCGAAAATTCATTTCCCCGCGAGCCACGTTATTATCGCCGCCGCGAGTGCGAGCGATGCGAACGTCGGGCTGCTCTCCGTCGGCGACGAAGACGACTCGCATCGACGGGCGACGTTTGATCGTTGGATCGTACGATCGTTACGAGAGGCTGCGGGTGATCGCGTAATAATTATAATCTCCTCGATGAGGCAGATCCGCTGCTCCACATAGAGACTCGTGAAACGATCCTCGTCCTGCGCACGCTTTTTTCTCTTTCCCCCCCTCTCTCTCTCTCTCTCTCTTTCCCTACTCCGAGTGTAATTTATTCCGAGCGCATCACCGCGCCGGGCAGCGACGGTCGAGACTTGATACGCAGAACGACAATGTCCGTTGTCTCGATTTCGTGTTGAATCAATGTTGCCGATTTAAATAACAATGAAACCTCGTCGTCGCGTATAGAGGCACAATTCCGACAGATACAATGACAGACTTGATCTCAGCATGTACGAATATTAGCGATTTTACGAGAAGCTCCAAGTTTTTGTGAACGCCTCGTTCTCAACAAGCAATTGACAAACAGCCAGTACTTGATACATAAGAGGTTCCTTTCTTATTGAAAAAAATTGATCAATATTCTTATGCTGTTTTCTTATGCTTTTTTCCAGTACTCAATTCCCAACTACGCAATCGACACACCTTCAAACAGTCCCGATCTGAGGCCTCCGGGGAATAAACGGATTGATCCTTTGATTGAAAACATTCTTGAAACAACGATGGCCTCCTCGTGCAGAAGCAACGAGAAACATGCGGCTGCTGTTGCGACGATTACGCGGCCGATCGTCGCAGTTCGAGCGCGATCGGCCGATCACGTAGTCGTGTCGGTCCGTCGGTCGATCGACGAGGACTCAATTAAACGGGAGACCGCGAGGAATCCGCCAACGCGCGCACGCGGCCAATAAACAAACCGTCGCGGATTGGCTCTGTGCGATGTCGTCAGCGCCAATTCACCGCATCAGTTCGAATAATACCGTTGAGTGGCGTCTCTGGTTTCCTCCTCGTGTCGTTCCTCATTTCTCTCTCCCTCGCTCCCTCTTTCTCCTCTGCATCTCGTTCCCTCTGCTTCTCTCTCTCTCTCTCTCTCTCTCTCTCTCTCTCTTGCTCTTTGCATGCGTTAACCGCTAAATGCCATGGCGCCTCGTTGACCGAGCAGCACCATAAATTGACCAATCTTCAGCAGTGGGATCCCACTGAGGCCCGTCGCTGTCTTACACGCTGCCGCGCTGGAGACACACCCCCTCGGCGACCCCCTGGGTGCCCCCCGACGGATCCAATCGATCGGAATCCGACGGGTGGCGATTTATCGACGTTACGCGCGTCGTGTAGCGACATTGAATCAATTATTGGTAGATATTCGCGATGCTTCGCCGCTGATAAGACGGCCGAGCGAATGGAATGTCTCTCGGGTGCTCAAGAGAGACAGAGGAGAGAAAAAGGGACAGCTACGATTTGTATTTCTTTCTTTAAGGTACACACACACACACACACACACAGAGAGAGATGGAGGAATGTTGATACATGTGTACTCGAAACGTTTGCCTTGTGTCACGATGCGATTACCCAAGTAGAACAGAAAATCATAATGACATCAAAATGACAAGAAAATAAGCGAATCATGATAAGAAAAAGAGTTTTTCCTCATCATTTTGACGTCATTTTGATGTCATCGTGATTTTCTGTTCTACCTGGTTCGTACGTTAAAAGTACGGATATATCTGTTCACTTCGCCGGTCATTGTCACGGAAGCGAGCGATCGCGATTTCTCACGAGAGGACAGATCGAGAATCGTCAGAATCGCGCACTTTCCGGTCCGTTTCGTTACATTCGACGTCGACGAAGCGCCGAGATAAGAGTAAAAAAGCAAAGGAAGATACAGGTGAAACAAGACAGGCAGGAATAAAAATGAAAATGGGAGGGCTAAAAGATTCTCAGCGATATATGTGCGAAATCTTTCCCGATACCAAATGTGAACGGTGTGCAATTGGGTTAACGAGTCGCTCGAGACGCGAAGCAGTTTCGCTCGCGAGAGCGACCGATATTACTCGATATTACACTCGACTCGAGACCGGCGCACGATCGTCGTGCCCGCGTTCGGCAGGATAATCCCGAGGGTACATGTATATAATCCGGCCCGACGGCAGCAGGTTGCGCAGGAGGGAATAAGAGGGTAAAGCCGGTAAGAGGAGAGGCTACGTAAGACCGCGGGAAATCGCTCGTTCAGCAAAAGTCCTCGCGTCGTCGACGTCGCGACGCGCTTTTCTTGTCTCGAGCTATAACCGTACGTATCGATGTGCTCGCCAGGATGTAGCGGAATCTCCTCTCCTTTCTCTCTCTCTCTCTCTCTCTCTCTCTCTCTCTCTCTCTCTCTCTCTCTCTCTCTTTCTCTCCCTCGCGAGACGCGAGAGTCACGTCCGTGAAATCACGGATTTCCTCTCTCTCTCTCTCTCTCTTTCTCTCTCTCTCTCTCTCTCTCTCTCTCTCTCTTTCTCGCCGTGTTTCCTCCTCCGTCTCGTTTCCTCCATATGCGCGTACAAATAAGGCGTCCGGAGACAAATGACGCGGAGAGGGATCAGCGCAGCCCGACACAAAGCATCCCCTGAGCACCCTTCCCGGAGTCGGAGGTGACGTCACTGACAATGGAAGGTCGAGCTGTGATTAAAGATCGAGAGACTCCGTAAAAACTCCTTCAAAAGTACCGTGGCGGGGCTGAGAGAGAGAGAGAGAGAGAGAGAGAGAGAGAGAGAGAGAGAGAGAGAGGGGGGGAGGTGACGCCGGGAGGTGAGGCCCGCGAGGGAGAGGAGACGGTGAGAGTCGCGGATGAGGGAGAGGGGGGACCTACCGGCGTGAAATATTGCCTCCGCCGCACCCGACAGCTATATGACATTTCCGAAGGGCATGGAAGAATCCCCGCGAAGCCGTACGCCTTCTCTCGGCTCGCTCTCGCCCCCTCGTCCGAGAGATCGCGCGCGCTCTGCCTCTTTGTACAGGGTGTCCGGTTCTTACCGGCCACGGAGGTCGCCGTAGCGAGAGGCTATCCGCGATCTGAGCGAATCGCGCGATCTCAACCGCGACCGCGAGACACTTCTCACCGAACGAGCGCGCAGTTTCGTAGCTTCCTTTAACCTCTTCGAAGACGAATTTTTTCTTCTTTCAGCCGTGATAAAATGAACTTGTGAAAATCGAGAGAAGGTATATTTCCCAGCGTGACATAAGCGTGACGACATTTGTCAATCATACGAGACGAGACTTTTCCTCGATTGTTGCGAAATTTTGCCGCGACACCTTTGTTCGTCGTGTATCTTCCTGTTGGCAACTGTTGCCTGTCAAGAGCGAGACATTGAGACATTGCAGTTGAACGCACGGTGTCAGTATCGCCGAAGAGATTGAAACGCGAGTCCTCGCCTCGGCGAGAGCTTCGCGACCGCCGCGGTCGAAGGTGGAACACCCTGTGCATCCCGAGACCATCGAGGCTTTCTTCGTTCTCCGACATTATGTCGCGTGTTTCCTCGCCGACGATCGCACAGAAAGAGATGATTCTCGATTAGACATGCATCCGACGTCCGTCGGCGAGGGCAAAGACGCGTCTTTGAAGCGTGTGACGCGCGTGATACTCAGAGAGAGAGAGAGAGATGACGGGAGAGGGGAGGGAACTCGCGAGAAATCGAGGATCACGTCAGTCATTTTTTTCTCTCAACGCGCAGCCAAAGGAAGCCTTACGATTCCTCTTCCCCGCGCGCGCGCGCGTGCGGACAGCTCGAAGGTGCGTTAAATCGCAAAAGCATCCAGGACGAATGGCCGAGAAATAGCGAGTTCTTCGCGGAGCCGACTGACCGTGCGATATTCCTTATCTGCACGAGCGTTTTCTCGTGCGTCATCGTCTCGACTCAACACGTAGAATGATCCTGATAGATAACGAAGGAATCCGTCGACAAGGCGCAATCGCGCACGAGCGCGAGCGCGATAACGAGCCGAGGGACGCGACGCCGAGAGGAGGAGAGGAAAAGGTTCATTACGATCGTACGCGCGTACTCGATAACCTGTCTCTCTCTCTCTCTCTCTCTCTCTCCTCCCTCTCTCTCCCCCCCTCTCTCTCTCTCTCTCTCTCTCACTCTCTCCGCGCGATCACAGCGGATAGAGAGGAATACGAGCGCGGCGCGCGTGACGCGACGTATAATTTACCGCGCTTAATTCCGCGCGTCTTGTAACAGGTGACTTACATTAATGGCTGCCATCGCGCGCGCGCACGCGATCCGCGGCTCGGAAGAAGAGCGGCCGCGCTTTATCGCGCGAGCGGCGCGGCGGCGAGCGCTCGCGAGAATCTCCGCTTCGCATCGCATGCGGCGAGTGTACGGCACGACGGACGACGGCGCGAGCGGTACATTCGCGATCCGCCGGCGTAAATTGCCGGCATAAATCCTTTTACGTGCGCGACCCGATGCGCGCGAGCGCGCGCGGATGATCAAGACTCGTCAGCGAAATCAGCGCGGACGAGGACGAGAGCCTGAGCGACGACCGAGGAGGATCCGTCGTGGATGAAAAAAATTTACGCTCGACGAGCAGCTGGCCGACGACGAGAGAAAGAGCATGGAGGTCAGCCTGGACGTCGTCGCTCGTCTCCCGAGCATCGAATCAGCGGGAGACGCCTCGGCAAAATTTTTCGGGATCTCGCCGACGAAACTGCCCCGTCGATCGATTCCTGCGGGCGAGTGTGCGAGAAGGACGGAGATCTTCTGGAACCCTTCTGCCGGTTCGTCGCGGCGGATTCGCCAGTTCTGTGAGTTTTCCTCCGCCAACCGGGATATAAAGTCGCAGAGTCCTTCCGCGGAGCCAACCTGGCGGCGGGGCGCGTTGCTCGAGGCCGAACGAGAGCGTCGGCGAGCTCTCTGGTCTGTCTTTCAGTGCTGCCGCGGCAGCATTTTCTCCGCGTTTCCTCCGACGCTCCGTCTGCCGTCGCGGCCGCGGAAGGCTAAGAAGAACGAGAAGAGGGAGACGGAGGGGAAGACGCGGGGAGGGGAACAACGTGAGGAAGAAAAGCGCCACGGGGGAGAAGACGAAGAGGCGATAATTATACGGTCGGCTAATCGAGCGCGGCTTCGCGGACGGGTGCTAACAGGCGCGTTAATAAGCGCGGCCAAAAAAGGAGCAGCGGCGCGCGGCCGCGCTCCTCATAACGATGAGCGCGAGGCTCATCCTCCTCCTCCTCCTCCCCGGAGGGGAGGTTCACCGCCTCGGGGATGATCGTGTTACCGCTCGCGTCCGGTGACACGCGCGCGCGCGCGCGTACGACTCGTCCCTCCGAATGATAAAGATCGCCGCGGCCAAGGAGATCTTCATTAAACGTCACACCGGATGCGGATGGAGGGGATCGCTGACCCCGACGAAGCGATACATTCGTATCGAACGTATAAATTTGCGCACGCGCGCTATAATCTCCTCACCTCTCCGGTTAACTATCGAGCGAACTGATCTCACCGAGCGCGCGCGGGATGATTGCTTCCGCGATTGTGTCTCGCGATCGACCGTCGGCCGCGGCCGCCACGGGGAGAGTGAGCGCCGTGACGTAGAAAAATGTGTTAAAAGTTCTTCTTATCCTCCTTGTTAAATAACTTTGCGCGCAAAGAGGGCAGAAATAAATACGAAAGGACTACGTGCAATTGGGAAAATGAACTACCTATATGTAAAGAAAATATTGCAGTTTCGGGAAATTATGGCGATCCTCGGAGGACTAAGGAAGCCTCTTTCGCGCGCGCGCGTGCGAAAGAGAGAGAAAGAGAGAGAGAGAGAGAGAGAGAGAAGTGACCAGGACGAGACGGACTCCCGCAGAGGAAGCACTGAGCTTTACGGTCGCGCCTTGATGACTTGACGAAGCGAACGGCCATCGCGGCGAATTCGACGGCGGACTCGCCATCGGCGGAATCACCGCCTGTAAAAGTGGCGCGGCGATAGCGATAATTACGCGCGTTGATGTACGTCGCGGCGCCTCACGCTTCCTCAAGGTAATGACCGTAGACGACGGCGGTCGGCTTTATTCACAGGATACCGTAAAGGGACGAGACTTGGCGGGAGGGTGGCCAGCCGGAGCTTCGCCCGCGACAGCATCGAAAGTGTCGCGATTACGAGGCGCGGACGGCCAATTAAGTTCCTCTTTTTAGCGGCCAACACGCTGAGACGTCC
The DNA here is from genome assembly GCF_003227715.2 of Harpegnathos saltator. Lineage (NCBI taxonomy): Eukaryota > Metazoa > Arthropoda > Insecta > Hymenoptera > Formicidae > Harpegnathos > Harpegnathos saltator. The sequence continues at coordinate 521,410 of NW_020230007.1, forward strand.
ATTCCGCGCGACGTCCCCATCGGCCGTCGCGTTTGAGTTTAGTTCTGCAAACTCGCGCTTTCGATCGTTTTAAACCACAGAGAGAGAGAGAGAGAGAGAGAGAGAGAGAGAGAGAGAGAGAGAGATAAAGACCGATGAGAGAACCTGTCGCTCTGGACATCAGCGCGAATTAGATCGGCGTCGCAACAATTCGGCCGCCAAAATTTCTCGACGCGACACTCATCGTGACGCAAACACTTCCGGCGTCGTGTGATGCAGTTGCGGCGATAACAAGTTTTGCTTGCGTCTCGCGACAACCCCACGCGCGCACCTGACGAATTTTCTTCAAGACGCAAACTCGAACCGTCGTACGTACCATGAACACGAGACGCGACCTGGCTCGGCGGAAGTGCCGAGCCACCATTCTCTCTCTCTCTCTCTCTCTTTCTCCCAACTTTGCGCATCGTCGCTGTACACCGCGTGTATATCGAGTATCACAATATTGTGAGGAGGCGCCTGTTCGCGCATAATGGGTGCACGCACTTACGCACGCATACACACACATACACACACACACACACACGCATGCATGCAAGGACTTGCGCGATAATTATCATAACAACACCGCGTATTTAGAGACGCTTCTCTCTCCCTCTCCCTCTCCCTCTCCCTCTCTCTTTCCTTGGTCTATCCTCGCTCTCTATTCCCTTTCTCTCCGGTCTCTATCGCGACTACGCATCCGGGCGACACGCATTTAACCGGAATACACACCCCGTCATAGGTGGCCCACACGTACGTACAAGCGTTCCGTTTAGGAGTTACATTGTCATGTTAATGGTCGACAATGCCAATCCTATTACGCCGTTCGGGTAGCGCGCGCCGCGGGCCCTTTCGAGGCCCGCATCGGATCGGCCGGCTCTTTCTGGAGTAGCTCTCTCTCTCTCTCTCTCTCTCACCCTCTCTTTCCCCCGCCCCGCTGCTTTCCCCTCAGCGGACAGGCACAGGTAGATCCCCCGGCAGGTGCTGCGAAGGTCAAGTTTTTTCGCCATCGACGCTCTTCTCGCGCGAAGCACGTCTGCCGGGAGATGCGTGGCGCGTCGTCCTGTCTACGGGAACTCTCCTCTCTCTCGCCTTCCCGTTCCCGTTTCCCGTTCCCGTTCCTGTTCCTTCCCTCCCCTCAGCCCTTCCTCCGCACCCTTTCTCCCTCCTCCTCTGCCTTGGCGGGTCCCGTTCGCCCGGCGGCTCGGTCCCTCGGCTTCGTCGCGCGAGAGATCGCGGACCGGTTTCGAGAGCACCCGGGGCTAAATGTCAACAACGGCATAACGGCCTGGTTAGAGGATTACCAGCGGCGGACGAGGGCTCCCCGCCCGGGGGGAGGGGGGAGGGGAGGGGAGGGGAGGGTAGCGCCAGACAAAAGGTCGTGAACTTTCTACGTGTCATAATCCGTCTGAGAGGGAGAGTTTCGTTCGCGCGCGCGCGGCCTCCGATCTCGCTCTTTCGCGCCCTACGTGCCCTTTCTACCTTCCGATCCGTTTCTTGCCTCGCGTTTCTTGTCTTCGCGCGCGACAGGCTCCTGTCACGTCGGCACTCCGGGTCTGATAGGAGCGCTGCTTTCGTGCATCAAGCGGACCAAGCCGCACGCCGTGTATTCGATAATTTGATTCTCGTCGCTTTACGAGACGGAGATATCATCCTGCCTTTTGCATTTTCCGTATGCTACTTGACGTTATCGGCCGTGTCGATGTGTCGGTCGTGTGTATTAACCCACGTCAGGTGAATGTAATATATTTAAAAGGTATACTTCGTAAAGCTGAGGATATTTTCAGCTTCCGCCTGATGGAAACATTGTCCCGACTCGCGCGCTCCGTCGGAGGAGGACAAAATGTCGCTGACGCAACCGACAAATCTTTCCGGTGGAATTCGAGCCGTGAGTATATCCCGAGCATATTATAAAAAAAATCTATTATCTATATCCCGCGTGTTATGTAAAAAATCTATTATCTACAATCGCATATCATAAAAATCTACAGTCGCGTATTATAAAAATCTGAATCGAAATTTAGAAAACCTGTGAAAATGTGTCATTCCAGCGAAATAAAGCTGCCGAAGAAACCTCGAACTGTCGGGATGAAAGAAGTCACAGGGAGCGACCTGCGGTCGCTCGTCTTTTAGATAACTCGTGTTCGCGCGCGACCCCTTCCGCAGGCTCCGCAATCTCCCAGGTCACAGAGCGCATTGTTATTCATTCCATTCCATCTACGGCCGCGAGACGGCGGGAGAACCACTGCCTGGTTAAATCCCGAACACGTCGAGGGTCGGCGGCAAACATCGAGACGGGGATTAGCGGAAAGTCGCTTTTCTCTCTCTTGCGTATCTCTTGCGTGAGGTCAGCCGACAACGGCGACGATTAGCGCGGCGACGTCGATTCCATTGTGCGCGCGCGCGCGCGCGCGCGCGTGTGTGTGTGTGTGTGTGTGTGTGTATGTCGGACCGCATTGTGTAATCACCGGGACTCGGGGCTTCTCGGTGGAAAGGGACGACGGTGCATTTGTTTATACACCACTGTTCAGTTCTCTAATTCGCGCGGAGATAACGCGCGCGCATTAATCGGCAGAAGAAGGGCCCGGAGGGCGGCGCGGAGGGGTCGCGTTTAAAGGCGAAAGGGCGGCGTGGATGTGGGTCAAGCTCGGCTTGTCCCGTTTCGACGACGGCAAAACAAGTTTGCCAATAAACGCGAGGTCCAAGAGGTTTTAACCCCGTCCCCCCCCCCCCCACCCACCCTCGTGCGTCATTACGCGTACAGCGACACCCGAAGACGCGTAATGGATAATAGCGGCGCGATCTCGGCGCCCGTTGCTTCTTCGCACCGTGCAATTTATCGCGTTCGTGACGTAACAGCCAATAAATTCATAAAATTTGCATTTACGAAATTTGCATATCGAAACGAGTGAGCCAAAGTTGCCGCTTAACAACGACGCGTCAGTGCCTTACGGGAGAGAGTCGTCACGGTGACGTTTCAACGTGCTCCTCAGATTGTCATCTCAATCTCGCTCGTCGTAAAAATTGTTTAGCGGCGATCCCGTCTCCTACTCTGCGAGAAGGTTACTTCCAATCCAGCGGATCGACCGTCGTGTCTCGTGAAAGCTCTCAGAGCAGCTGATCGGAGCAGCCCCGGGAACAAGTGACGGGCCAGGACGCCGACGTTAACGATCGCGCCGGCGAGAGCCGCGCGGCAAACACGCGCGATTCGCCGGAGGATTCGCTCGCAGCCGGGTCGGCGGCGCGGCGGAATGCCGCGCCACGGGGAATCTATTGATAAATTCAGTGGGCACCGTAAACAATGCGGCAACAATGTCAATTATGCGGCCGCCGATCGCTCGCGCTCGCCGGCGAGCCGCAATTAATCGGACGCGCGCGCGCGCGACTTTACGCGGTAATTAATTGCGCCGCGTCGCGTGCGTGCGTGTCGGCGCGTTTGTCCGCGTTGGCCCGCAACATTACACTTTCGGTGCCGGCGATGGCGACGCCGGCGATGGTGATGTTGGCCGCAGCGGCGACGGCGATGCTGCTGCTGATGGCGATATGGTGGTAGAGGGGTGGTGCATTGGACGCGCGATGCCGCGAAGCCGAGGCTCTCGATCCCCGCCTCGACCTCGCGCGACCTCGGCAACTTCGCATCAACTACCTCCCGACAGAGTTTCCTCGCCGGCTTCCACCTTGCGGAGCTTCAAACTCGACCTCATGCTCTCTCTCTCTCTCTCTCTCTCTCTCTCTCTCTCTCTTTCTCTCTCTCTCTGTCCTCTTCCCTCCCACCCTCGCTCGCTCGCTCTCTCTCTCTCTCTCTCTCTCTCTCTCCTATCCTCTTCTCTGCCTGGCCTCTCGCCCCGGCTCGTTCCGCGATCGTTTATTTTCAGCCGGGGCACTTTAATTAAAGCGACTCGCCGGCTGTATAACGCGCTAGTTTCGACCTGGAACGCCTCGCGCGACTCGTCGGCCGACATCACCCGGCTGTCGCGGCCGGCCAAGCCACTCGGAATGCCATTTCCGTCGGTTGCGACGCGGAACTTGGCGCTTTCGCCCCGTCCCTCCTCGTCGCGCCCATCGATTCGCGAAGATTCAGCGGAAGAGAGAGAGAGAGAGAGAGAGAGAGAGGGAGAGAGAGAGAAGGGGAGAGAGAGAGAGAGAGAGAGAGAGAGAGAGAGAGAGAGAGAGAGAGAGAGAGAGAGAGAGAGAGAGAGAGAGAGAGAGAGAGAGAGAGAGAGAGAGAGAGAGAGAGAGAGAGAGAGTGAAGCGAATGTCGAACCCGCCGAAACTCTACCTTCGGTTCCCGATCTCCGTTTCGGAGTCCAGCCCGGCTGGCGTGATGCATTATCCATGCGCACGTTCGCCGACACGCTCGACGGGCTCATCGCGCCTCGATCGCGATCGCGGACATCGATATCTCGCCGGCGTGTCGACGTCGGCGAGGTCGGCGATACACTCTCTCGCCGGTGCCGCCGCAGCCGCGTGCCGGGCGGCCGCGTGGGCGCGTAATGTATTCTTGGGATAGACAATGTGGCGGGCACGTGGGCTATAGAAGCCAACTCGACCGGACTCGGTGCGCCCTCCCCGGCCTGGGCCGGCCTCCCCGCTTCGCGGGGGCCCCATAATGAAGCGTTGACGCGGGTATAAAACGAGCGCCGCTCGAGACAATGGAGTGATTGAGCGCGGCCAACGCCAAAGGGTTGCCCGCCGTCAACCCCGGGGTGAAAATGTCAGTAACCAAATGTCAGGTCTTGTGCCTCGGGCCTGGAGGCGAGAGCCTCCGCCGCCGCCGCCGCCGCCGCCCAGTCGCCTCGTTTCCCTACCGTGCGCGCGCGTTACACCACCGGCGTCGTCACACCCTCGCGCCGCGCCGGAGTCCTTCTTTCGGAATCCCGAGGACCTTCCGTGGTCGCCTCCGCCCCGGGCGGAAGATTGCGCCGCGATATTCGCCTCGCGCGCAGCCCCGGAACGCTCGGTGACGTCGTAAGAGGGGGGCTGGAGGGAGGGTCCCTTTGGCGAAGAGTGCTCGACTTGATCGATTCGTCGGATAATTCGCTTTGCCTTTGCCGAGGCAACAGACGCGTGAAAATTTTAACTTGGAGTCTGAAGTGCCGCTCGTTGCGTAGCAGGGCAAATCTCATTGGGTGCGTGCATTGCGAGAAAGATCCTGCGGCGAAAGGATTGCTTTGACTGAGACAAACCCAACTGAATATCATGTTAGGATGCAGGATTTAATTACTATGTTATATTACAAAAGCGACCTATGAATATGAACGTATCTCATACGCGACACGTATTGAAACGCGGCAGCGAAGATTTCTCGCCGACGCGACGTGAAAGTCTGAGAACGGCTGAGGACTTGGCGACGACGTCGATAACGACAATGACTCATCAGCAGTCTCTGTCTCTCAAACACCTCACATCTGCCCCACGACTGCGTCTTAGCCCTTTCTGCTTAGACTTTTCCTCCGCGCTCGCGAACGATCGGCACGAGCCCACCGCGCAGCTCGACGGTCCAAGCAGGCGAACCGCAATCTCGCGAACGACGCAAAGTCGGGAGCGCCGAGATAGTGCGAGGAAAAAGGGAGAGAGCGACGCGGCTTTAAAACCACTCTCGTCTCTTCCGGCGAGCGTCGCCGCCGCCGTCGTCGTCGTCGTTGTCGTCGTCGTCGTCTATGAGGTGATCACTTTTCGGGGGCGGTGGGATATTTCGACGCGCGCGAAAGGGTCGGCGGCGTCGACGGGGCGGTGAGACGCGGTAAAAGCGCGGCACCTCCTTCCGGCATATTTTATATCCGCGAACGCGTCCTTCTTCCGAGAGCTCCACGCGACGACGGCGGCAGAGATTGCTTCCTCGTCGGAGAGTAATGCGATTTTCGGCCCGCGAGATTGACGCTACCGAGGGTGCCTGGGCTCCTTTGTTCCCGCGACGGGAACGGGTTAAGTGGACGCGCCAAGGAATTGAGTTTGTCATTTTATTGCCTTTTATAATGCACGCGTCTCTCCGAGATTGAAGCGGACGGACGCGAGTGGAGCTCGGCGCGTCGTGAGTCCTCCGAGAAAGAACGAATAACACGAGGGAAAAGCGTGCGCGTTGTTCGCTCTCTCGGGGAGTTTCCTCGGCTGAAAGAATTCGGCCGGAAGAAAATTTCGAGAACGAGAAGCGAATCTGACTCACTTCCGCCGTAACGGGGAAATATTCGATTCTATACATTTATTCGTGCGGATAAGAAATCCGCTCTGAGTTGAGACACAGATTTTCTTTGCGAAGAACCAACGTCTCGCGCGTGCGTGCGAGACGATTCAATTCCCTCCACGTTGTAAAGCTAAATCTTTTCTTCATTCACATAAGAAAAAGAAAAAAGAAAAAAGATGAGACGTGATGAGACGTAGAAAAGTCTCTCGAAATAAATCCGGATAACAGACGAGTGGAAAAATTCGTTTTTGCGAGTCGATGGCGAGTTGTGGCGGTACATCCGTCATTTTCAGCTGTATTCCGTGCGCGAAATTCAGGAGGAGATACAACTCCATGTGTAATATAATATATTTTGCAAACACGCATTACTATGTATGATACCGATCGAGAACTGCTGGTATTCTGCTCCACTCTGGCAATCGGCGATTATTATACTTAGGAAATTACAAGCTGCCGCGCGCGCGCGCGCACGAGTGTCCCCGACGCGCCCGCGGCGTCGCTCTGCTTCCGCAACGTCCGAATCCCGTTCGACGTGTTATTAGAACTCCGGATAATAACCCGTTTCCACGTAACGCGGCCGCGATTTCCTAATTTGACAGTTAACACGTAGCAGGCTTTCTCCGTCTTCAATTATCCCCGGTCCGGTATTCCGTGACCGTCGCTGTCGCGCGTATCGCACGTCGCTGACGTTCACGGACGCGCGACATGGAAGCATGCCGTGGATGAGAGAGATCGCCGGGGCGGGTAGAATAAATATAAATAAAAGAGGCTCTCTCGCAGAGAGTCGTTTTCGAGCGGGTTTGAGATTCTGCGCAAGCGCTCGCTCGCGCGCGCGCGCGCGCGCGCGAAAGAGAGAGAGAGAGAGAAAGCGCATGAGATCCGCTCGCGGATTCCCGCGGTGAGCGTTAATGGAGCTGTCGCTCGCGTTCGCGATAGGCGGTGCTCTCTTCGTGAGCCGGCGAAGCCGCGAGTTTCCGGCCGGATCAACGTCAGCTCGCGCGCAGAAACCCTGGAAACACATTGTAGCCGGCTGCTCGAAAGCGAGCCCGGACCGAGTCACGCCGGCTACTCGGGCTAGATACTCCAGAGGGAAAGAGCGGCCGAGCGAGAGCGAGAGAGAGAGAGAGAGGCGTTACTTCGATTCCAATTAAAACGTCGGTCGCCCTTTGTTAACCCGACACCGCCGGAGCGCGCGGCTCTATCCTGTTTTCCTAATAAATCTTGCCCTGAATATTTAAGCGCGCCGCTGGATTTTACATACTTAATTTCGGCCGTACGCGCGTAGTATGTTCACGCGTCGGCGAGGCGACGAGGGTGATTGTTGACTTAGCCGCCGTGTGATCCCCCTGGGGCGTGGATTTTCGAGAGTCTTCGACCGGGCGAGCAGACGCGTCCGAATCTCGCTCGACCGCATCTCGACGGACTCTGTCGTGAGTCGATTAGCCGCTTCGCCGCGGCAACCCGCGAGAGCGTTTTCACGCGTCGCGGCTGAGAGCTCGGACGAGGACGAACGCTTTTGGAAAATCGGCATGCGTATACACTGTGTGAACTTGTCTCGACTGTTAAACGTACGACAAGAAAGACGTGTGTTTGATTTTCAGCTGCTCTATTTCATCTCGGAAGCTTTGCATCTTTCTTTCGATCATTCAAGCGAGGCGATAACAGCGGGCAGCTCTTCAACGCTATTTGCGGTTGCCTGCTTTTCCCTCTCCGGTATATTTTATAATATCGCTCTCTTCCGCTTGTCGCAGCAATAAAGTTTATTATTATTATTATTATCATCATCATCATCATGATGTGTCCGAAGGCTAAGAAAATCGACGCTTCACGCATTTCCTCGCGCGCGCGGAGATCGCCGTTCGATCCTCGTCGCTCAGCCGGCCGTCGCGTAATCCTCACGCGCGATTTTTCCGGCGAACCAAGCAGGACGTGGCGAGGCGAGGCGAGGCGAGGCGAGGCGAGGCGAGGCGAGGCGAGCCGCACCGGCTACGGGCGATTTCATCATGAAATTGCTATAATTATCCCGACGCGCGTACTCGCGCGCTCACTCGCAATAGCAACGGCGCGACCCGGGTGAGCATCGGTCGAACGGGTCGAACGGTGCCGATCCGCGCGCCTTCGAGAGGGTAATCGATCAGCGCGCAGCGCGCGTGCACGTGCCGCCACATTAGCATCCGTGCAGCGCTCATTAGTCGCGCGTCTGAAAGACGGTAAAGTCCTTAATCGCTGAAACATCTGGATCGCTGCTCGGCTCGCCGTCGCCGCGACACGCGTTGTCGCGAGAGCCGGCCTTTCCGCCGCCGAGGAAATTCTCGCTTACGTGCCGCCGAGCGAGATCGTGTTTTTCCTGCGTGACGACTCTTGCAAAACCGACGCAATTGCCTCTGTCTCCTTTCCTCTTCTGTTCTCTCTCTCTCTCTCTCTCTCTTTGCTTGCCGCTTATTCTCTCCGTCTGCCGCTCGGTTTCACGCGTTTTTTTCCCTCCCGACTCTGTTTTTGCCTTCGCGCTCGACCGTTTACTCGAGGCACGCGTGAGCTTACGCAAAAGCGAGCGCGCGCGAGCCGCGGGTTCATTCAATTTCATTTCGTCCCCGGCGCGCCGCGCGTTTCACGCTCCGCTAATGCGCTAATGCGTCGAGAGATCGATCGATCGCTCGCGCGATCGAGCCGGCTGTCTCGCCTCGCGGAGCAAATTTCTCGACGGACTCGCTACGAGTTTTCTACAGATTTGCAAAATCGGACGACTTATAGTATTTTGGGCGACAGAATCTGCAAGAAACAAGAAAATCTCGCTTTTTTTGCAAAAAATTACAAGCCGTCCGAAGACTGCAGATATAACGTAACTCCGGGAGATGTGTCTAACTCGCAATTTGAGAGGCAAGTTGCAAGGCTCGTCGAGCTTGAAAGATGCGCTCGCTCTCTCTGGCAAAATTGACAAGAATTAGGAAATTTACTTGACAAGAAGCCGACTAGAAATTTTGATCAGGTTCACCTAATTGATAAGGACTTAATAGGGTGAATGAAAGGTAGTCCTAAGTAAGTCAGTCCTTATAATGTCCTAACGACAAATGAGTAAGGAAGGAGTCTTTATAAGGTTATAATGATTGGATCCACATTAGGACCTTAATATACCAACCTAGTGTATGATATAATATGGTTCAGTTAATCAGGTCCTTGTCGGGATCTTATTCATTGTACCTAATGTGATTCGCATTATCAAGTTTTAACAAAACAATTTTTGAGTGTCATTTCCAAACATAAAGATGTTTGCATTGAAAAAACACTTCAGATCACTTGAATATATTTGTAAAATGCTGTAGAAACTAGCCTTTTTTAGCAGTCAATAAATAGTTGTAAAATTAACGCGACATGCAACTTTTCTCTTTAACACTACTTTATGTCTTGTCACCTTGTGATACTTTATAATCTTGTGATATTCATTTTATGTTCCTTTTCCGAAAAATTTCACAAGTATGCTCAAGCGATCTAAAATATTATTTCATGCAAATATCTTTCTATTTGGAAGTGACATGAAAGAATTTTCAGCCATGTCATTTCTTATTTCCAATGTCATCATCCAATATAGCCGTGGCGAGTAATCAGGAGCCATAATTTGAAAAAAAAGAAAAAAAAACATAATAAGGATTCCATAAGGTAACTCAATAAGGACCTGACTATGAATCCTTACTAAGGTCTTGATATCCACGCTGCGTTACATGACTTGCTAGGACCCGATAGTATTACCTTATTGGGACCTGATCCAAATCAGGTCCAAATGAGGTTAACCTGACCGTGGGATAAATTTCTAGTCGGGAATTCAATCGAAGTTTGATTGGCAAGAATTAAGAAAAATCACTTCCGTCGACATTTTCACGAGACGCAGACAAACTGCAATCTCATCTGTAAATCTTGCGGATAAGAGAGATCGAGTGTGATATCGCGACTAAATTAGCGATGCGCGTGTGTCGTTGCGACACTTTCGTCCACTTTCACTCTCTCGCGTCCAGCGCGCTCCAGCCGGCTTTGTGTGCTCGCGCAGGCATTATTAGTTTCGCAGCTGGCTCTACAGGCGGAGGGGGAGGGGGGGGGGAAGGTGCTTCTTTCGAGCGAGCGAGCCCAGCCGCCTGATAGCGCGAGAGAACGTTGCGAAATAGTTGATACGCCGCGTAATGTCTTATAATACGCCGCGCGCTACATTATATTGCGCGCGTGCGCGCGTTTTCTCTATACGCGCGGACTTCTGCCATAAACGCAATATCCTGCTGGTGCGTTTATGTGAAACGTGACGGCCGGTCGCGAGTAATGGCTAGGAAACCAGTTCCTAGCACGAGGCGCGTTGCCGCCCCGAAGTGTCCGAATGGTAAATCGTAATCTACCGCCTTCCGAGACCCGGCGATCGTAATAGGATCGGGAATAGACGAGGGAGCGCGCGCGCGCGCGAAGGAGGCTGCACAGATAAGTAGAAAGAGAGAGAGAGAGAGAGAGAGAAGAAAAGAGAGAGGAGGGGTGGGGAAAGATCGTGATATCACGCGATATCGCGGTACCAGAGGTGGGCTCGTACGTCATAGCGAGCGATCGTTAGCGCGACTTTATTATTAGGAGGCGCGAGACGGTGGATTTGAAATCCACGCGAGCGCGACCTCGACGGACCCGTCGCTGACGTCGCACGCACGCTGCGTGAAGCGAGTCGATGATATCGGCCTGTGAACGCGCCTGGTTAATTACGAGGGAGCCATGTCGAAGAAGTTTCCGACGCGACGCAGGTGGCGTTCCGTCCTTTCGGCTCAGCTGGGTGGATCGCGGTTTGAGAGACAAGTTGCAAGTTTCGTGAAGGCTCGTCGAACTTAAAAGAAAGATGCGCTGTCTCGTGGGAAAATTGACAGAGAAGAATTCGGAAATTTACTCGACAAGAATTTAGTCGAAGTTTGATGAAGAGAGCAAGAATTGGCAAGAAAAGGCTCTCTCGGTAGCGAGGCAGCGGCGCCTCGTATCGGTACGAGATCGGAAGTCCTCGCAGGAAGAAACAAGACAGATGTTCTGAAGATTCACTCGGTGTCTCTTTTGTGTCTCGAGAATCTTACTCTGAGCGATTAGACTTTTTTTCTGTATTTCTCAGCTTCCCGTAACTGCAAGCAAAGATGAAACGGAGGACGAGATTTTGAACTCGTTGGACCGCGAATCCGGAAGTGGCTACTCTCGCGAGCATAAAGTACATCGATACGTCACGCCCAAAGTTGCACACGTAATTTCGCGTCTCGACGTTGCTTAAGGGGACTGGAGGATTACAGATTGCTGAAAAATCGTGCTTGTTTTTGACAATATTTTGCGATGAACTGCGATGAATAAATGTGCAAGAATGAAAATTTTAGATATATTTATGCAAGAAGAGCAGAAAAATTTTGTTTATTAACAAATACTCGTACAAATATACGATATATATATAGCTGAAATAAATATATTCTCCTTTTTTTTTGTTTTTTCAAGTTTTCGTTTTTGCAGTAATATCTCGGCTCTCGGTGGTCCGATCAGAGCGAATTTTAGCGAGAAATCTTAAGGAGGCTTATCATTATCCGGTAGGGCACTATAAAAAGAATCGAATCAAAATTAACAAAACGGCAGTTATTATTAGGAAAAAATTCAAATTCTTCAGTTCTTTTACAATAAAAAAATTAATATCTCGAAATGAAACATTTTGACGGAGTTGCCCATGGTTCACCTGAGAGCCATATGAATGAATATTATTGCTTTAAAATTTCAAATCGATACGAAGCTCAGTTTCGGAGAAATCACTGCAAAAAATTGAACAATAAATAAAAGCGGTTTCGAGAGAAACGCGTTTGAAATTTAAGTGGACGTATATTTATATGAATATTTGTTAATAAGCAAAATTTTTCTACTCTTTATATTTGTTGTCGTAAATATATCAGAAATTTTCATTCTTGCACATTTATTCAATTCGTCACAAGATATTATCAAAAAACAAACACGATTTTTCAATAATCTGACCCTCCAGTCCTCTTAATGCACTTCGCTGTACGGTGCACGTACGCATCTGAGATCCCTCGAGAAAAGGTGGGAGCGAGAAGACAAAGTCTCGGAAACGCGCAGGACTAGCTGAGATAACAGCGTCCGCCGGCGACTAGCGACTTCGGTCGCTCTAAGCGCGTTCCGATCACGCTCTCGTGGGGCAGAGCGGTGTTATAATTGCTGAACGCCTTCTGCCGGAAGTTCGAGGGCGGTGCACGGCGAGGTTGCCTGCCTCGCGAGCGCACAGCACGACGAGGAGGAGGCAGTAGATGGTGGTGTCACGCATCGCGAGCGAACGAGACATGCGAGATGTGCTGTTAACGCGCGCAATTCTCAAGGATACACCACCTTTTACATCGCCGACTACAGCGCGATTACTCCACGCCAATTTCTCGCAATGAGCCTCTCTTTCAGCGATGGGTCTGTTAAAATCCGAGGAAAATTTCTTCGTCTCGGAGCGACGTGGATTGTGACATCTGTCCATCGCGCGACGTCTTCCCATTGCGGGATTTCCCGATTACCGTGTGTACGCATTGTTTACGTGACTGACTGTACTTTGTTCCTCCAGTGGAACAATCAGATGGTCGTTTTGCGCTGATAAATGAACGAGCAGCTAATTGTGAGGCGCGTCTTCCGCGATATCTCGCCGTTCGGCTGGCTCCGGTCTCCGGTGCGAAAAGCGACACGCGACGTCCGAAATCCGATGATCTCGCGACAATACCTCTAGAGATAGGTAGATAGAGAGAGAGAGAGAGCCAGACTTTATATTGTCGCACGCGGGTCCCTCGCTTTCGCATGCGTATCTTCGCATTAGCAGATAAGCGAGCGCGTGCACCCTAACGCGCGCATTATCCTCGCGGAAGGCGGCCGCGTTAACGTCCAACTTTGCGAGCGACAGCTGTCGCGCCGATTATCGGGACGGGCGAGTTTTCGCGACGACGACGACGACGACGACGATGATGACGACGGCGACGGCGACGGCGACGGCGACGGCGACGGCGACGAATCGTCCTCGCGATCGTCCTGGGGTCCACCGAGATGTCCCTCAGATATCGACTCCGAGAACCGGAATATCGTGGCGGAGAGAAAGGGAGAAAGAGAAGAAGAGATAGAAAGAGAGGGGCGGGAGGAGATATCGATTTTTTCTCTCTCACGTCGACGATCTCATCCGGGCTTCGCGACGCGACGCTGAGATCTTCCCCTTCCGCGGCCCCTTCCCTCCTCGTCCACCCTCCCGCTGTACTCAGGCGAATGCCAAGATGGAAATGTGAATCCGCGCGCGATAATGCGCTTCCGGGGCACGATAGCGCGTCCCGGAGAAGCGATAGCGCCGGCGTGCGCTTACACAAAGGCTCGCGTTACGCGAGTTTCTCTTACGGCTGAAATTATAAATAGCGATTAAAGCGGGATCGAGAGACGCTGTGTGTTTTATTTATTTATTCCGTTCTCTCACACTGCGCTACCGCACCTCCGCACCTCCGAGAGATCGACCAGGCGATCCCTCCCTCCGCTTCCGGTCTCGCCGGATAAAACGATGCTCGTCCCTCGTGCCCTCGAGTCGTCCTCCGGCTGGTGACCCCGCGCACGATGTTGTGATCAAGGTTGAAATGACGTTTTGCAGGAATTCTGAATCTCGAGAGAATGAGATCGCCGTCTCGAAGAGAGACCATTAACGAGCTCGCCCAAAATCCATAGCTGGGGGTCGAAGACTTCCTCCCTCTCTCTCTCTCTCTCTCTCTCTCTCTCTTCCTCCATATATCTCTCTGTCTTTCTCTTTCTCTCTCTTCTCCCAGCCGAGAGACCGGATCCTCTCGCGATGGGGCCTGTGCCGCCGCGGCCGATTAACCAGCATAATACCAATTATCGTGCTTTGATATCTAAATACGTCGGAGGTGGAGCAGGAGGAGGCCCGGCTAGAACAGCGGCGGTGTTCTAGGCGGGCAAGGAAAGGGGGTGAGAGGTGGTGGCGGTGGTGGCGGGCGCAGAGAGGAGGGGGGAGCAGAGGGGAAACAGGAGGGAGGGAGGGAGAGAGAGAGAGAGAGAGAGAGAGAGAGAGAGGCAGTGAGAAGCGGAGACGGAGAGCGGTCTCTTCGCCTTCGCCCCGCAATAAATTCAACCAGGCGTTGCTTCGAGAGACGGGTTTCCTTCCAACCTCTACGGTGTCTCTCCATGTCGGTTCCGCCCATCCTTGATTTATAGGCGCGCGAGATAGAGCAGCGAGCGAGAGCGAACATACGTGCGGGGCACCGCGCGAGACCGCCGACTACCATCGCCAAGGACACCCGAAACGCGCAGGAGGCGCCCGTTAGATCCCGTGGGGGCGGCGGTGGAAAGGAAAAAAAAAAAAGAAAAAAAAACGAGAAGGATCGCGGGAGAGTAAGAAAGAGAGGGAAGGTGGAGGAGGGGGTGGGAGAACCGCATTAACATCGCGCGCGCTTCGGCGTCAGCTTGACATGGCAGACCCCAGAAGCGAGGCCGAGAGAACGCGCGGAACGCGTTCCTCCTCCCCCGGGGGGGAAAAAAGCTCGCGAGCGCGGATAAATCACGAGGCGAGAAGCCGGCGGACACCACGCCGGCAACAAGCTCCGACGTCCCTTTGTGGGCCCGCGCGCATCGGCCGAGGCTGAAAGTCGGCCGAAATAGAATTCGACACGAGTCGACGCGTGACGAAGCGGAGGCCCGCGTGCTCTCGCTCGGCGGAGGAACACCTCGAATTCCCTTTGTTTCCCCGCGGCGGACCCGCGTCCTGCGATTTTTTCTTTCTTTTTATTTTTCCTTTTCTTTTTTACATACGCGTCCTGTTGCAGCGCGGGCGTAGATGCGACGCGTGACAATCAACGGCACTCGCTCGTTAGAAATTGTCGGTTGAGAGGAAGCTCTGGCGGCCATTTACGGCAACGACCAACGTCGTTTGACGATATTCTTTGTCGTTTGACGACGCTCGAAAATCTGCTCTAATTTCCCACCGTCTTTTTCCCCTCCCATTCTTCTCGCGATATTCTTCCGCGACTTCTTCATCCGACCGATTCAATAGATCGCCCGCAATTATGCGTGCTAAATAAAATTGATTAGGAGCGCAACTCTGCCCCCCTCTCTCTCTCTCTCTCTCTCTCTCTCTCTCGGAGCGTGACAATCGGGATTGATGCTGCAAAGTGAATCGACTCACCGCCGCCGGCGCAAGCACCATCGCTATCTCCCGTTCATTTGCAACGAACCGCAGGGTCGCTACCCCCATGCGAGAGAGAAGCGCGTCATTCTCGCACAGACCGCGATATAACCTAATAGAATTATTTTCCAAGTGCGAGGGGTCGCGCTCCCCCAGGAAGCAGCAACCCCCGGGCGGTCGCGGTGGTCGGCAGCAGGGGTCGCGAAGCTAACGGGGGCGACGAGGGGACGTTCGCCCTTTCTCCACCACCCCAGCTTCCATCCGGGCGTTCTCGCCGCGCGTATTTTGCGGTTTTGCGGCGGCGATAACGCGAACAAAAGGAGAACTAGATCCGCAGGTGCCGTAAGAACCGGTTCCTCGATTCCTCGTCTTGTTTCCGTTTATTTCCCCTTTCCTCTCTCTCTCTCTCTCTCTCTCTCTCTTTTCCTTTCATATCTCGTTGCGCCGTTACGGCTTAAAATCCTCGTTGTCGTCGTCGTCGTCGTCGTCATCGTCGCCGCCGCCGCCGTCGCCATCGTCACCTTGTCGTTCTCGAGATCGCTTATGAGCTTAAGCTGTCGCGCGCGGCTCGCTACATCCGAAAGAAATCCCGAGGGATTCGTTAAACGCGGCACTGAAGGCGGTTCTCCGCGGCCCACGTATACTTGCGGTTCGTACAAGCAGTCGTTACTTGAACCAGCCTCCACTGAGCTGTTTGCATTTGGCTTTGCGTTTAGATGAGATGCGACGCGTTTTATCCCCACATTCCGAGTCACGTGTTTTCAGCAGCACGTGGAGCGAATTTTCGCGCTCGTTTCAGAGCGCACGTTTCGTGAGAGCGATATCATTCGTGTGAAAAATTCAAATCTGACTCGGAACTCGGATCTGAGTTTCTTAATGTGAAACGATTTCCAGTGGGAACGGCCCGTTGACACGGGCCTGAGAGAGTCGGAGTTTCCGCGCGTGGAGAAAACGCGCGGCGAATCTCGCGCAAAGTACACGACGCGCGGAGACGTTCACGTGCGCGAGTTTTGCCGAGAGTGACTCTCGACGGCGAAACTCGCCGGTGAAACCGCGTGCCATTGTGGCACGGCGGCTTTCCGATCGGCGCGGCTGGCCGATTAATTAAATCGCGTTGGCTTGATTAGCGCGACGCGAGGCGAGGTGACACGACACGACGCGCACCTGCCGTCTGAATATTGATTTAAGATCGTGCTCGTGCGGGCGCGTGTGGATATCTCGAGAAATGCACGGTCATCTTAGCTAACTAGACGCTCCCGCGTGCGTGCGTGTGTGCGTGCGTGCGTGCGTGTGTGGAAAACGCGCGCCGTTCCGCTCGTATGCAATTATGCCTTTACAGTGACTGTAACGACCTCGTGCGAACGTCGTAATGAGCGGTCACCGAGAAAAGACAGCCACCGACCGGTCCGTTCTCCGAGAGCCGATAGCGAGAGACGAGGAGGGGGGAGAAGGAGGAAAGACCGCGGGAGAGACATATTAATCGCAACCGTCTATTCGAATTTTCCGCAATGCGTCGTATCGAAGGAGAAAGAGAGAGAGAGGGAGGGAGGGAGCGATAGATAAATAGATAGGCGGATATCTGCGTTGATTGTCGCTCCAAGGCTCGGTTTTTCAAAACCGTTGTGGGAAAGAATGGAATATTCCAGATTGTTTAGATATATATGAATTAAGTGAGTTTTACGATCAAGGAGGTCATTCTCACGCTACTACGAAAATGTCAGAACAACCGATCAATTATATTCGATTGATTTATCGAATATTATGATTAATGCCCTAATTATCGCACGGTTGTATCAGAGATTAAGAGTGAGATAAAAGTAGCTACTTGCGTTTGTTTTGGGCACGGAAGTAGAGAAAAGTTTCTGGCGCAATGAATGAACTCGATCGTTCTGAGTTTTCGGAAGAAGTGCGTCCCAGAAGGAAACGGACCCAAGAAAGACTTATTAAACATAGTTGACCCCCTGCCGCTCCTTAGGCCCCAGAGATTGAGAGGGAGAAGGGGACTGTGAGTAGGAAGAGAGAGGGAGAGAGAGAGAGAGAGAGAGAGAGAGAGAGAGAGAAAGGAGGACGGTTAATAAATAGCGGACTAAACCGTTGCGATTTCGGCGCGCACCTGATTGACGACTTGGTGCGAAAACGGCCGCGCGTGTTCCTCGGATTATGTTATTCCAAGGTCGACAACGCCGTAAAAACTTGATTGCGCGCAGCTGCTGTTCGCGCGATTATTTATGAGATTATTAATTGCAGTCGCGTTCCTTTCGAATCTTCCGGGATCCGGAGGGCGGGCGGCGAAGAGGAGACGCTTAACGGATTACTGTCACGATTTCGACGGGCTTCGATCCGATGCTCGAGACGACAAATCGAGAAAGACGCTTCGGGCTCGCTTTGAACCCTTCCGGTACGCGGCAGCTATTTGCAACGTGGAATTACCGAACGCAGCCGAGACACGGACAATCGCGAGAGCACTACGTCTCCCGATAGAGCAAATATACAGAGTGGCCCATCTTGAACTCGAAAATATGCTCAGGCGAGAGTCGTCTGATTTTCAGTGCGCCACGAAACAGTGACACTGATCTGGCCTAGTCGGAATTTTTCAATTGAACAATGAAACATTTCCACGTTATTGCCAGCGCTCGCACGACACCTTGTTTAGCACAGGTGCGAAAAGCCCGCGATTTGCGACGATGCGACTCATAGCGACACCCACGCCGCGCGAGTGTGCAATTTGAAACCGGTATCGGCGACGTTTACACCCGTAGACACGGCGCGCCGAAAAATCGCGCGCTGTAAACAGACCTTTAGTCTCAATTTTCATGGAAATATCAGTCACAGCTATCGCAGCGTATCGTATCGCGCGGCGACGAGGACGACGACAAGCACGAGGGCCGCGACGATCTCTCGCTGGGATCGCTGGGACGACGATATCTCTGGCTCTTCGACTTCGAAACGGGTCCTCGAGCTACCGTAAACGACAGCCTCAGGGGCACCAAGTCGTATCGCGTTATACCCGATTGTCGGCTTCCCGGACACACAAGCGCGCGAGGACGGCTGCGAGAGGGAGAACGGAGTCCCCGGAGAGGATCTTTTACGAGCGACGGCGATCGGATCGGCGCGTCGTAGTCGTCGTCATCGTCATCCTTGACACCAGAGACGGAGGTAATCGATCAGCGATCTGAATAGTCGCTCGGACCGCTGACCGAACGACCGTCGGGTCGTTCCACGAATTTATCGCCGTTTCTTTCTTAATTTTACTCGACGATCGCAGTCCGCGAATGAAATGAGACTTAATCCTTGGGGTGTTTCGGACGCATTCGTGCGTCCAAAACAGATTTCTTCGGCTCGGGCTCCCAATACGGACGATTTTTCAGACACTTTTGCTAACCAACAGACTCAAGTCGGAATCAAAAAGTTGGCGTCAGCGTGAGAATCGACGCGTCAACCACGGCTCGTCTATGACGAGCAACATCTCGTCCGCCTTCGACTTTCCAAAACGTTATTTTTTCGCGACTGTTTTACGACAGTAAAATTGCCCCGAAGTGTAAGACTTCAACTTCAGCGGCCGTCCGGCTCTCTCGAAGCGCCGCGCGCTCTCTCGAAGGTTTAATAAACAGCGATCTCTCGTCGACGACGGTGATAACGGGCAATCGAGCGCCTTCGGAGTCGCCGAGCTCGCCGCACCTGTGCGCGATAAGGTCGCCGACTGATTCCGCTTGGGGCTCCCGGAGCTCTGAATCCGTCGTTGCCCGGGGAAGCCCGGCTGGCGAGCCGATGGCGATGGCGATGGCGATGGCGATGCCGAGGCGAGGCGCCAGGTCGATAAATTAGCCGCTCAACGACGCGGACGTCGCGCGAGCGCGCCTCGGCGAAGTCGCCGTCGCGAGACTGTCGTCGCGCGGATCGGCCAACGACGGCCTAAATCATCGCTTTACGACGCCGCGAGCGCGCCGAGCGGGTCCACCACGTTCTCCTATAATCACCATTAAACGAGCCGCGGGGTCATCGACGCGGCGATCGTGCACGCTAACGGTAAACATATCCCGCGCCACGCCATGCCGCAACGGCCCGCCGGCGCGGCGCGGCGCGGCGCTTTCCTCATTCTCACAATTCCTCCTATTCCCTTCTTCTCCCCCCTCCTACCACTCCTCCTTCGGCAGCGCATCTCGCGAACGCGCGAAAGCGCAAGCGAGCCGCCGCGCCGAGAGCCGATCGAGAAATTAATCGCCGGGCGCGGCCGGTTTCGAGCGCAGGGTCAGCGCGGAGGCCCCGGTACGCGCCGGGATTTAGCTCTCCTCCTCGCCGACGTTGGCGAAATTCTACCCGGAAGAAGACGAAGAGGACGACTCGGGGCGAATGCGGGCGGGGAGGAACGTGTCTCGAGGCGGGAAGACGCCCTCCGCGCTCTCTTCGCCTTGGGCTCCCGCGGACGAGGCGAGAGGACGTCACGATGTAAGCGAACGTGGATTTTTTCGCGTTTTTTCAGGGGGGGGAGGGAGGGCAGGAGGAGAAGGAGCCGCAGATGATACGTCCCGCGCGCGGCGCTCTCTCTCTCTCTCTCTCTCTCTCTCTCGTATTTTCTCCCCGCAGCCTCTCTGCCGCGCGTTCTTTTTTTTTCTCCTTCTTTCTCTAGCCGTTAATGCACGCCATTAGCGTCAAGGTTCGTGCTCGAGAGCTCGCCCCGCTCGATATACTCGGGGGAATCCGCGGCTTCGTAAGCCGCTGGCTGGCCGCTGGCTCTCGTTCGTTCGCTCGTTCGCCGGCGCATCGCTCCACGCTCTTACCTGTCTGCCTGCCTACCTGGCTGCTTCTCTCGCGAACCTCCGGTCGAGGCGCGGGCTGGGCGAGGAGTGAGAGCGGAGGAGGTGATTTCTTCAGGCAAACTGAGCGAGCGCGCGGCAAGCGAACCGTGTCGCATCGGCCAAGCGCCACCACCACTACGATCCGCCGAGAGAGTCTTGTAACTTGCCGCCGGAAGTCGGTGAGATCGTCTTCGTGATCGGGATTCGCGGGAAGTGACGGAACAAGCGAGATGAGGAAGAAGAAGAAGAAGAAGAAGAACAAGACGAAGTAATCAAATCCGCCTACAGGAGGGAGGGGAGCGAGAGGAGGAAAGCGTTGTTTATTGATCGCCTTAGAGCGCAGATTCTCTCAAATATTATACATAGCACAAGAGAGCAAAAGAAAATGTGTAACAAATTCTAAACAGTTCGCGTGCTAATTTCGGTGAGTCTATCACTTGAATATAATAAAAGAAGTTACAAAATTTCGGTAAAAAATGTAAAGATTGTGGGGGAAAATTCTCAAGTTCACTTATTATTTATCATGATGAAATTTAGTAAGCAATCATTTGTATCCCTGACTTTGTCAAAGAGCCTCGCGACCTTTGATTCGCAAGATTTCAAATCTACACTGTAAGGAATGATATGTTAAATTTCATGTGTCTCAAATCATCCACTCTCATTTATGTGTTAATTTAACACACAGCAAATATGTTAAAAAGTAACACGCATAATACGTAAAAAATTAACACAAAAATTTAACATTCGAATGCCGTCAAGAAGATCACGGTTTGTGTTAAATTGACATACAATGAATGTTACTTCAACATTTAGGAAAAGTAATGATCTATGATTTGATGAAATGAAAATATTAGATTGACATCATCTATGTGTTAAAAGTCTTTATATGATATAACACATGATAACTGTTGCAATGACGAACTTAACACATGTTAACTTTAACATATAAAATATGTCAGAGCAGAAGAATTCATGCATTTACATATAAATTGTGTTATTTTAACACTTGCAAATAGTTAATCTTAATTTAATGCAAGAAAGTCTAAGTAACACAACAACAACGATATGTTAAATTAACATACGACTGTGTAAACAATTTAACACAACAACAACATTTCTACACACAAAAGACTTTGACAAAAGTACGAAACGTTTTTAATTGTGCAGACCGATTGGTCCGCCAGTTACCGGAAAGTCGAGACAAGATTTTTATTCGACTGCGCCAAGTCAGGCTCATACATGCCTAACCCTTCCTGCGGCAAGTGTGATTACTTAAAAAAATTCCAGTACGAAGGAGGAGCTCTTCGACGCGCGCGGGAATATTGTCCTGCGAGCGGAGAGACACTCAAGCGCCGGGCGAGGTCCGGAGGCCGGCGGGATCCTCCGGACGATCCTTGCGCGATCGCTTCTTGTATATCCCGGCGAGTCGCGACCGCGAAAATTTATGTCGCCCAGTTTTCTGCCGCTATTCAGGCAAAGGGGGAAAAAGCTCGGACGGAGGAAAAAGCGTAGGCGAAGGAGCGGACGAGAAGGGGACACAGCCGGAGGAGCGGGAACGCCAGTGAGACAACCAGCAGCCATATTCTCCGCTCGCGTCGTTAAGCAGCAAAAAATAATAAATCACCGCGATTTTTACTCTCCGCGGCTCGGTCGCGGAGATAAATTTAATAACTTAACTACCGCGCGGTTGTGTTCCTCCGGAGGAGAGGGGCCATTTGCCGCTGCCCCGCGAAGAGTTACGGCTTGCCGCTGGAAAAATGTGCTTTCCGCGGGTGTCTAATGGACTTTTTCCCCGCCTCAGAGCCCGTTCGGGATCGCGACGCCTTCTAATTGATTGCCAGCCCCTCGGTCGGGATTTCATCGCGTATGTTACGTCGTAAATTGGGACGATTTCACACATGTAGCCTGGTGCACGCCTGAAGAGTGGTCAGGGTACCCCGTAGAGGAGGTTCCGGATCTCGAGCCGGAATCGAGCCGGAGTCTCGCGAATCGCAACACGCGATATCACCTTTCGCGGGCGCGTTTCCTCGTCCGCCGATCGACCGAGTGGCGAAAATAGAGGAGCGATATCTCTTGGATCCCCTTTCCCCCTCCCGCTCTGTCTTTCTCCTTTTCTTCTGCGCTCTCTCTCTCTTTCTCTCTCTCTCTGTCTCTGTCTCTTTCTCTCGCTCTCGCTCACGAGGCCATCCTCGCTTCCTCGGGTCGTCGAATATATCCGTGCGTCTTGCCACCTAAATCCACACCCGCCCGTGAATATCCGCGGGGGGAGGGGATATTCACGGCCGCGCGCGAGGCGAGCGAGCGAGCGCGCGAAGTTGCCTACTTACCGGCCGTGAAATATGAAATTAAATTCATTAGGCTCTCTCGCGCGCTTATAATAAATCGAACGATTGTGGCCGCGGATAGAAGGCGTAGCCGGGGCTTATAACTCAGATGGGTTGAATGGAAAATGATGAGAAATGTCTCTCATTGAACGCTGGGGGGTCGCGCCGCTGCCTGCGACCGGCGCGACTCGAGAGACTCGGTGTGGGAGCCAGTTATCACACAATCTGAAACTCTCCCCGAACGAGAGGCGCGAGAGAGTCGTCCACGGGGCCCGGGGAGCGGGGAGTGGAGGGGAGGGGTGGAGAGCGGAGAGGGATTCGGGGCCCGTGTAGGTCCCATGAGAGGAGAAACGTACGAGGGAGTAACAAGAAGAGGAGGAAAAGAAACAACAAAACGAAGTGGAAGAAGGGGCACGAGTTGGGGCACGAGAAAGAGAGAGAGAGAGAGAGAGAGAGAGAATGAGAAAGAGACGAGGAGGAGGAGGAGGAGGAGGAGGAGAGAGTCCGAATCGCACAGGCGCGAGCCATAAACACCCGCATAACGATCTCTGCGACGAACGTCCCTTTGGACTTCTTCTTCGTATCCTTCCCCCTCCCTCTCGCCCCTCTTTTCTTATCCCCACGGCCACGATATGCACGTGCATACTTTCTCGGCCCTCCGGCCCCTCCCGTCCCGCTCTCGCCGTCTCCTCGCCTGCTGCCAAACGCATTATGCGATACGCGTCTTCTCTCCGTCTCCTTCTCTCTCTCTCTCTTCTCTCTCTCTCTCTCTCTCTCTCTCTCTCTCTCTCTCTCTCTCTCTCTTTCTCCCGCGATCCATTCTTCCCACCCTGTCGCTCACACGTCTCGCTTCTTCCTCGTCGTCCGTCTCTTTTTTTCCTTTGTCCTTCTGCCCCCTCGCTCTCTTCACGGTACTTCGCCCCCGCTTCACCGCGAGCCGACGGGGGATTCCCGCGGTGCATTTTTCAGTGGAGGTACGCGAGAACACGCCGGGCCCAGCTGGGGAGCTTGTATTAATATTCGACTAATTATGCCGGACGCGACGATTACGGGTCCTCAGGCGGGCCCGCAGGTGCGTCCAGGTGTACTCCCCGCGAGCGTGCGCGCGACCGTGATACTTGGCGAGCGCACGTGCGCATCGGGCATGTCGCCGAGTTAGTGTACGGCTCGGCGTGACGCGTGGAATCACCGAGCGGGAATACAAAGGATGACGCACCCCGAGGAGAGCATCAACGAGACTCGGACGAGCAGCGTTCGCTGGAGCAAGTTGATTGAACCGAACGTATCCGGTTGAATCATAAGTAAACGCAAGCTGACGGAATTTCAGAACGGACGGATATATTATATATATATTTCGTACTTTTGTGAAATATGTATTTAACAAAATGGAATTCACCAAAGGATGTGTCAAACGGAATTAATTATACAGTCGCTGCGACGAGTGATCATTAATCGTTGGCGATTCAGCCGTTGGCGAAATTGCATCCGCGCGACATGCGACTGCGTTAACGCACGACTCGTTGCGTAAATTTCCGGTATTTATTCGCGAGAGAAAGAGAGAGAGAGAGAGAGAGAGAGAGAGAGAAAGAGAGATCGTCGAGAGATGTCGACGCAACCGTTTTTCTTTCAACGCGGGAACAACGGTGAAGGATACCTCGGTGGGTTCGCGCGCCAGGAGGATTCCGAAAAGGAAAGGACGGATGTTAAAGCCCGTCCGGAGTTTTCCCTGCTTAGACGGTATTAATGCGATCGTACCGACGCGCGCGCGCGGAGACGTTCCCGTCGATCACGAATCTCATTCCATTTCCACGGCGTGTGAACGGAGCCGAAAGGACGATAAAAGAACATGAAAGATGTCGTGCATTTGTAGATGTTTACCTCGGCGAGAAGGCATTCCTGCGGTGAACGCGCTCGCGCTCGCTCGTGTTCGCTAATTTATCCGATAGCTGCTTACGAACATAAATCACTCGCTCGGAAAGGGCACCGTGACTGATTTATGGTGGCGCACTTAAATGGAACAAAGCAGCCAGTCCCCGGACACCGATGCGAGCGGTTTTATTCGGCGACGGCCGCGAAAATTCCCCGTCCGACTACCGTCGCGCGCGCGCGCGCGCGCGCGACGCCGCCGTCGCGCTGAAACCGCGCGCATAATTGAGTCGTTTATCCTCCAGGAGCCTGTAAGATTTGAAACCGGCATATTCCCCCGGCGAGATCCCGTCCATTTCCACGGCGACGACGTCGCGTCGGCGCGACACGACACGACGAGACGAGACGCGGCGGCACGGGGTGACAGCGCGCGGCGCGCGTTTTGTACACTCGCGAATACTTTCACTCACCGGGACTCCTCGGCTTTAATGCCGATCGCGGAAATAACCGGTTTTCACGTCTTTACGTACAATGCTGCTAGGGACGTCGGATATATTACGATCCGCTTTACAGCGTGTGATTCTCCCTCGACGTAGCAGAAAGAGAAGAAGAAGGGGGAGAGAGAGAGAGAGAGAGAGAGAGAGAGAGAGAGAGAGAGAGGAAGAGAGCGTAGCGAGACCTCGCTCGACGACGTCTTCATTTCGCAAATCAGACGAATCGAGTCGCGGTCGTGCCTCTTTCGCGGCGTTGATCCGCTCGAAGCAACCGCGGGGAGCGATCGTGCGATCGCGAACACCGTAAGATCCGCAAGATCGCGCTCAATAGAGACGTGGCTAACGTTTCAATATCCCCGAGTCGCCGTCGGCGCTGCATCCCGGAATTTCGATGGTATGCCGATATCCGGAAGAGAGCGCACGCATGTCCCGCGGCGACGATTAGGCGCGTCGAGCGATTTCCGTTGATTTCGCGTCGATCTCGCCTTCCTGGTTGCGGCGACCTCGTGTGCCCATCGGGGGCCCACGCGCGTTTCCCTCTCCCCTTCGGCTGAGAATGAAATTCTACGGTAACGGGCGAGCGGGATGGATGGATTTATTAAACGGAGTAAAACTCTCTCTGGGATACACTCTGGGATGCACTGAGGAAGTCGAGCTTGCGCTGGGATTGAAAAATAAAAATTGACAGAGGAGAAACGAGAACGAGAGGAGGAAAGAAAGGGAGAAAGAAATGGCGAGAGAGAGTGAGAGAGAGAGAGAGAGAGAGAGAGAGGGAGAGAGAGAGAGAGAGAGAGAGAGAGAGAGAGAGAGAGAGAGAGAGAGAGAGAGAGAGAGAGAGAGACTGTCGTTTGTGCGCCTAGGAAGAAAGCGAATTTAATCTGCGTGCCGTGTGGGTCGCTGACACACTCGAAACGCTCGACTCGTCGCTGCTCGTTCCGTATCGGACCTCACCCACCGATCCGTGCTACATTATGCTAATGCCTCGTCAATTGTGATTTTCATTCAATTTAAGCCCCATGTTGCGCGCTTGTTGAAAGATACGCAGATACCGTCGCCAGTGGTTGTCATTCGAACGCGTTCGCGCGCTTGGCCTTCGTGGACGCCGGATGGCCGGACGCGGTTGCGGTTAGCCCTCGCGGTCGCCGGGTGCGGGTGCGGGTGAGTCGATCAAATCGAGGAATAGACGACGATAGATCGGTAGTAGCGTCATCGACCTCGCGAAATTGCCGGATTGGACGGAAATAATCCCGCCGGGGAAACAACGCTCAGGCATTCTCTCTCTCTCTCTCTCTCTCTCTCTCTCTCTCTCTTCTCGCCTTCGTCTTTATTCCTTTTTACGCGTTTCGCGCGCTCCTCGCCCCTCCGCCGACGAGACACGCCGCTTCACGGGCATCGTAACGTCCGGCGATTCTTTGAAAGTCAAGCGGATGAGGTTCGCGATGAGAGAGCGAGGGAGGAGAAGCGCAAGAAACGGCGGAGCAGAAGGAGGAGGCGGAGGAAGCCCCGGCGCGCGCAAACGACGATGAATGCGGATCACTGAGGCTCTCGACTTTGCGTTCCTCTGCGAGAGAGTCGTGTTATCAAGATACTACCAAGGTGGTAGTCCTGTGTGGTACCTGTATACACGAGGAACACGGACGAGTTCGCTCGCGGTACACTCACACACGGACACATGAGCGCGCGCACACACACACACACACACACACACACACACACACACACACACACACACACACACACACACACACATATACACACGTGAGGTGCGCACATCCGAGGAGCCGTTTGCGCACGCGGGCGCGTCCATGCGCAGGATAGGGTATAAACCGCAAAGGAGTAG
Organism: Harpegnathos saltator; assembly: GCF_003227715.2. Taxonomy (NCBI): domain Eukaryota; kingdom Metazoa; phylum Arthropoda; class Insecta; order Hymenoptera; family Formicidae; genus Harpegnathos; species Harpegnathos saltator. The sequence goes on from NW_020230007.1 coordinate 548,122, forward strand.
CTTCGTACGCCTCGCTCGTGCTACGCTACGGGCTACGTAACATGCCCGTAAGGTAAACCGGTACCGTCTGCGCGCCCTGCGCGCGAGATGAGGCGAGAGAAGGGGGAGGACGATCCGGGAGAGAGAGAGAGAGAGAGAGAGAGAGAGAGAGAGAGAGAGAGAGAGAGAGAGAAAGGGAGAGAAAGAGAAGCGTATCGCGTTCCGGAAAAATTTCCCCTAAAACCGGTAACGACGCACGTACTTAAACGTACACAGACACACACACACACACACACACACATACAGACGCACACGAGCCTGGCTATAAACTCCGGGATCCTACCGATATTCTCGGGCGATCGAAAAAAGGAGACAACGAGGCCGGAGAAGGAAAGGAGGAGCGACCGAGGGTGGCGGCACGAGAGAGCGGCGAGGATTCTCTCTCTCTCTCTCTCTCTCTCTCTCTCTCTCTCTCATCGCGCGCGTCCGAGTGTTGTCGTTAAATGAGTGTCGCGCGGTGAATGGAGTAAATGGGCTGTGATTTGTACATCGGCAGGCTCCGCTAATGCCAGCGGCTCGGCGGCGTCGCCATTCTGCCCGAGAGAGCCCGCTGTTCCCCGGGACGCGGAAGAATGGCTCGTGTTTTGGGCGCATCGCTCTGTCCCAGCGGGGCCCACTCGTTCTCGCCGTAGCGTGAACGAGATAACACGGACCGCGACATGGAGGAGCGACGGAGAGGGAGAGGGTGTTTAGTCAAACACGTGGCCCCCGTGTGCTCTTCCTCCTCGTGTCCCGGTCTCGTGTCGCCCTGCGGACCGTGAGGGAGAGGTCGGCCGAGCACTAACTGCTTCATGGGCGTGTTGAGACGCGCCAGCTGGAACTGGCTCTCTCGGACGGACGGATCGCGGAGCCTTTCGGAGTCTTTCGGAGAGCCCTGGCTCTCTCCATTCTTGCGCGATCGTTCTACCGAGATAAACGACCGGCGCTTTCGCGCAATATGTCGACCGCGAGGAAGCCTCCTTGACACTTTTGATGGACACGCCAACTGGACTGACGCCGCAGAGGTTTTGTATTCTCTCTCTCTCTCTCTCTCTCTCTCTCTCTTCTCTCTCCCCTCTTCTTTTTCCTGTATCCCTCTTGTCCCCTTCTCTTCCGCTACGATGCGTGATATTTTTGCAATCCATTCGATTGTGCGTGTAATTTCCGACAATTTCGACAGATATGCGTAATTTTGTCTCATACAAATGCTCGTCGCTTTTCAAGCATGTTCCGAGCAAAGCGACACAAGTCGAAGCGACGGTCGGTGTTACGATAACTCGTTAATCGACTTACTCGAGTGAGTAAGAGTAAGAGAGTAAGTAAGAGAGTAAAGTAAGGGAGAAAGAGCGAGAAGATGTTTGTGTAAAATACCCTGGCGAATGGAGGAGACGAGCATTCATACGATATCCCTCTCGCCTCGATGGCAGGCAGCCATCAACAACACCCCTGGCCGTCGCAACAGGCGCGTCGAATCGCGGTCGTTTTAAAAAATCCTCAAGATCGTATATCGCCGCGATTCGTCAGGCGTTGCCGAGCGCGCGCGACTCCTCGCAAGTCTCCTCTCCTCTCCGGAGACGAAGTCGCGCCGGCAGCTGACAGCTAACCGCCGCCGCCGCCGCCGCCGCCTTCTCTTCCTCTTTTCTCCTCTTCCGTCGCTCTTCCGTCACAGAGCAACGACGACAAGGAAATTTTGCGGACGCACTTCCGCCGCTCCGGGATAAAGATCGCGACCGCTCCTCGTTCGCTCGAAGAGAGACGGCTCCTCGACTCGGATATATATGGTTTGTTGTCGATTGTGTATACACTCGTCGCTTGATTAGGCTCATTGTGGCCGATCAGGGCGTGCACTCTCCTCGCTGTTACAGTCCGCTGAGGAGGAGAGACGCCGAGTGGAGAGAGGTCGGAGCGGAGAGCCGAGCCTCAGCCGCTGGGGCCCGGTGGTCCCGCTTCCTGAATACCCGGAGTCCCAAAAAGCGACGACGTCGGGGGACGGAGAAGGAAAAAGAGAAGGTTGATCTAGGATCTCTAGGATCCCCTTTAATTCACTCTCTTCTCGCTGTTCTCTCCCCTCCTCCGACTCTGTTTCGTTCTTGGACTTTTGCGCCGGTACCCAGAGGGGACCCCTTCGCTCGCCCGAGAGATAGAGGGAGAGAGAGAGAGAGAGAGAGAGAGAGAGAGAGAGAGAGAGAGAGAGAGAGAGAGAGAGAGAGAGAGAGAGAGAGAGAGAGAGAGAGGGAGGGAGGGAGAGAGAAGGGATCTCAAAAGCGGCACCCTGGCAAGAGGCATTGTGACGCGAATGGGCATTCGAGAGAAGGGCAAACACGCTTAACCTCCCGGCTCATTGTCGCGCCAGGTTATCCGATTTGCCGAATGCCGCTGCACGGAGCGCGGACGCGCCGCATCGCCAAGAGAGAAGAGGAAAAGAGAAAGAGAGAGAGAGAGAGAGAAAGGGCGAACGAGAGATAGCGAGATGCGCTCGTCACGAGGAGAAGCCGCGGTCGTAATATCGCGTAATCCTATCCGACTGCTTAGCGAGCGCGTATACGCGCGTGCCTCGCAGCACGAGACCGCGACTTCTGTTTCTCTCTTTCCCACGTCCGCCTCCTCCGCCCGCCGCCCGCCCGCCGTTCCATTAACCTGGCGATACGGCGGGTATTTCCTGCGGATAAGCGGTCGCCGCGGAACAGCGGGATTAAATTGTGTTTTCCTCGTCCTGAGAAATATAAAGGGCCCAGAGCGACAGTGATGGAGAAAGGACGAGAGAGGAAGAGAAAGAGAGGAGTACCCAAACGCCTATCAAACGGCTACCTTGGTCGCGATATTCGCGTCCGCGGTGCCGAAACGAGAGAGTTCCGCGTCAAAGTCGCGAAAATATCCTCGCTGACGGAGCAGAAACCGCCAGATCGCAGCGTATTTCCACGCGTATTTTTTCTCGCGTGTCCTCGCGCCGACTAACCCGGAAACGCACAAACACGAATACATACATCGAGATCCCGCTCGGCGACAACTCGACTCGCGCGGGCTCAATGACGAATCGAAGGACGCTCGTCTTTGCCTTACACTCGATACGCGTCCGGCGGATAATAAGAAGCGCGATCGCGCTTGATTAGATCGGGGAATTCCCCCCGGTGTTGCGCGCGCGCGCGCGCGCGCGAGAGAGAGAGAGAGAGAGAGAGAGAGCAATCGGCCGATCGGCCGGCTGGCCGCGAGGACGCAACGGCGGCGACGGCCGTTGCACATTCGATGAGAGAGAGAGAGACAGAGAGAGAGAGAGAGAGAGAGAGAGAGAAGTCGCCGGGGATCGCTCTTCAGCCGGGCGGACACACAACACCCCGGCGGCGTTATTGGATTACGCAGGCATTGTCGTGCGGGCAGCTGCGCGTCGTCCCGGCCACGGAATGCCCGGCGTACATATGAAAATAATATTTCCTTGTGCGCGCGCGCGCGCGCTATGATCGATATTTATTCAAGCGACGGGCCCGCCGCCGGCGTCCAGGTAGCATTGTGAGAGAGCCCGCGAAACTCGCACGTCCGTCATTGTCATCTCGGCCGAAAATCCCGCCGTCGAAGATGACGCGGCGCGGAGTGTTCTTCCGTTGAGCGAACGATATTTGCGCCACGTCACCGCACTGAATGACGGATCTCGCGAGGATCGCGCGGGTGCCATCGATCGCTTCGCGTGGTCCTCGCTGCGAGGACTCGGCACGGCGCATCTGCGATCTACGCGCGTTTCATCTCCCGGCGGTGGACGGAGCTCGCAGGGAACTACGATCGCGACCGCGATCACGGTTCCTCGTCGTTTCTCGAGCTCTCGAGCTCGTCGCACCGGTGGATCTATTCCGCAGCTTTCGACGACAGTGTCGTTGAGAGTTGAAGGATGGCTCCGCACTTGATGGGAGAGGCGACGGGAATTGTAAGGACTCCTTATTTCTCGGGTAACCGGCAACGATTTTTTTGCTTCGAGGTGTATTACGAGCTGGTTGGCAAAAAATTAACTAACTTTTTCCCGAGCCTGCCAGTGATGCAATTCGAGGCTCGTTCTCGCCGGAGTGTTCGGCGTTGCGCGAAAGGAAAAAGAAAGAAAAACGGGGCGAGGTCGAGTCGGAGTCGGTTGAGGAACGCGCTCGAGAATAGCCGGCCGTTAATTCGCTCGTTCTCTGTGTATTTCCGTAAGAAGAGAGTGGAAGTTTCGCGGTGGAGTGATTATGATAATGCCCGAGCACCGTCATTTGGCGTCTTACAATATTCCGCTGAAAGAACATCCTCGCGAGTCTCGGCGTGCTCGGGGGCCACAATAGTCCCCGAATGCGGCGAGTCGAGTTTTAAACTTCATTCCGAATCGAACAAACGCCGGCTACGCC